>NC_048219.1:18780090-18996107 GCF_002007445.2 Ailuropoda melanoleuca
CCCGAAACTGATCTTCTCAAGGTCACCAGCCACTCCCATGCTGCCAAACCCAGGGGGCAGTTCTCAGTCTTCATCTTACCGGAGCCAACTACGGCATCTGACCCAGGTAGTCACTGCTGGTTCCTGAAACACTTTCCTCATTGGGCTTTGAACACACAACTCTCGTCCTGGTCTCTGTCTACTAGTGCTCCTTCTCCTTCTGCTGTGCTGGTTCCTGCCTCTCCGCATTACCTCCAAACGTCACGGTGCCCAATTATGGTTCTGTCCTGGGACCTCTCCTCTTTTCCGTCCAGTCACTCCCTCAATCCAGTGTCAGAACTCAGTGACTCATGCTCCCTGATGATTTTACATATATATATAATTTATATCTCGTCCTTTCTTTCTTCTACCTACCTACCTACCTACTTACCTACCACCTATCTCCCAATCATCTAATCTCTGCCTGTCTGTCTGTCCAGATTTATTTGAAGAAACTGACTTATTTAATTGTGGGGCTGGCAAGTCTGAAATCTGGAGGGCAGAGTGCAGACTGGTGGGCTGGCAACTCAGGTAAGAGCTGATGGTGCGGTCTTGAATCTGAGACCCATAAGGCAGGCCAACAGGTGGCAAACGCAGACAGGGTCTTTATGTTGCAGTCCTGGGGCAGAATTCCCTCTTCTTCGGGATACCTCAGTCTCTGCTCTGAAGGCCTCCAACTAACTGGGTGAAGCCCAGCCACATTATTCACTCAAAGTCTGCAGATTGTAAATGTTAATCACATCTGAAGAATTATCTTCACAGCAACACCCAGACTGTTGTTTGACCAAACAACTGTGCACCATCGCCTGGCCAAGAGAGACCTTCAACCAGATCTCTCCGGATCTACCCCCGGCCCTCTTCAGGAGCCTTCTCCACACAGCAGCCGGAGTGATCCTATTACAATCAAAGTCAGACCATGTCCCTCCTCTGCTCTAGTCTGCTAACAGCTTCCCACTTTACTCAGGGTAAATCCAAAGGCCTCCACTGTTCCACAAAGTCCCTTTGGCACCCCTTCAAAGCTTTTGACCTTATCTCCAACGAGTCTGCCCTTCACTGTCTGGGTTCTGGCCACACCAGCTTCCTTGCTGTTACCTAAATATGCCAAGGGTGGCTAATGTTGGGGTCTTTGCTATTCTCCCACATATATACATAGCTCACCTGTCACTTCATCCAGGTATCTGCTCAAATGCCACTTCCCCGAAGAGTTCTTTCCTGGCCATCCTACCTTGTTTCCTTGCTTTCTTGTACCACCGGTCTTAGGTATACATTTCGCTTCTTGCATTTCCCTCCCTACTAGATTGTAAGCTCCATTAGAGTAAGGGATTTGTCTATTTCGTTCTCCCAAAACAATATCTGGCACACAGCTGGTGCTCAAGCAATAGCTGATGAGCTGAGTGAATGAATGTGTTGGAGATACCTACTCCAGGAACCACTAGATGTTTGGCCTGGATGGTTTCCTACTTCTCCGAGCCCCATTCATCACATCTAGCACCTTCCTGACACATGTAAGGGGACAGGCCCATGCTGTGTGTTCAAAAAATGCTGGTGGTTATTATTTTCATAGTTGTGAAATCATCTGTTTTCAAGAAACACAATCTTTTTATGTCTTAGGCGCATAGCAAACTCTAAGGCATTCGATGACTTAACAAATATTTACTGATGGCCTACTATGTGACAAGAACCAATCTAGGCACAAGAGAGACAGCAACAAACAAAATGGACAAAGTCATTGCCCACCTCACTGTGCTGGTGGCTTGGAGAGGGAGTTGGAATTGAGATACGAGCAGGTGGATTCTAGAGATTCTTTGAGGTTGGAACCATGGGATTATTTTCTTCATCTTGAATGTCAAGGGTGAATGAAGAGAGGAGTCAAAGACAGCTCTGAGGTTGTCCCAAGTCAAGCAGTTCTGCCATCTGTAGAGATGGGAAACAGAAATGAGCAGGTCCTGCGAGGGTTTCAAGAGTTCTGATTGGACTTGCTAACTTCGAGATGCCTGTTTGACATCTGTAAAGATGAGTGCCACAGACACATATGTTGTGATCACCAGGGAGTATATGATTGATTCGTTGAGTTCTGACACTGGATTGAGGGAGTGACTGGACGGAAAAGAGGAGAGGTCCCAGGACAGAACCATAATTGGGCACCGCGACGTTTGGAGGTAATGCGGAGAGGCAGGAACCAGCACAGCAGAAGGAGAAGGAGCACTAGTAGACAGAGACCAGGACGAGAGTTGTGTGTTCAAAGCCCAATGAGGAAAGTGTTTCAGGAACCAGCAGTGACTACCTGGGTCAGATGCCGTAGTTGGCTCCGGTAAGATGAAGACTGAGAACTGCCCCCTGGGTTTGGCAGCATGGGAGTGGCTGGTGACCTTGAGAAGATCAGTTTTGGGGGGCACCTGGGTGGCACAGCAGTTAAGCATCTGCCTTCGGCTCAGGGCGTGATCCCGGCGTTATGGGATCAAGCCCCACATCAGGCTCTTCCACTAGGAGCCTGCTTCTTCCTCTCCCACTCCCCCTGCTTGTGTTCCCTCTCTAGCTGGCTGTCTCTCTCTCTGTCGAATAAATAAATAAAATCTTTAAAAAAAAAAAAAGAAGATCAGTTTTGGGAAAGTAACTGATATTGTGTATATTCCACATTGGTTCTGTTTCTCGGCAAAATTCCGACCAATACAAAGCTGTTGCAATAATCCCTGAGATCAATGATCAGTGATGATAGCTTGGACCTTGGGTAGCAGCGGAGATGGTGAGCCATGGTTAGAGCCTAGAAATATTTAAAAGGTAGAGCCAACTGGTTTTGTTGATGAACTGAATTTGGCAAATAAAAAGAAAAAAGGCATCACGAACGACTCCGATTTTCGGCCTGAGCAGCTGGGTGACTGGTAGTACCACCGACTGTTATGGGAGATGCCGAGCTGGTTAATAGAGGGTCTGGAACTGAGGAGAGAGGTCAGGTTAGGGGGGGAATCGGGTGCTGGTGGTGTTGGAAGTCCCTGAGATGGGATAAGATCACTGGTGACCAGACACAGAACAGTGGTCCCAGGGCTGAGCGCTGGAGCCCCTGGAGCGTTCTGAGGTGTAGAGGTCAAGAAGAGAAGGGACAACCAACAAAGAAACCCGAGGAAATGAGCCAATGAGATCGGAGAGCGTGTGTCCCAGAAGGCGAGTGGAGAAAATGCTTTGTTCCAAAGGAGACAGAGCAGTCGGCTGTGACAAACGCTGCTCGGGGAGGGGTACATTTTGGGGCAGGGAGGGTCACAGGTACCGGGGCTCCGCGGCAGTGGGCTTGGGCGGGGAACCCGGTTTGGAGACAGGAGCGCCCGAATATACACACAGACACACGGGCGAACCGTCCCTCACTCTGCCGTGGCGTCGGACGCTTCCACACAGAGACCAGAGTCCAGGCTGGTGTGACGGTCAGAGAAATGTCAGAGCTCCCTGGGAAATGTCAGAGCTGCCTGGCTGAAGGGGGGGCGACAGCGTGGGTTCGCGCCTGTGACTCAGTTAGTTGTGATGGATGGTGGGTCATTCATGAGGTGGTCAGGAGGAGCTGGGCTGAAGTGGGGATTTGAGTCATGTTAGGCAGATAGGGAAGTCACAACTTATTCCCAGGAAGAGTAACGCACCATAGGCCCTGGCTGGAGGGCCCTGCCTTCCCGCGAAGGCAGAGAAGAGAAAGAGGGGCGTCCAGACCGTGTGGGCTCCTTCCTCTCGCTTCCCGGAGGGCCAGTGGGGCTGAGCTCGCTCTGGTTAAAAGAGCAAGGATGTGGGAGTCAAAGATCAGGACTGCTCCAGCCACAGGTTCAGAGACGGGCTCGTCACGGAGAGTCCCCTGGAGAAGGAGAGGCAGAGCTGCCACCACGGACCCCGTGGCCGCCACGGACAGATGCTAGCTGGGGAAATGGTCAGCTTGGGGACAGGGAGAGGCACGGGCTCCTCTGGGACGGGCCTGGTCAGTTTTGCCTCGCAACAGCCACTATGAAATTGTTCATTATTTCCTCCACTTACTGATGAAGAAACAGAGGCTCAGAGACGCTAAGGAAGGTACTTGAAGTCACACAATTGAGAAGTGCTGAGATCTTCTTGCCTCCAAGGCCCATGTTCCTTTTTCTAGAGCACAGACAACTGAACAGACGCACGAATTCCAGAGATAAAGCCTGCCGTCCCCTCTTACACAGTGCTTGACCTTGTTGGGCCTCGGGTTACTGATCTGGAAAATGGGCCCCACCATGCCACCTCTCTGACAGGATCAGGTGGAATCTCGCGCATGAACCAGCACCATGCTCGCGGTGCATGGTCAAGAAATGAAAGCTATTGTTACCGATGATTATTTTTANTCGCTCACTCGCTCGCGGTGCATGGTCAAGAAATGAAAGCTATTGTTACCGATGATTATTTTTAGTTTACAGCTGAAAAAGCATGGGAGAGCCCATTAATTCCTTCACCCTCTAAAGAGTAAAGGCTAAAGTCTGGATTCAAAGCAAGACATAGGAAATGTCGGAGCTCACCCAAGCCCTTTTCCATGCCGTCCCAAGGTAAGGAAAAGGGGAACATGGGCATTTCAGGCAGATGGAATGCATCAGCAGAAGTGGGGGCAAGTAGGGTACTAGGGCATGTGATGACATCAGACTTTAGCTGCCGGTTGGAGAGTCAGCCTAGCTGGGCCACCTGGGCCTCACTCTAATGTCATGAGTGGGGTGGCTGTCACATGCCAGGCTCCCTGTCCTGCAGGGGTGAGCCCTGGCTGGAGCACTGTTTACAGCTGCCGGTGGCGGTGGTGATAACGCCCTTGGGGACTTTGCCCTCTTCTCTCTGACCTACGATCGGGATCAACCATGCGGGTAGGGAGTTAGGCATCGCCTAGAGGGAGATTAAGAAACTCGCATTACCTGGGAACCCAAGTGGGCCTGGCCCCGTCATCCTCACAGAGACCTCATGCGGCAGATTCTGTCATTATGTCCACTTGATATGAGAGCAAAACAGGCTCAGTCAGAGCTGGTAGGACTGGTCCAGACTCACACGGTGGCAGCAGGACTGGGATTTGAGCCCAGGCCCATCTGTCTCCAAGGCTGTGGAGAAAGGACCATGGGCTGACCTGAGTCAAAGACACTTGAGTCCCCGCTCTGCCATCGACCAGCCTGGTGACCTGGGGCAAGTTACTTCACCTCTCAAGCCTCACGGTCCCTGTCTGTAGAATGGCCTCCCCATCCTTCCACGTGAATAGGTGCCTTCCGGAGCTGAGGTACGTCCTGTGTCCAAGGCCCTCCCACAGAGCCCCCCTCCCCCAGGCGCCTGCCACACAGTATCCTCTTCTTACGTGCTCTGGGCCTCGCTGCCCTATCCCCCCCAGCCCCCTTCCTGGGAATGGGCTCAGGGCTTGGCAAAGAGCCAGCCAGCTGTCAACCCCACCCGGCTGGCCAGTTAATGAGTGACCAAGGCCCCGGAGCCCGGCCTATAAAGAGCTCCTCACCGGGGAGGCGGATGGGAGCCGGCGGACAGCGGCAGTGGGGTACAGACAGAGCAAGATGTGCGGCAGAGGGGTGTCAGGGCTCCTGTCCGGGGTGGCTGTTGTCCTCCTGCTGCTGCTGCAGGGTGCACACTCAGTCTACATTCAGGTGAGTCCCTCCGGCCACCGTGCCCTTTGCCTGAAGGTCCGAAGGGGGAGAGGTGGGGATGGAGAGGGGACGCTAGGAAATCCGTGGGATACAGGGGCACAAGTGCCCAGGGCTCACCCCAACCCCGAATCACAACCCAGGGACCAAGACAGTTGGCGGGTGGGGACAGCCAGAGTGCTGATGGCAATGACAATGGAGATGACAGCAGTAATAAACCACGGCTAGTCAGCACTGCTCTCTCAGAAGGCAGGTCCTGGTCAGAGGTCAGAAGCTGGAACAAGACGTGGTCCCCGCCCTTAAGAAGCCCCAAAGGAGAGGGGTCTTCCCGGAGCTCTCTGTACTCCCTGTTGTACGGGTGGATGGGGACAGTCCCCGGGAAAGCCTCCGGGCAGGTACTGAGCTGACCCTGCAGGCAGAGCAGGAGGCGGCCAGGCCCCGAGGGTGCAGACCGCTCCAGGCGGAGGCACAGCTCCCACCGAGGCTCAGAGCCAGGACAGCCGCGGCCCGGGGCTCCTTCCAGGGCCTGCCTGCGGGTGGCACGATGCCGCTGGCCAGCAAGGACGGGGAGGTCTGTGGCCCTGGGTGTCCGTCACAAGCCTGACTCTCGGTGGGGCCTCCCTGTGAGGAGCGCCAGCTTCCCCTGCCGCCCTGGCCTCGGAACCGGCCGGCTTGAGGGTGCTCATTTTGCCATGTCGGTTCGGGGGTGATCAGCCAGTTACCGAGCGGGGCCTGCGTGCCAGGCACTAGGGAGGCGCGTTAGTCAGATGAGACTCCGAGTACGGAAGATACAGGCGGCCAGTTGGGAAGAGCTAGGATTTGAACTAGGGCTCCACTGGTCTCCAAAGCCCGTACCTTGAATCACGTGCTCCCCCACCTCACTGTGACCTCAGGTACAGTTACTGGGGGCCTGTGACACCGTGGGGTGTGAAGTGTCAGGCACCACTCCCGCCTTCCAGGCTATCCCCCCTCCCAGGACCCTCCATGAGAACAGGGAAGGCTCTGTGGGTCCTAGGAGCTCTGGCGTCCTGGCCCAGGTTTTGATACCCTCTCATCTCCTGTCCCCTCCGGCCCCCTAGCACCAAGGCTTCCAGGTCCAGCTGGAGTCAGTAAAGAAACTTAGTGACCTGGAGAAGCAGTGGGGGCCCAACCCCCGCCTCCAGACTCAGAGACTCACGCCCTTCGTGTGTCACCACCCGGCCCTGCCGCCGGACCTCCAGCCTGTCTGCGAGTCGGAGGAAGCTGCCCGAGTCTTCCAGGCCTTGAGTGAGTAGCCCCACCCCCGAGGAGTATCCTGCCCCTCCCCCGCTCTCCTCCCCACCCCCCAGCTCCGCCACTTCACGTTCTTTCTAGCAAGCACCCAGTGGCTGGGACAGCGTCACGCAAAAAGCTCAGCCTCTGGCCTTCCCTGTCTGGGTGCTGCAAGTCAGGCTCGCCAGGACCCGCCTCGGTCCCCGCACCCCGGACCGTTGATCGTCCTAGCGGACAACACAGATGGGAGGGAAGGGGGCCCAGGGCCAGAGCCCTGTAAGCAAGGGCTGCAATACAGGGGGGACATGGGGGACGCATGGGGGACCGAGGAGAGATAGCCCACGTCTGGGGTGGCATAAGGGGTCCAAAAGGCTTCCAAGAAGAGGTGACATCTAAGCCTAAATGTGGGGGAGGAAGCAGAGCTGGCCAGCAAATGTGGCACCGCGAAGTGCCAGGCCTGTGCCCATCCCTGTGCCTGGGCCCCTGTCCTCCCGAGAGGGCCAACAGGACTATCCCTGGCCCCAAGGGTGTAAGGGCCTGGCCCAGGCACCGCAAGGCAGGAGAGACCTGGGACTCACCCCAGAGCCCAGCTGCTCCTGACTGTGGGAGAGATGCTGTGCTCACCATCAGGCCCTCCTCGGGGCCGGCCTTCTCCGGCTGCCCAGCCCCCGGGTCCCACGTTCAGCAGCTGCCCGGTTTCCTCCCCTGCCCAGAGAGCATCGCTAACGACGACTGTGAGCTGTGTGTGAATGTCGCCTGCACCGGCTGCCTCAGAGAGGGCCGGCTGCCCTGAGCCCACCCAGACACTGCCCCCAGCCCGCTGCACCCCCCACCCCGTCCGAGCCCTGGGGGGCGCCTGAGTGAATCACTGCCACCACCGGCCGGAGGCCCGAGTGACTGGACTGGCACAACACGTTTGGACATGTGGTTGGAGGGGAGTTTGGCCCCTGAGGCAACACTGCTGCCGAATAAAGATGCCCCAGCTACCTACACCCCGAGTCTGGAGTCCATGTGTCCGTCCCCGGGAGCCCCGGGCAGGGCTGCTTGGGAAGCTGAGCGCATCAGGAGAAAGGGTGATCTCAGGATAGAGTCAGGAGTTTCCCAGTGTCCGGCGTCTGACGAGTTGGGTCAGCAAGCCCTATTTCATATTGGAGGAGGGAGGCTGGTGGGGGGCATGGAATGCGTCCCCCAAAATCACAGAGCTGAGATGCTGCAGAGCGACCGGACCCATTTGACCCTGCAAGCGGAGCTCCGGGCCTGGCCCAGCGGCAGCCAGAGCTGCTGTGCTCCCGCCCAGGATGCAGGGGGGTGGGGGGGAGAGTTTCCCCTGGGAGGTGGGGCTGCACCGGTGGGTGAGTGCAGGGAAGAACCACATGGTGCCCCCTCCCCAGGCCGGGTGTCTGGACGGCCTCTGCCCCGGGGCTCCTGAGAAGATGGGCCTTGGCCTTCACCCTTACCTTCCTGAGCTCCCTCGCTTCTCAGGCTCCCCAGGACCATGTGGCCAGCTCCAGATGGAAGACCTTTCCGCCCTCTCTCCATCCCGGCTGCCCTGAGGAGTAATAACAACAATAACCCATGTCAGGGGCGCCTGTGTGGCTCAGTAGGTTGAGCACCTGCCTTCGGCTCAGGTCATGATCCCAGGGTGCTGGGATCGAGTCCCACGTCGGGATCCTCACTCAGGGGGGAGCCTGCTTCTCTCTCTCCCACTCCCCCTGTGTGCTCTCTCTCCCTATCTCTCCCTCTCTCAAATAAATAACATTTTTTAAAAATTCAAAGTCTATCGAGCATTTGCTGTCCCGTAGGCCGTACTCTAAACTCACGGAGTCCTCGAAACAGTGTAATGCAGCAGGTACTTACTGTCCGACAGCCGCTCCACTTCACAAATAAACACCCAGGTACAGAGGGAGAACGATCTCGCCCGGGATGACAGGCTCAGCGGCAACGCCGGCTTCTTCCCAGGCAGCCTGGGCCGGAGCACACGCGCTGAACCACCACGTTACTGCCTCCCCGGGGCTCGGGCCGCACCGATGACGCCTAACAGAGGAGCCCCTGCGTTCTCACAGCTGCGGCCAACTCCTGGGCCCTTCCACAGGGTGGGCTCCCCCGCAGCCCCTGTCTCGGGCAGCCAGAGAGGAGAGCCAGGCACAGAGGGGCCGTGGTCTCCGAACTCAGCTCACTCAGGGCCAAGGCCATGGCGAACTCCCCCAGACCGGCTGCCCCTCCCCACTGCCCAGCTCTGCTCATGAGCCCTGCAGCTTCCCGCTCCACCAGGCCGCAAACCCCAGAGCTCTAGTTCCTTCCTCTCCCTCACCCCACAGGCAAGGCGGGCTGGGGCCTTCGCAGTACCTCCCGTGTCTCTCGGGCCCAGCATGCCAGAGGGACACCGCAGCCCTGCTCTGATGGGGTCCCTTATCCTTCTGTGGATCCCCAGCGCCCCGTCTCACATCTAAACTGAGCACAAGCCCCACCTGGCCTCCGCTCCCGCTGCTCCCTGCAGCTATGCTGGGTCCCCACCTGCCCACGGAGGAGGCAGTGAAGGGAACTGCCGCTGACCGAGCACCTACTATGTGCCAGGCCCGGGCTGAGCCACCTACACAGAAACAGCCGCAGCGGCCCCGGCAGACGGCCTACCAAGGGCCCGACGGGGCTCCGAGAGCTTTTCCGGTGCTATCTCATTTAACCTTCGCTCGGCCCTACAAAGTGGGGGTTCTTGTCAGCCGCGTTTTACAGACGAGGAGTCTGAGGGGAGAAGAGGCCGAGCCCTGGCCACAGCCACACAGCTGGTAACAGGCGGAGCCAGGGTCCACACCCAGAGTCCAGGCCCAGACTGGGAGCGTTAAAGGGCCTGCCCCACCCCGAGTCTCATCAAATCCCCCTGCAACCCGGGGCGGTGGGGTCTGTTAGCATGCCCGTTTTCGGATGAGGAAACCAAGTCTCAGAGAGGGGTTCACAACTTGTAAGTGACATGGGCAGGTTCCAACCCAGCCCCGTGTGCCTCCGAGGGCCCACCCCGTCCAGACCACAAACACTTCCGGGGCCTCGGACCTTCCTGCTTCTGTGTGGGCACCTAACTCCACCTTCTGGAATCCCCTCTGCCTCCCTGCCTCCCAAGTGGTTTTGAACGTCCGCCCACCCCATGCACATCCCAAACACTCGTGCAAATGCCTGCCTCCCCTCCTGCTTCACAAAGCCTCCCCTGACCTGGCCCTAAAGACCCCTCAGCCTCTGAATTCTGCAGCCCAGGGAATTCTGCCCCAACCACTCCGGGGCATTCCCCTCCACCCAGCTCTCCAAGAAATGCCCTGGTCTCTTTGCCCATTCCCTCTAACTTTGCTAACAAGCAGCCCTCTGTGCCTCACCTCCTCGCCCCTGTCTGAGCCAGTCTCAGCTTGACGCTGGTTCCCCATTTTCTGGTTTGTTTGTTTTTAGCATTTATTGGTTCTCTGTTTGCACACGGCCTGGACTTTATGTGCATGACATACACATTTACAGCATTATTTCACCGAGCCTGGGAGGCAGTCCTATCACAGTCCCAGTTTTACAGGGGAGGACGCTGAGGCACAGAGAGGGAAAGTGACTGCTAGCATCACACAGTACGTGCTAGACCTGAGGCCGGACTGCGTAGCTCTGGCTCTCCCCTGCCCTGGGGGATATCCTCAGGCAATCATCGGTGTGGTGGGCTTCCCCCGCGCTGGGGGTCAGAGAGACCTCCCCAGGCACAGAAACCCTTATGGCACAGTGAGGCCGGAGCCCTGCGAGGGGTGCAGCTGATCAAAGTGCCCACAGAGCCCCGGGGACAGAGTGGGAGCTGGAAGACCCCCTCCCCCCGGAGGGAGAGGCTTCTGAGGAGAGGCCGTGGGAGCGCAGCCTTGGGGTCTCAGTGGGGGTCTATGGGGGGGTGTGGGAAGAGGAGCCGAGCATAGGCCAGGGGGGCAGAGGGAATGGTGAGGGCCTTGGCTTGAGCTGTGGCCCCGGGGGAGGGCGGGAGGCTAGGCTGCGGTGGTCAGTGGGGGCCAGGGCCTGAGGAACCCAGAGCACTGCCGAGCGGGGGGCCCGCTCCAGCCACGTGGGGGGCCTGCACGCCCGCAGGACGCCTGTGCTCGCCCGGGGCTCAGCGGCTCCGCGCCCGCTGCAGATGTGACAGAAAAGCGGGCGGTCCACCTCCCCCCCGGGGCTCTGGAGGTTGGGGTCCCCTCCGTGCGTGGGGGGGAGCTTTCCAGGGGGCGGCCCACTAAACTCTGAGCTTGCAGGAGCAGGGGAGGCACCCTCATAAAGCTGGCCTACAAGTCCACCGACGAAGGCAGGCAGGCAGGAGGCCACACCAGGAGGACTCTGGGAACTGGTTTATTAGCTGAGGCTTGGAGAGGATCTTGGGAAACACCTGCAGCTCGGAGGGGCAGCCCCTCTTGACTCCTCCCCTGGAGGCCCGGCGGGCGGGGCTGCGAGCTGCGGCGGGCGAGCCGGCTGTCCTAGGCCGTCCTGGGCTGTCCTAGCATCCGGCGCAGGCGGCGAAGGCACAGATCTCGCAGACGCTCGGGTCCTCGGCGATGGCCTCTGCGCGGGAGAGATGGGGCGCCCAGAGAGTCAGAGCCTCCCCTTCCCTCGCGCCAGAGCTTGGACATCGGCCCCTGAGTCCCCAGGGCAAACGCAGGCCTGTCCCTCGCAGCCGCGGTCTCTCCGCCCCAAACGGGTACCGCTCGAGCCAGCCAGCCAGAGCGGGGATCCCACCCAGAAGGAGCGGGAGCTAAGGCCCGAGGGACCGGCAGACCCACCAATCAGAGCACACCTCCGCTCCCGGGCCCCGCCCACCAGGGAGGAGGCTGCCCACCCAGCCTGAGGAGGATGTCCTGGGCATCGGTCTCCTTGCAGAGAGGCCTGAGTTCCGCGGGAAACTTCAGGTGGCTGCAGACTCGGGGAGCCGCGGGCCCAGCACTCTTCCTGCCCTTCCAGATGCTGGGCTCCTGGAGCTCCCGGAGGTCCTTGAGCTTCTTCACTGAGTCCAGAGGAAAAGAGAACTTTCCATCCTGAGGGAGACATGTCCAGAGCGTGAGGTCAGGCCGCAGCTCGCTCCAGGGTGCCCGCGTGATTCCCAGGACCCAGGCCCGGGGCTCTGGCTGCGGACAGGACTGAGGAGTCGGGTCTAGAACTGAAGCTAGCTCTTCACGTCCCAGCCATGTGCCTAGGGCCGGTTACACAACTGCTCCGAGGCTAACTCCTCAGAAAAATGGGACTAACAATCCCATTTTCCCAGCGTGATCGGGGGGCCTCCCTTGAGGGGCCAGGCTCACGGCAAGCACTCAGTAAATTGGCGAATCACCTCCGTTTCCCAAATGGTTATTTCTCTTCTCCCTTCCAAGTTGGAAAGGGAAGGAGTGGGAGGCAGGGCTGGGAGACAGATACCTGAGAAAGAGCCACACCTGAGACACGCCCTCTGCTCCAGCCCCAAGGAGGGAGTGCTCTCTCAGGGCACAGGGCCTGGGCACTGGGGGCAGAGGGCCAGCTGGGCCAGGGGAGGGACAGAGGATTTACCTGCACGGTGACTCCCCCTGCCAGGACAGCCCAGCCCCCGAGGAGGCACAGTGCACAGAAGAGGAAGGTGTTCATGGCAGCAGTGCCCAAGAGGGAGGAGTGGTTGGTTCTGGGTGCCAGAGGGAAACAGTGGGACTTTTAATGAGGGCAGGGTTACTGAGTAACCAGGGGGGCTTATCAGCATCTCATCGGCTTGCCTGTCAACTCAGGCCTAATCAGATAAGGCTTGAGACAGCCCCGGCAGATAAGAGATCAGTCCGGGAGCCCAGCAAGAGCCCTGGCCCCTCCCTGGGCTCCCACTTTAACCCCCAGCCAGGCTAGGTCCTGTGTTCCTTAACCAACCACACACACTCACTGACACCTGCCCTAGGCCAAGCCCGGTGCTGGGGTGGGGCTGCAGACAAGGCAGGGTGACTAGGGGAGTGGGGGTGGATGGAGGAGCCATCCCACACAGCCCAGGGGCAGGGAGTTCAGGAAGATTTCCGAAAGATGCTTGTGCCAGCACTGAGTTCTGGAGAATGGGTAGAATTTTCTTAGAAAAGGGGCCAGGAATAGGCCATTTCTTGCAGAGGACACTACATGTGGGACAAGCAGGTCAATAGGTCTGGAATATTCAGGGAAATGTGAGTAATTCAGCCTAGGGGGAGAGGGGGTTCCAAGGGGGCTGACGAGAGATGAGTTGTAGACCAAGGGAAGTACTAGGTTTGGCCACTATGACTTTGAGGAAGGACTCTGCTCTGATGTCCCACGGGCCTGGGTTCAAGTCTTACCTACTGCATGATTTTCATGTGTGTGAACTTGGGGCAACTTGTTTCTCCTCTCTGAGCCTTAGCACCCCTTGTGGACCGGTACTACTAGTAACACCTACCTTGTGGGCGTATTCTGAGGATTAGATGATGTTGTAAGAATGCTTAGCTCAGTGCCTGGTACACAGAAAGCACTCAGTGAAAGGTCATCCCATTATTATGATTTTTATCAATAGCAGCAGCAGCTTCTGGTCCCCATTGACCACTCTGTTGGCCACCTGCCCATCTCAGCCACAGCCTGTTCTCACCTGGTGCTGACCTTGCCTGTCCTTCAGCCTTAGATTGTCCGAGAATGAACTCCTCCCCTCTCCTTCCCGATGCCCTTGCCCCTGCTCTCCTAACCTCCTCAGTCCTGCTGTTTCTGCCTTCCAACTACCACCTCCCCCACACCTGTGCCCTCCTCTTCTGCTCCCCTTCTTCCCCAGCTAGACCAGCCTAATCTCCCCACCCTGACCTTTCTGACCAGGCTCACCTCCTCCACCCTTCCTGAACATGCTTCCGTGCCTTGGAACATGCTGTTTTATCTGCCTGGAAGGCTTTTCCATCCTTGTCACTAGGTGAACTCCTACTCAAACTTTAAGGCCCAGACCAAATAACCCCACTGTATCCCCAGTGAAAAAAACTCTCTTAGTTCCCATAGAACCAGATACACTCCCTTACTGGGGAGCTTGTTGGGTAGGATTACTTGGGTGTGTGCTTCTGCCCCTCTAGACTCAGACCCTCTGGCTTAGGGCCTGTTTCTTGTGTTCTGTTGTGAGCAAGGCCCCCAGACACAGAAGAAGGAACGCCCTGGGAGTTCCATTGTCCTGATCTACACACAAACCAGGCAGAAGCCAGGACGGCTTTCAGGAAGGGGACAGGGGCAGGAATCCCTGGGTGGAGAGAGTTGGTACTGAAGAAGGAACTGGGGGAGCAGAGCCTGACAGGGGGGAACTACAAAGGGGTCCGGCCCAAGGCCAGGGTGGGGGGGGGCCCGGCAGGAAACACTGGCTCCCCCTGCCTTCCCAGGCCAGTCCTCAGAGCTGGACTGGACTTCCCTCCCCTCTCCTGTGTGTGTGTGTGTGTGTGTGTGTGTGTGTGTGCACGCTGAGGGGTGTGTGCATGTGTGTGCACGCACGTTGAAGGGTGTGTGTGTGTGTGTGTGTGTGCCCACACTGGGGTCTCCACATCCAGTCCAGCCACATGGTGGCCTCTGCTCGAGGAGCGCTGGGTGGGAGTGCGCACTGGGGGAGGGGGAGGGACAGGATAGGCTCTGGCAGGTTGTGGATGGAGTCCGGGTTGAAGGGGAGGCCAGACATTTGCATAAGGGTCAGGTGTGCTGTGATTGGGATGGAGGTGAGCACCAGGTAGGGGTCGGTACCGGTACCGCTGAGGTTGGCCCTGGCGCTGAACTGGGGTGGGTGGAGTCGAGCTGGGTCAAGGTGAAAGCTGGCTAGGGTCAGCCTGAGGTTCTGTTTGGGGTTGGGGCTAAGCTGGGGCAAGACGCAGGAGCAGTCAGTGGTAGGAGTTTAGATCAGGCCTCGAAGTGGGGTTTGAGTCCGGGGCAGGGTTAGAATGGCGCTGAGGGCAGGACTGGGGTGTCAGGGTTAGGTTTGGAACCCAGAGCTGCAGGGATTGGGTTGATGTTGGGATTGCAAAGGATGCGGAGGCTGCGAGGATCGGGTTTCGGATCAAGGTTGGGTAAATATGGGGCTCAAGCAAGATGAAATACAGCTGAGTATTCAGGAGGGGGCTTGGGTGGGGCTGCTGTGGGCTGCAAGAGCCCTGTTTCTGGCTGGCTTTGGTTTTCGGTCTTTCCCCTCCCCAGGTTCAGAGGGACTGGGGGGGCTTTGATTCCTCAAGGCTCCTTCTCCCTAGCCGCCTAGCCAGGGCCTACCTGGTACGAGGCAGAACTGGGACAGGTGGGGGTTACGGGGAGTGAGTTGTCCATGCTGTGGGAAAGAGGAAATGGCTCCGAGGCCTCACACCTTTGGGCCCTGCCCTAACTCCACCTCTGACGTCTGCCCTGGGAAATGGGAACCAACTCCCCTTCCCGTACCCTCACAATTCCCGGCCCAGCCCCGGCCCAGGTGTGAGTTCAGGCCCCCTCCCTGAGCTCCTGTGTTGAAGTGGCTGGGTGCTGGATCTTGGGGCCCTTCCAGAACCCCAGGTCCACACCCGAGTCCTGAGGCATTGGTCCCCGGGACCCCCACACGCCTCTTCATTCCTTTTGGGCAGCAGGTGGGGCTGCGATTGCTGGGCTTCCCGCATCCAAGGCCACCTCTTCTGGCAAACCCTCGCTCCTCTGTAGCCTTCCAGGCCATGCCACCGCTTCCACCCGCCGCCCCACCTAAAAACCCACCAGCGGCTGCCACAGACCTTCAGAAGAAAGCCCAGACCCCCTGGCCTGGCATTCAAGGCCCTTCCTGGTTAGTCCCTGCTCACCCTTCCACCAGGATCCCAAAAGCGCCCCTAAGAGTGAACCAGGAAGAAGGGCCCAGACCTGTTGTAGGTGACGGAGCTCTAGCTCTGAAGGGAGACAGCCCTGGGTCAGAGTCCCAGCTCCTTCAGTGACCAGCTGCGTGGCCTTTCTCAGACTCCAGTTTCCCCATCTGAAAAACGGAGACAAGAACTACATTGTGAATTTCAGATTGTCTAGAAAAATTTCCTCCCTGACGCCCAGCTCCAGCAAGCCTGGCCTAAGACATTCTCCACCTCCTCTGGGCTTCACCAGCCTCAGACATTTTCCTCCGTAAACCTTGCCAAACTACCTGTCTTGCCCACTTTCCTATGAGTTCCTGAAAGCAGAGGCTGCGTCATGCTCCGCTGTGACCCCAGGACCCATACAAGCCTGGCACTTAGTGGCTGCTGCTGAGTCCTTAGGGCATCAGCAAAGCCGTGCTATCTGCAACAACCCTAACACTCACTATGGATCGAGGGCGTTACAGTATGGAAACCGGCCACCCCTCACCCCAACACCAGCAGCTGCTGAGGCTCCCCCTGCATTGGGATGGGGGTGCTCTGGTCCCTGTGAGGATGCCTGATGCTATTCCTTTTGGCCCAGAAGTTAACCCTTGGGTTCACGCGACCTCAGCATGGTTCCAACGTGCATGGTAAAGTTGGGTTCACTGGGGCCCAGTCCCCCCCCCCAAGGGTGGGCTCTGTTTCCTGCCGGGCCGGAGGCCCCAGCTGACCCCAGTAGGAAAGGCCGGAAATGGAGCCCAAGAGGGAGTCTAGAGACTTCCAAGCTGACCTGTGTGACCTTGAGGAGGGAAGGTGTGGCTCCCATCTCACAGCCTCCCCATCCTGCTCGTAAACAAGTCCTGGAGAGTAACAGCTCGGGTTCCTCTAAGAGCCCTGAACTGCCTGAGGAAGACTTGCAGTGTGTGCGAACCTCTTAACAGCTCTGGGCATATGTAAGAAATAACCGTAGAATCCCATTTTATTGACGGCTAAACTGAAGCTCAGAAGCCCAGAGATTAAGAGACCATGACTTTCTCAAGGGTGCATAATACACAGAGGCCAGGTACAGTTGTATTGGTAGTGCACTGCACCGGGCACCCGGCCAACAGAGAGGACCAGTATGGACACAAGCCATGTGGCTACCTAGGCCTAGGGGAAGGCACCACTTTGCACATTTGTTGCCAGGTGCCCTGGGCAGCAGCTGCAGTCACAAAGCTGAAAATTACAGAACAGAAGGCAGTTCTCACAAATTCCAAAGAAGAGCTTAAACATCTGCTCGGTCCATACGTCCTGCAGTATCTTCCTGGCCCCAGACTGCCATCTTTAAGGAAGGGGAAGGAGAAAGGGGCAGCTGCTGCATCAGACTCCATGAAGTAGGCACATGATGCCCATTTTACAGAGGAGGAAACAGAGGCTCTCAGAAGACAGTGCCCAACATTACCCAGAAAATGATTGCTGAGTTGGAATTTGAAGCCTATTGGCTTGATCCAAGTCCAGGCTGGGCTGGAGGGCGTCCTCTCCTCCCCCACGCTCCAGGGCACAGTTGGCTTTTCATGTCACAGCCTTGTGGCCTGGCCAGGATGAGGCCGTGGTGGTGCTCCATTCACCAGCAGCTGCCTCCTGTTCCCCCAGCCTTCAGTCTGCTGCGGGCGTTGGCCACGGAGACACCCTACCTCCCCGAAGACTGTCAGGAAGAAAGGAGACACAGCTGGAGCTCTGGCCACGTGCCCCAGAGGCCACAGGCCTAGAGGGAGGACAGGACACGCGGGAAGCAGACTGAGAGCCATGAGAGAAGATCCCGTGGGGCCAGGCCTGAGAACGCTTGCCAGACGAGTTGGCATTTGAGCTGGGCCTTGATCAACGGGCAGATTTGGACCCACCGAGTTGGGGGCTGTGGGGCAAAGGCACGGCAGCGGGAAGCACAGAGGGGAAGGGAGTGGGGGCGGGGGGCTGAGGCAGAGAATGCGTCAAGAGGTGCTTGGGCAACAGCCGGGGAAGGAGGCTTGAAATACCGGGCTAGGGGGTTCTGCCGTCCACCTCGAGACAGTGCGAAGCCTGTGGGAGCAGGGGAAGACCGTGGGAAGAGCACCGCTTTCAAAGGACCACTGTGGCCCTAGGGGAGGGAGTGGACTGCCCAGGTAGGGCTGCCGCACCAGACCTGCCGCAAAGGGAGGTTCCACCCCGCCAGTGCTCCGGGAGGGCAAGGACGTGTGCAGGAGTCAGCCGGTCTGGGCAGCACAGCGAGAGGCTGCACGTGCGAGGGGAGGCGGGCAGGGCAGTCCCGGGGACTAGGTGTGCCAGGGCCCGTGCGGCTGCCTTCCATCTGACTTCTCCTGGACGATCTCATCAACACTTTGAGGTAAGGCATTCCATCTCCATTTTACAGATAAGGAAACTGAGGTCAGAGAGGACGTCTTGCCGGGATGGAATTGCAGCTTCTCCTGACTGCAGAGTCCGTGTTCTCTCCATTGACTACTGTGTTTCTCGGGCTTTTGGGGCCTACAGGGGACATGCTCAGCCACAGGCTGGCTGCTCAGGAGAGACCAGCTTCTGGCCCGGCCTGGAAGCTCTGCGTGGGGCCGGCTGGGGGGTGGGGGCTGCCTGGGGGCGGGAGCGAATGGAGCTAGATCAGGGAAACAGCTCAGATCGGTAGGGAGGAGACGNTGCTCAGGAGAGACCAGCTTCTGGCCCGGCCTGGAAGCTCTGCGTGGGGCCGGCTGGGGGCTGCCTGGGGGCGGGAGCGAATGGAGCTAGATCAGGGAAACAGCTCAGATCGGTAGGGAGGAGACGCCACAGATGAGAAAAGGGGAAGAAGTCACGTGTATGGCACCCACAGTCCCCAACCCTGACAGCGCTTGGGAACCTAGTTCTCTCCCAGGACATGGGCCCCCAGGCCATGGGCCCTTGGGGAGATCCAAGCGGCTAAGAAGGCTCAGAAGGGAGGAGGGAGGCGGAATTCGAGCGAGGAGTTACCTTCACCAGCCCCAGCAGGCTCTCTCTTTCGTGGCTGACGAGCCCCCCCACACACACACAGAGGCACCGTCACACAAGCACTCGCTCACGTATAGTCACACACACACAGAAGGCCCCGTGGGCACCATCAGACAGGCACATGGCCATCTGCTGTCACCCGTCACCCAGCAACGGGACTTCCAAATA
This sequence comes from Ailuropoda melanoleuca, assembly GCF_002007445.2. Taxonomy (NCBI): domain Eukaryota; kingdom Metazoa; phylum Chordata; class Mammalia; order Carnivora; family Ursidae; genus Ailuropoda; species Ailuropoda melanoleuca. The sequence continues at coordinate 18,798,905 of NC_048219.1, forward strand.
CCCCAGAGTCACACAGTGTGTGTGCTTACACTCACACGGAACCAGAGGACTGTTCCCAGGGCGGCCTCTTGCCTGTGAACGTCATCAGACACGGAAAGGGTGGGAAGTGTCCTCAGATGTCTTTATTGCCATTGTCCAGGACGGGAAGTTGCCTCTCTGACCTTCTGGGGCCTGCGTTGAGAGAGGGGCATCTTCACCCTTGGTGACGTCAGCTCAGACCCTGTGCTGGGTGAGGTGGGGCGGGATGGGTGTGGTGATAGCCTTGAGGGAGGTCAAGGGCACCGGGGGAGTTTTGTGGAAGAGCAGGGTACCTCGGTGCGAAGAGCTGGAGGGAGGCGGAGCTGGCTTCCTGATCTGTCACCGGCCTCTCTCACTGGCTGTGACCTTGGGCAGATGACTTCATGTCTCTCAACAGCACTGTCCAGCGGCCTCCAAAGCAGCTGGGGCTGTTAACTTAGATAACGACTCCAAAACTGGGTAGGGGTCTGGCAAATGGCGGCAATAACCACAATGTTTGTGATGGCCACAGGACAGTGTGAGTGCGTGAGAACACCAAAGCCTGATTAGGCTGAGGCAGGGCTGGGAGGGCCACGTATGTGGCTGGCTGGGCCACAGCCCTCTCCACACCTGCCCAAACAATGCCAGCCCCCAGCATCGGCGGCTCCCGGCAAGGCAGAGCCTCAAGACACTCAAAGAGTTTGGGGTTGGAGGTGGGGTGACCTCTCCCACTCTGCCTTGGGAGCCTATAGGGAGACAGCTCTCAGTGGGCCCCACCAGTGTGTTTATTGATGAGAACTAGAGGGCCTCCTTGGCTCCCTCTAGCAACCTCTGATGTGGGAGAAGATTCTGGGGGCTGGCCACTGGGCTCCCTCCCTGTCTTTGGGAGCCCGCAGCCTTAGGGGCTGTGGAGAAAGAGAGCACTGAGGGAGCACAGCCCCCAATGGGAAAGGCGACCTTGGGAACCAGGAAAGGCACACAGCTGGCAGCCCTGTGCCCTCTGGTGGCCTCCGGTGTTCACTGCAGCCTCACCGCTTTGTTCTAAGGCTCCCATGCTCTGCCCCACAGTGGAGGGCACAGGAGGAACTGACATTGTGGTGAAGAGGGCGGCTGGGTGGCCTAAGAATGAATCCCAGCTCTGCTGTCACTGCTGCTGCTGCTATTATGATGATTCTTATTATCACCACCACTTCTGCTGCGTACAAGCTGGAGGACCCTGGGCAAGTGACTCAACTGCTTTCTGGCCCAGAATCTTCATTTACGACACGAGGCTGAGAATACCATCTACCGCACAGCCGTGTAAAGAGTAAATACCGTCTACACGGCGCTTGGGAGAAGTAACGCTAACAAGTAGCACGCCGTAGCTGTCCTTCCGTACCGCCGGGGTCCGCGTTACTTAGGGGCCCTGACTTGGAGGTAGATTCTGGCTCTCCTGCAGCCACCCACCAGGTCTGCGCTCTGCCCACGCTGACTGGTTACACATCATACGTGGAGGGAGACACATAGGGAGGCAGGCTCAAAATCACTCCTGAAAATCCTTTCGGAAGGTACCCGTCTTGGGGATAAAGACACCAAGTCTCAGTAAGGCCACCGTGGCCAGCTTTTCTGATTCTTGGCTATAGCCTGCCTTTGAGGTAGCTAACTTGCACCCAAGGCCCACGTTGCACAGAACACGTGTATCTTTACCCACTGGAGCCATACTCGGCGATGACGCAGGTGCTCATGCAGACAGTACAGGGAAGCAGCGGCCGGTTACGGTCTCAGGTGCGGATCTGTCACCGCACTCTCACAGGGGGCACATACACACCGCAGGCGGGTAATCAGTAACTCCGTGCTCTTTCTGGCCAGCTGCGTACAGGCCTTGGAGCGCTCTGACTGCGCCGTGCGCGCCTCTCTTCCTTAAATGGGGCAGTACAGTACTACAGCACCAGGTTCCTGTGCAGGTCGAGACAGACAATGTGTGTAGAAATTTTAAATTCCTGCCGAGTAGATGACACTCCCCACTCCTCCCCTGGATCTTCCTCTGGATCTGTGACTTTGAGCAAGTCACTCCCCTCTCTGGGTCTGTGCTCTCAACGGCAAAATGCAGGGGCTGTATTAGATGATTCCTAAGGCCCCTCCTGGCTTGAAGCCTTCAAGAGAGTTATGATTCTAGGGAGTTTAGATGTAGTCAAGCCTTACATGAATGCTAACTGATGCTTACGTGGCTTTCACAGGACTGCTTGATCCGGCTGGTAAGGGCACATCTATAAATAGCAGCCCTTTGCACACTGCAACATGTCAAAGCCTTGAGAATTACACCTGCATCTTAATGGTCTTGTTTATTTTCATTTGATTAGCCCAAAGTTGCACTTCAACTGCGCCTGAATCAGCACAAAGGGACCAGATTTAACTCTGCCCTTAACTACAGCCCTTCAGAGGCCCTGCTAATGACCAAAATTCACCTGTAATGGGAGAAAAACAGAGCTCCTCCCTCCAAGAGACACACATAAGCTGGTGGGCAGGCATTACCTCTGGCTTTGGGAAAATTCTCTTTTGGAAGGCAGTGATGTAAAAAGAAATGAGCTTTGGAGTCAGACCCAGACTGAATTATCCCAGGTCCTCTATTAGCTGTGAGAACTTAAGCAAGTTAAACTTTCTGAGCCTCAGTTTCCCCAACGGTAAAACTGCAATAAACAGCTTTTCCTGGCAGTGATGTACGGGTTCAGTTAGAAGCTGCGAGAGGCCCTGGGCAGCATTATGGGATTGGCAGGAAAGCCCTCCCCTTGAGTTAGGCAGACAGCAGCTTCAGATCCACTTCCACCAGTACTGTTGGTCTGCCCAGTGCTTGGCCTCTGAACCTGTTTCCATATCATTCAAGATGGGACCCCACCACTTATAGGAGTGCTGTGCTTGGTTCCTTACCAGCAAGCCATCACTTCTTCCGCTTTGATACCCACCCCTACGCTAGTCTAGCTTCCAAGCCTGGCTCAGAGCAGTGGTATAAATGGAAAAACCTTCACCTGTCTGTCCAGAACCCTTTGAAGACTCAACTTAAGTAGCCCATGCCAGGCTGAGGCCTTCCTGGACCACTGTCTCAGCCCTCACATAACCTAACTCCTCACCATCAGAACCCTGCCTTGCCAGGGTACACCTTCAGAGCAGTTCCCCTGGGCTGTCCCCTGGAGCTGGTGTCTTTGCCTGTCCTGGGTGAAGTCTGCACTCACTAAAGGCAGGAGTTGTGGCTTTCTCCTGAGAAGGCTGACGAGCGTGTGCTCAGCAAACGTTAAGAATACCACGACTGGGGCGCCTGGGTGGCACAGCGGTTACGCGTCTGCCTTCGGCTCAGGGTGTGATCCCGGCGTTCTGGGATCGAGCCCCACATCAGGCTCCTCCGCTGTGAGCCTGCTCCTTCCTCTCCCACTCCCCCTGCTTGTGTTCCCTCTCTCGCTGGTTGTCTCTATCTCTGTCAAATAAATAAATAAAATCTTAAAAAAAAAAAAAAGGAAGCAGCTCCACTTGTACCTTCGGAAGGTAGCTCTCTGGGGAGGCACATCGGGGGCAACAGTGGGGTCAAGGACACGGGTAGGGTAAGGGGATTTCCTGGAAGTAGCAGAGAATGGTGTAAAAGAACAAGACATTGAATCAAATGACCCAGATTCAAACTCCGCTCTGTCACTTCCAATAAAGGATCTGGGTAAGCCACTGTACCTCTGAGCTGTAACCACACTGTATAATGAGGATAACAGTACCTACTTAGCACAGCACCTGGCAGATGCTGAGTACTTTTTCATGTTCCAGGTACTGTTCTAAATGTTTAAATGCATTAGTTAATTTAATCCCACTACAACTCTAGGAGACAGGTATTATTATCCTATTTTGAAGGCACTGCAAACGAAAATGAGGCTCAGAGAAACTAAATTAAGTTCCCCAAGTTCACAGAACTAGTGAGATATTCCTAAAAGCAGCAACAAATGGGACACACTCTCCAAGACCACAAGGACTGTCTGCAAGTTTCTGCCATTGGGACTGACTCCAGTCTTGTTCCCTCAATTGTAGCACATGACACAGGGCCAACTGTTGTTGTAAATAGAGTTACCATAATATATTTATTTTAAGTGCCATTCATGCATATCAGTTCTGGCAGCAACAATCCTAATGACACTTGGGGTATTTCTTTACAGCACTAAACAGTTACAAAGAATGGGTGCCGTTCATCATAGAGGCAAAATATGAAATCGTGCAATAGCAAAACTGTAGAAACATTAAAACACTGACTGTCCAACAGCAGTACAGAGAGCAGATTGTGTTTGCACAAAAAGCCAATGCATTTTCATCACATATATACAATATAGATATGTACACATCACCCTCTGAATGAACAATATCAAAATACTCTATTCCATTTGAAATAATCCCCGGATTGATTCCCTCCCACTTCAAAGGACATCTGAGACATGTATTTACAAGAACACACATGAATACATTTACATTTCAAAAACTGCCACAAATGCCAGTCGGATTATTCTCCTGGACAGAGTACCCCTATTTGATTATATGCATTTATTATTCTTTTCCCAAAAAGTCTTCAGTCAATTTAAGCCCAAAACAGAACTTGCGCGGCATTCACAACTACCAACTGAAAGAGCCACGAGAGGGGAGGCTTCGCACCTCAGCAGGTGCTCTGGTGGCCAGAGCCCACTGAGAAGGCCTGTCTGGGGCCCCAGAGCCGCCCGCGGCTCAAGAGTGTGACGCATCTGAGTGCAGGCTCTGCCTCCAGGGCCATTTGTGGTAAGTTTAAATTCTCGTACAAATATTGATCACTGCAAATCAGTAAATGATTGCCAAATGGTAAATGAGCTTCACAGAATTTGTAAAACCTTCATCAGTGGTTTCTACTCAAATCATTCAAGGTAAGACTGCATTCCAATACCTACATTGTTTAAAGTGCACATTGCTACCCAAGCAATTTAAAGTTTCCAGAACAGCTATTTTGGTATCTAGAAAACAGTGACTTGAGCAGACTATTGAAAATCCCCCCCCCCATTTTTTCAAGTTTTTGCTCTGCAGGCTGCTATCTCATCTTGCTTCTGATCTGTGTAAGAGGGGCCTGTTGGCTGCCTTGCCAGAATCCTCCAATTTTCACTGATCCAAGGGGCTGGAACTGAGCTTCCTCTTTCATGCCAAGCAGGGTCCACACAACAGGAACATAAAGCCCTTCCTTTCTCCCCAACCTCACCAGCCTTTCCTATGGCTGGCTTCCCAGTGATTCATTAAAGGCAACATTCTATTAAAAGAAAAAAAAATACCCACACACACTGACAAACGCTCTCACATACACACATACAGAAACAAAGACGTCTGTTTAGTTCACGTAGAGAACACTCAACCACATTATCACTAAGGCTAATTAAAGTGATTTAAAGCATGGCTGATAGAGACTAGAGAGGCTAAAAAGCAACCAGTAAGCAGTTATTACTCCTTGATTTGATGGAACATATCATTCCCCCATTATAACCGAAAGAAATTCTGCCTTTTTTATGGTCTAAAGAACCAATTCAAAATCTATTCATTTAAAAAAAAAATCTCATTTCTCTTACTTTTATTATAAAACTAAGACAATCAATCCATGCAAAGTAACTATGATACAATATGAAACAAAACAAAAAACTAATAAAAACCCCAATGAGACACACGCATTTCAAAGAAAGTAACCCAAATGTCATGCATACACAGACACACACAACAACAGAAACAGCAGACCACTTAAGGATACTGCACTGAAGACTGAGGCAAATAAAATGTATGTGTGGCTCTATCCTCCTCTCAGTGCTTCCTAAATGGAAAGAGAAGGAGTGAGGAAACTTGTGTTATCAACAGTGCCCTGCTGTTCTATTGCCCAAATGAACTCTGATTCGAATTCCAGAAAAATCCTATTTAGCTAATACATCTCAATCAGCAGGAATGCTAAGAGAGAGAAATATACTCACATGGTAAAAGGAGTGACGATAAAGAGAGTGACACAATCTCTCTGATTGTCTTGTCTGTAAACTCTTAAAAAAAAACCAATTCTGTGCTTTCAGACACCACACTTCTCCTTAATGAACCCAATAGGGGCTGAGCATTCACAGAAGGTAGCAATAAATATTAAAATAACACTTTTGAAAAATAAATACATGAGTGAATATGGAGGCAATGATTTTGTTGAAGAGCCAAGCAATGCCCAGCTGCTAACTGATCAAATACATTTTAGAACTGTTATAATGCAGATTTAGGAAAACAGACATTGACAAGGTACAACATAAACTCCGTAATCCCCCAACCATCAAAACAAATTTGGTCAGTTCTTTAGGCTGCTCAGGAACAACATGCCCCTCTGGATTGTTTGGAGAGCATCAAACTCTGGGTTCTCTGACTTACTGAGTAGAACTCAATACCCACATTTCTGAAAAAGATTAAATAAGAAACTGGGCTTTGAAAAAAATCTATTTCCTTTCAGTTGCCTACATCAGTTAAAAGCGTCCTGCAGAAAATAGCCTAACAAGGAATAAAAACTCACAGTAACTTTCTTTTCAAGACGTAATAACCCAATTAGAAAAATCGAAGCCTTTCAGTAATTTTTGTACATATATTTACACATATGTATCTATAAACTGCTTGCAGCAAAACAGGCTCTGTCTGAAAAATCAGTCTGGCACTTGTGGTCAACATGAAACACAGATAATGCAAAAGCCGTTCACATCACACAACAGTTAGGAGCTACAAAGGGCAGCTGGCAGGGAGACAAACATGTAGTACTTGTTTGGGTCAGATAAAAGCAGTAAGTTATCCAGCTAAAATCTTTTTGATTGTCTTCAAAAGAAATTTTGATAACATCGGTAAAGTGATTAGCAACTCTGTTTTCTCAACTGGATTCTCTTAAACCTTTCCCTTCACTGCACAGAAAGGTGACGCTGGGGTCTGGTGCCTTGCAGAAACAAGCTCTACACAATTGAATCCCAATCAAAGTCATCCTGGATGTCGTCTGGAGGCAGAGAGCGCCGCATCTGGAAGGCTTGGGAAGGCATCATGTGCTGCTGGTTCATGGCTCCGTGATGGCCTGGAAGGAAGGAAGCAATGTCAGCAGAGACTTAGGTAGAGAAGAAAGGAATCAATGAACACCTACTGAGCATTTCCTTTGTGCCAGGCACTCGGTGCCCGTTATCTCCCTAATCCACTCAGAAGCCTTCACCCAGGCGGCTCTCAACCACCCTCACGTTACAGATAACAGAGCTTGGATTTAAGAGAACGGAGCAAGTTACCCAAGGTCATACAAGTAGTAAGGGCGAAGAGATTTGAACTCAGTTCACTTGACTCCAAAACCCACGCCTGTTTTGGTTACACCAGGAGGAAGCAAGGAGAGCATAAAAATGCTAGGGTGCCCAAGTGCTGATGCAACCCTTTCTCTTAGTTTGTCCTGTACCAATACATGTTTCAGTACCATGAACCGGCTCCCATGAGAATGGTAAAAAGAGAATGATGTCAGTGTACCAGTGAAGTCACTCTAGGTCATCCTGAATTCTCACCAGCAAGTTAACTTTTGTGCCACCAAGTAACAGTGCGTGAACACAGAGAACATCAACACAGCTGAGTGCAGGGAGGCCACGGTAGACCAGAGTGGAGAACAGGTTGCCCACCCTCCCACACTCCTCTTCTTAGATTACTGTGGCTGTGTGCAGCTCGTGCTCCCCGATTTTGGTACGTTCTGCCCTTGTCTCCATAGCTTTGACAAACCCCCGTCCAAACCAGACTTTTTTCTCAAGTAATAATCTCTATTTATTTGCAGAATTCATTCTTTTATTAGGAATTAAACATACTCTTTTAATGTTGTGGAATTTTTACTGGATTATTGCGGTTTTGTTTGCTTTGCTTGATCTGATTACAAAGTTTTAAGCAGTCTGCTGCTAATCTCATTTTTCTTATAAGCCCTGTAATTTTTAATGCACCATTTTATAAAATGCTAAGGTTTTCAATATATCACAGTATAGCAGAAATGCCTATGTTTACTTATTTTTTAACTTTTAAATTTCTTACTATGCACCAGGCACTAATTTAAGTGATTTACATCTAATCCTCATTTAATGCTCTTAACAACCCTAGGAGTTAGGCAGTGTTATGAATTCCCTTTAACAGACAAAGAGGTTGAGGTAGGAGGGTTAAGGCAGCTATCAAGTGGCAAAGCACCAAAATGCGAACGCTGGGAATCTGGTTCCAGAGTCTTAACTACCATATCTTGCCACCTACAAGCCCTGGTGAGTGCTGAGAACAAATAACACTTAGTCTTCCCATTCATCAAAGAACAGGTCACTTGGCCCCAGCTCCTCCTTCACTAATACCTGGCAAACACTTCTTTGGGGGTTTTAAATTCACATCTGCACATGACCTTTCTGTTCCCTGAGCAGCCTAAGTGGACGGCAGCATGGTACACGAGAAAAACAACAAACTCTAAATCCAGATATCAAGACTTGAGTCTTGGTTTGGTCACTTAGCAAAACTGGTGGCTCTGGGCAAGTTATCTCCACTCCTGTGCTAGGACTTCCTCATCTAGATCATCCTTAAACCACCTTCCACCTCTAACCATGTGCCTGCCTTTGCTGTCCTGATAACTGTAACTTATTCTGCATTCAAGAACCCAGGGGGGACAGTTTATGAACCAGTGACTCCTGCAACTTACCTCTTCTGTAAGAGACTTCTTCAGAAACTAGAGCTGGAGGGATGCCAGCAGAATAAACGGAGCAGAAAATATACGAGCTAATCAAAGAGAGTTCTTGAAGCCTGCTCAAGTCCCACCAAAGTCAAAAAGCCTCAAAGATACCTAAGACCACAGGACAAGCTCTATGCCCCTGGACCTCTTTAGAGAGGCAGGACAATAATTGGAATCACAGCATCAAAGAGACTCAGGTTATATGGTCCAAACACCAAAGTAACTGTGCAGACTGTCACCCCCATCCTCCCATACCAGGGATTTCACTCCCTCCTGAACAGCCTCGCTCACGCTGGGACAACTAAAGTTTTTTAATATTACACTCTGAGTACCAAATGTAAGACAACACACCCCAAATTACCTGCAATTGTCGTTCCTGGAGTGCTGAGTGCCTGTGGGATGTGAGGGTAACCAGGGGGCGGCATCACTGAAGGAGGGAGATTTTGCCTGGAGTCTATGTACAAATTTCCTATCAGATTGAAAAGCAGAATGAAGGAAAACATACTTACATAAATAAAACAAGTAAAGCACTAAAACCTTAATAAAATTATTACCTAAAACTAAATTAAGCAGGTAAGGTGAGAAAAGAGACAGAAAAAATTACTTCTTTCAGATGCTAATCCCAAAGGTGGTGCCAGGCTGAGTGTGAGAGTACACTGATGCTAATTCTGGCACTGCCTCTTTTCTGTCTGGAAGCCTGCAGTCAGTTGTCTTTCCTGTTGCTGTTACACATAACAGTTCAAAAGCATTTTCATATCTATTTTATCATCTGAGCCTCCCACTCAGTCCAAAATGAGGGCAAAACAGGGATTATCCCCATTTTATGGATGGGGCAACCGAGGCTCAGTAAGACTGAGCTGACGTGCCCAAACACACATCAGTTTGACAGGGTGAGCGCTAGAATCCACTTCTCCTAGATCATAGGTTCTTTCTACTAACCACTGTCCCTCTCTCCTTTTCTCACTTTCAAAGCAGACTTATCTATGTGTGCCCTAGCTGATTAACAAAATGAATGGAGGCACAAAGTGACAGGAAACATTTGCACAAATTTAAAAGAGCTATACCAAGTAAAGGTGATGAAAAATGTATTATTTAGAAGTGTGAAGATGGGAAACAGATTGAATGGCATTTCTGAAGGTTCTTAATATATTTTCGTTGACAGGAACCATTAAGTGTAACAGCTCTAAAATGTCAATTACGCTGCATCCTAATGCAAAGCAGAAAGGGAAGGGAGCAAATACCACATGCCCACCCCCACTTCCTCCTGGGGCAGAAGAACTATAACACGGGCTCACACTGTACGCAACATCTGGAATTCTGGAAAGGCTATTTCTCCCTTAGGTATTCTACTGTGTCACACAAATTACAACTGCATCTAGCAATGCTATAATCAAACTGGAAAACAACCATTTTCCCAGAGGCAACTAAAAAGATACTCAAGGTAGGAACACTTTATTTGGCTACTCACAAGTTTTTACCTGTCACTGGAATGTCAGACTGTCCACGCTTAAAATAGCCTCTGAGACGCCTAATTCAGGCCTACCTCTGTTCATGCAGATGAATAAGACTAGAGAGAAAATGAGACAGAACCAGGAACAGAATCCAGCACTTCTGACTTCCAGCCACTGCTTTCCAAGATGACATGCCTTTTTATAGTGAAGTTTACAGTTAGAACTAAGCTCCTTGACCAATTTACCATACTGAAGATTTAGGAAGAAAAGAGAGAAGAGCTATACTAAGCTGTAGCTCTGGTATAGTCTTAGAGAAAAAAACCCACCCCCAAGTGCTGATCAACCTTCACGTGAGCAGCCAGCACACCTTCCAAAAACTGCAGCAGGCTGGAGGGGCCACGCCACTCTGAATAACAAGCTCACTCGTTTATCAGTGACTTCTCAGCCTGTGTTATAAAATCTTATTAGCTCTCTTTCTACTCATCCGTAAAAGCTCAAATCACAATCAAAAGACAACTGATTTTAATGGAAATTAATTCTGTTTTTATATTTCTTGTTTTCATTTCTGTTTTTTGGCTTAGTAATTCTTACCTTAAAGGGGGAGTGAGGTAACAATTAAAGAAGAATTATGGGAATAAACAAGGATCACAGGAATAAAGGGTCACCCACATTAAACAAATAGCCTAACCTCCTGAAATTGTCACATTCCTAACACTTTTATTTTCATATAGAAATTCTCATTACTCCTCTTTTTTTCTCATGTTCTCATTCTAAACAATGAGAGTCAATCTGGACTTTCTAAACAAGAAATTAATTTCCAGTGTACTTTTCAAGGACTTCTGAGATCCTACAACACTTAGAACATGTAAGTTATGAGAATTTAAAAATCTAATCACACGATGTATTTATTGGAAGTGGACTCTTGTTGAATGACCATTCATTCAAGAAGTTATGTTTGAGGCCTTGCTCTAGGCACTGGATATACAGAAATGAGAAAAAACAAACTCCTTTTTTTTTTTTTTTTTTAAAGTAAGCTCCACACCCAACCTGGGGTTTGAACTCACGACCCCGAGATCAAGAGTCACATGCTCTACCAATGGAGCCAGGCAGACATCCCAACAAACTCCCTCTTTCTGAAGCATACTCTCAGGCTGAGGATGGCAAACAAAGGAACTTAATATGTTATGCACGCTACAGAAAAAAATAAAGCAGGGAGAGGGGACAAGGAATGCTGGACAGTAACTACCGTTTAAACAGAATGCTCAGGAAAGGCATGACTTGAGTAGGTGCTTTTGGAGAAAAAGCTTGAACAAGATTAAAGACATGAGTGAGCCATGTGTCTATCTGGGAGAAGACCACTCTAGACAGAGGAAAAGAACAGATATAAAAAAGACCCTGAGGTAGGTGGAGTGTGCCTGGTATGTTCGAAGGATGGCAAGGAGGCCACTGGTGTGGGAGCAGGGGGCTGAGGGAAGGGGAAAAGGATACAAGGTCAGAGAGTAATGGGGGACCAGACTGTGTGAGGCTATCTAGGCCACAAAAAGAGTCTGGTTTTTACTGAAGAAACTGCGCACCAATGAAGGGTTTTGAGCACAGTGATCAGATTTCTGTGTCTTATAAAAATCCCATTTGTCCTGCAAAGTCCAGCTTCAAGCTGTCTTCCTCTAGGAAGTTTTTCTATCTCCCCAAGAGAGTTAAACCCCATCTCTTACTCCCACTGCTCTATGGCAGAAGCGCAGTCTTCATCACACCAGGCTACGAGCTCCTTGAGATTAGGGGCTATTCGGACTTATTCCTTTATCCCTACTGCCCAATACATAGTCAGGCACAGAAAAAGTTTAAGTATTTGCTGAATGAATGTAAGCCTACCCTAATTTAATGACCTTTAAGCTGGGCCCGCATTAAGAATAGCACAGCTAGAGGACTTAAACATTACTGGACAAGACAAATTGTAAACACAGGTAAAATGATTTAGAAAGGAGACACACCATTTACTGTAACATCCTTTTCTCCTTCCCTTCCCTCTCCCACGCTAACACATTACAACACCTCTAAGGAGCCCAAAGAGGTATTTATCAAAAGGAGAATCTTAAAGACAGAAGTGCCAGGGAAAGTCTGAAGGATATGGAGACTATACTCTGGGACTCAAGATCTACACCCAAATGAACTTTGTAATTTTAGGCAAGTTGCTTTTTCTCTCTGGTCACAGTTTCCTTATCTGTTAGATAAAAGGATAAAATTAACAACTCTCTGAAGTCCCCTCTCATACCCCATTTTGATGGAGTGGCAAAGATGTACTGGGGAATAGAGAGACGGGAAGTGGGATATCTGAATAGATCTGATACAGAAGGATGTGAGAAGGAGAATAAAAGAATGATAGAAAGAGCCTTAGACTTAAAGCAGAAGGAAGCAGGCTGGGCATGTAAAAAACCTGAGTGTCTGTGAGAAGACCTCAGTGCGCACGAGGTGACGAGTACCTGGAGCCCCAGCACTGACCAGAGAGTGTTGACAAAAGCCAACATGACTTGGCAGGCCAAGGCTGGCAAAAGTTCTTTGACCCAGAAGGAAAAGATGAAAGGGGAAGGGAATTGGGAGAGAAATAGACACAAGGAAAAATGATAGGCCTTTTGCCTTTTTAATATGGTAGCACTGAGAATTAAGAATGAGTTGTGGGGACCCTAGAGAAGGAAGGTACTGGCAATAAAAAGGAAAGATGGCAGAAAAAATTAAAAGGATCACAGAGTACCAGATCCAGATAAATCCAGGTCAACGGTCAAAAAGAGATGACCATGGTGACGGCACTGGAGGAGATAATGCTAAGTGAAATAAGTCAAGCAGAGAAAGACAATCATCATATGATTTCTCTCATCTATGGAACATAAGAACTAGGATGATCGGTAGGGGAAGAAAGGGATAAAGAAAAGGGGGGTAATCAGAAGGGGGAATGAAACATGAGAGACTATGGACTATGAGAAACAAACTGAAGACTTCAGAGGGGAGGGGGTGGGGGAATGGGATAGACTGGTGATGGGTAGTAAGGAGGGCACGTATTGCATGGTGCACTGGGTGTTTATACNTGGGACTTTATCAGGATAAAGAGCTTCTGCACAGCCAAGGAAACAGTCAAAAAAACTAAGAGACAGCCCACGGAATGGGAGAATATAACATAATATAATAAAAAAAAAAAAAGACTGGTATCCAACATCTACAAAGAACTTCTCAAACTCAATACGCGAGAAACAAATAAACAAATCATAAAATGGGCAGAAGATATGAACAGACACTTTTCCAATGAAGACATACAAATGGCTAACAGACACATGAAAAAATGTTCAAAATCATTAGCCATCAGGGAAATTCAAATCAAAACCACACTGAGATACCACCTTACGCCAGTTAGAATGGCAAAGATAGACAAGGCAAGAAACAACAATTGTTGGAGAGGATGTGGAGAAAGGGGATCCCTCCTACATTGTTGGTGGGAATGCAAGTTGGTACAGCCACTCTGGAAAACAGTGTGGAGGTCCCTTAAAAAGTTAAAAATTGAACTACCCTATGACCCAGCCATTGCACTACTGGGTGTTTACCCCAAAGATACAGACGTAGTAAAGAGAAGGGCCATATGCACCCCAATGTTCATAGCTGCATTGTCCACAATAGCCAAATCATGGAAGGAGCCGAGATGCCCTTCAACAGATGACTGGATTAAGAAGCTGTGGTCCATATATACAATGGAATATTACTCAGCTATCAGAAAGAACGAATTCTCAACATTTGCTGCAACATGGACGGCACTGGAGGAGATAATGCTAAGTGAAATAAGTCAAGCAGAGAAAGACAATTATCATATGATTTCTCTCATCTATGGAACATAAGAACTAGGATGATCGGTAGGGGAAGAAAGGGATAAAGAAAAGGGGGGTAATCAGAAGGGGGAATGAAACATGAGAGACTATGGACTATGAGAAACAAACTGAAGACTTCAGAGGGGAGGGGGTGGGGGAATGGGATAGACTGGTGATGGGTAGTAAGGAGGGCACGAAAAAAAAAAAAAAAAAAAGAAGAGATGACCATGGAAATCTAGTAACAAAGGGCTTTAAGAAATAACCCATGGGGCGCCTGGGTGGCACAGCGGTTAAGCATCTGCCTTCAGCTCAGGGCGTGATCCCGGTGTTATGGGATCGAGCCCCACATCAGGCTCCTCCACTAAGCCTGCTTCTTCCTCTCCCACTGCCCCTGCTTGTGTTCCCTCTCTCGCTGGCTGTCTCTATCTATGTCAAATAAATAAATAAAAATCTTAAAAAAAAAAAAAAAAAAGAAATAACCCATGATCTCAGTCTAGAAAGAATCCAGAAGAGGTGCTTGGCCACTCTCACATGGGACAGCAGCAGATGGTTAGCGCTTTTTCCATGACCAACAGTGCCAAGTTACAAAACCCGAAGGTATGCTTGGACCTTACTTAGAAATTTAGGTCACAAAATCGAAGAAAGTCTTGTTTAACCATATAAGCTTTGAAATTCCAGAAAGGGTGAACTACTGGTTAACATGTACAATAGCCCTTGAAACAGTCCTCTCTTTAAGACTGACCTACACCTTCTTCTACTTATCCTTCCTAGAACTTTCTGATCTGCCAGAGGCAATAATCTATAAGCAACATCGACACAAGTACCCACCCCCGCCCTTAGCATTTTAAGGCTGGCTGAAAGGATGAGATGATCTGGCAGAGAACATGGCAGCACTTAGAAGAGTTAACTTCATAATTTATTTTGGTTGAACAGGGAAAGAAAAGAGGAAAGGAAAACCAAGGGGCAAAGGGCAAAAGGGATGCTACACCTCTGGGATTTAGTGCAAGCTGGAAAAGTAGAAGTGATGTATCCCGAATGGGACCAACTATGGGTTTGAAACCTATCAGAGGATCAAAGAAGATAAGCTATCCATGTACAAGAAGAGATAAAAAGATGAAATGGAAGAAAGCATATAAGTGAAAATACTTGCCAAGTTATACAGATCTTGATATTTCAAAAGGAATATAGGAAGGATTCTGAGAAGATGGTGGGGTAGGAAGCACCAGGAATCTGTCTTCCAAACTAAACAAAACTGCACTGGTAGACTGTCTGATACAACAGAAAACACTGGAGTCTTTGGAACTTTGGAACTCTGGAAGTCTACTGACAGTTTGCAACTCGTAGAAGAAGGGTTAGATAATAAATTTCAGTTATTTTTGGTAGATTCCAGCTCTTAGCCCAACAGCAGCTACCTATCCCTCATCCCTACCCCCATGGCAGGCAGCTGTGCATGTGTTGCTGGAACAACTTACACAGCTTGCAGGAGCCAAAGTAGACAAAAAGGCCTCTGTTCTCCAAATACTGCGGATCTCTGCTCTGATCACAGAGATGCAGATGTAAAGGACGGTGGCCACTGTTACATCTTCCACCAATGCTGCAAGCACCTCCCCTCCAAATGAACTGATTTCCAGGGGTTATAAGGGGGCTACTAACCTCCTTTCCCTCCTCTATTTTCCTCTTTTTACCCTTTCAAGAGGCAGACATTAAAAGCTAGGGCACTGAAAAACAACTGCATACACTGGGAAAATTAGAAAGTGACCACCTATACCAAGAGAAAAGTACAGACTCAGAGAAGACCTGAGAAGACCTTTTGGCGAACCTTAGCACAAGGATACTTTGCAGCCATCAAGAAAACAAAAACAGGAGACAAAATAACCAAAAACAGTAAACCCTGGGGATGGGACAGAATCTGGTTTCCGCAGGTACCACACTATTAGACTGAAGTGTCTAGTTTTCAACAACAAAATCACAAAGCCTACAAATAAACAGAAAAGTATGCCCTATTCAAAGCAAAAACAAATCAACAAAAATTGTCCTTGAAAAAGATCTGGTGGCAGATCCACTATAAAAACTTTAAAGCAAGTGTCTTAAAGATGCTCAAAGACTAAAGGAAGATGTGGAAAAAGTCATAATTATAATGTATGAATAAACTGGAAATATCAATAAAGAGGCAGAAAACCTAAAAAGAAATAAAAAAGAAATTCTAGAACTGAAAATTACAGTAATTGAAATGAAAATTTCACCACAGGATTCAAAGAAAAATTGAGCAAGCAGAAGAAACAATCAGTGAACCTGAGACAGGACAATGAAAATTATCAAGGCTAAGTAACAGAAAGAAAAAAATTGAAAAAAATTAAACAGAGACTAAGGGACACTATCAAACAAACCAACTATGCATTGTGGAGTTCCAGAAGGAGGAGGAATGGGACAGAGAGAATATCTGGAAAAAATAATGGCTGAAAACTTCCCAAGTTTGATGAAAGAAGAATGAGAGCATCCAAGAAGTTCAACAAACTCTAAGTAAATGAGACCCACACCAAGGGACATATTACAATCAAATTTTCAAAAGCCAAAGATAAAGGGAAAATCTTGAAAGAAGCAAGAGAGAAGTACTTGTCACACCCAAAGGAACCTCACTAAGATTATCAGATTTCTCATGAGAAACTTTAGTAGGAGTTAGAAGGCAGTGGGCCAATCTATCCAAAGTGCTAAAAGAAAAGATGTCAACCAAGAACTGCTATATTCAATAAAACTGTCCTTTTCAAGAGTGACGGAGAAATTAAGACAGTTCCAGATAAACAAAAACTAAGGGAGTTTGTCACCATTAGACCTGCCCTCTGAGAAGTGCTCAAGGGAGTCCTGCAGGGTGAAATAAAAGGACACTAGACAGTAACTCAAAGCTGTATGGAGAAATAAAGATCTCAATACAGGTTAATACACAAGCAATCAAAAGAGCTAGTATTACTGTAGCAACACTTCAGAACTCCAATTTTTCTTTTATATATACATGACTGAAAAGATTAATATATTTTTTAAAAGTGATTAGTCTAGAAGCCAGTATTACTGTAACTTTCATTTTTAACTCCACGTTTTTTACATTAATTTAAGAGACTAATGCATTTAAAGGAATTATTAATCTATGTTTTGGGGCACACTATGCATAAAGATGTGATTTTGTGACATCAACAACCAAAAGGAGTAGAGAAGGAGCTGTAAAGGAGCTGAGTTTCTTTGTTACAAAAGTTGCACTGATAAAATTCAAAATTAGAGTGTTAGAACTTTAGGATGGTAAACCCAATCCCCATGGTAACTACAAAGAGCTATGCAATACACACAAAAGGAAATCAAACATTTCACTACAAAAAATCAATGAAACACAAAAGACAACAGTAACGCAAAAAATAAGGGACAAAACCTGTAAGACATAGAAAAGAAACAGCAAAATGACAGAAACCACTCCTTATCCATAACTACTTTAAATGTAAATGGAGTAAATTCTCCAATCAAAGGAAAGATTGGCAGAATGAGTAAAAACACATATCTATAAGAGTCTCACTTTAGATCCAAAGACACAAATAGAATGAAAAGTGAAAGAATGGAAAAAGCAACCAAAAGGGAGTAGGGACTGCTATACTAATACCAGACAAAATAGACTTTAAATCAAAAAGGTCACAAAGACAAAGAAGGACATTACATATCAATTAAAGATTCAATACAGAAAAAAGATATAAGAATTATAAACACTTATGCACCTAATAACAGGATGCAGCAAAACATGAAATAAAAACTGACAGAACTGAAAGAAGAAATGAACAACTCTACAATGATAGTTGGTGATGTAAGCATCCCACACTCAATAAGAGAAAGAACCACCAGAGGGAAGTAAGGAAACAGAGGATTTAACACAATAAACCAACTAGATCTAACAGACAAATAGAGAACATTCTTTTTTTTTTTTTTTTAAAGATTTTATTTATTTATTCGACAGAGATAGAGACAGCCAGCGAGAGAGGGGAACACAAGCAGGGGGAGTGGGAGAGGAAGAAGCAGGCTCATAGCGGAGGAGCCTGACGTGGCTCGAACCCATAATGCCGGGATCACGCCCTGAGCCGAAGGCAGACGCTTAACCGCTGTGCCACCCAGGCGCCCCAGACAAATAGAGAACATTCTAACCAACAATATACACATTCTTCTCAAGTACACATAGGACATTTCCCAGGATAGACCATATGTCAGGTTCCAAATTAAGTCTCAACAGATTTTAAATGATAGATACACAAAGTATCTTCTCTAACCTCAAGAGAATGAAGTCAGAAATCAGTAACAGAAGTAAAATTGGAAAGTTCTCAAATTTGTGGAAATTAAACACAAACAACTAATGGATCAAGGGAAAAAAATCACAAAGAAAATCAGAAAATACTTAGAGACAAATGTAATCAAAACATAACATGAAAACTTAGGGAAAACAGCAAAAGTAGTGTCATGGGGGAAATTTATAGCTATAAACACATTAAAAAACGAGAAAGATCTCAATCAACAACCTAACTTCACAACTTAAAGACCTACAAAAAGAACAGAGTAAATCCAAAGCTAGCAGAAAGAAGGAAATCATAAAGATTAGAGCTGAGATAAATGAAATAGAGAATAGCTAAGGTCAGAAATGAAAGTGGGGACGCTACAACTGATTCTACAAAAAACAGGATCCCCCCAAAAAGGAAGGAAACAGGATCATATGAGTACTATGAGCAACTGCACACCAACATATTAGATAACCTAGATGAAATGAACAAATTCCTAGAAATGCAAAAGCCACCAAGACTAAATCACAAAGAGAAAATATGAATACACCTAAAACTAGTGAGATTGAATCAATAATCAAAAAATCTCCCAACAAAGAAAAGCCCAGGACCTGATGGCTTCACTGGTGAATTCTACTCAATATTTAAAGAACTAAGACCAATACTTCTCAAACTTTTCCAAAAAATTGAAAGACAGAAAGCACTTCCTAACTCATCCTATGAGGCCAAAATTAGCCTGATACCAAAGCAAGACAAAGACACCTACAAGGAACTACAGACCAATATCCCTTATGAATACTGATCCAAATATCCCAAATAAAATACTAGCAAAATTAATTCAACACCATATTAAAAGGATTAAACACCACGATCAAGTGAGATTTATTCCTGGAATATAAAAAGATGGCTCAAATATGAAAAGTGATCAATGTAATATACTGCATTAACAGAATGAAAGGGAAAAAAAACTTACAAGCTCATCTCAATTGATGCAGAAAAAGTAACCGACAAAAGTCAACAGCCTTTCATAATTAAAAACACTCAATGAATTAGGAATAGAAGAAAACTACTTAAATAAAAGCCATCTATGAATATCCTATGGTAAACATCATGCTCAATGGTGAAAAACCTGAAAGCTTTTCTTCTAAGACTATGAATGAAGCAAGGATGTCCACTTCTATTCAACATACTGGAAGTTCTAGCCAGGGAAATTAGGCAAGAAAAAGAAATAAAAGGCATCCAAATCAGAAAGGAAAAAGTATATTTATCTCTGTTCACAGATATGATCTTATATGAACAAACCTTCAAAGATTCCACCCAAAAATAAACAAATTGTTAGAATAAGTAAATTCAGCAAAGTAGCAGGATACAAAGTCAACATGCAAAAATCAATTCCATTTTTACACAATGAACAAACTAAAAAGGAAATTACAGGAACAATTCCATTTACAATGGCAAAAAAAAATACTTAGGAATTAATTACACAGGTGAAAGACTTGTACAATTAAAACTACAAAAACACTGCTGAAAGAAATGTAAGACGACATAAATAAATGGAAACACACCTCATGTTCAGGGACTGGAAGACAATATTGTTGAGATGTCAATACTCTCCAAAGTGAGCTACAGATTCAATAAAATCCATATCAAAAATTCCAGTCATTCGCAGGGGGTGGGGGGGGGACAGAAACTCCCATCCTAAAATGTATGCAGAATCTCAAGAGACCCTGAACAGCCAAAATCATCTTGAACAAGAACAAAGCAGGGAGACTCACCTATCTTGATTTTAAAACTTACTACAAAAATATAGTAGTTGAAACGGCGTGGTAATGGCATAAAGACAAATACACTACGAACACTGCAATTGAACAGTGAACCCAGGAATGAACGCTTGCATATATGGTCAACTGATTTCTGACAAGGGTGTCAAGACTATTTTATGGGGAAAAGGATAGTCTTTTCAGAAAATGGTGCAGGGAAAACTGGATATCCATAGGCAAAACCATGAAACTGGACCCGTATCTAATACCACATACAAAAAGTAAGAAACTCAAAATGTTTTAAAGACTTAAATGTAAGACCTAAACTGTAAAATTCTTTTTCTTTTTAAGATTTTATTTATTTATTTGACAGAGAGAGAGACAGCCAGCGAGAGAGGGAACACAAGCAGGGGGAGTGGGAGAGGAAGAAGCAGGCTCCCAGCAGAGGAGCCCAATGCAGGGCTCGATCCCAGAACTCTGGGATCACGCCCTGAGCCGAAGACAGACGCTTAACAACTGAGCCACCCAGGCACCCCCTAAACTATAAAATTCTTAGAGGAAACCACAGGGCAAGAGTTTTAGAACACTGGATTTGGCAATGATTTCCTGGATAGGATACCAAACTCACAGGCAACAAAAGAAAAAATATGTGAATTGCACTTTCTGAAAAATTTAAAAATTGTGCATCAAAAGACACTGTTAACATAATAAAAAAGAAAACAAAAGAATGAAAGAAAATATTCACAAATCATGCATCTGATAAAGGGTTAATATTCAAAAAATAGAGAACTCCTAAAACTCAGCAATGAACCAAACCAGATTTAAAAAATGGGCAAACAACCTGAACAGACATTTCTCCAAAGAAGATACAAAAATGGCCAATAAGCAGATGAAAAGATATTCAACATCACTAATTATTAAGGAATGCAAATCAAAACAATGAGATACCACCTCACACCCAGTAAAATAGCTACTTTTTTTTTTTTTAAAAAAAGAAAGAAAAGAGAAAAATATATAACAAATGTTGGCAAGGATGTAGAAAAACTGGAACACTTATGCACTGTTAGTGGGGATGTAAAATGGTATAGTCACCATAAACAGTATGGCGATTCCTCAAAATACGAAACACAAGATTACCACATGATCCAGCAATTCCACTTCTGGGTATGTATCCAAAAGAACTGAAAGCAGGGCCTTGAAAAAATACCGGTACACTTGTGTTCACAGCAATGTTCACAATTGCTAAAACATGAAAGCATCCCAAGTGTTCATCAACAGATGAGTAGATAAGCAAATGTGTTATATACATACAAGGCTAGTACAGAGCCATCAAAAGGAAGGAAATTCTAACATATGCCACAACATGGATGAAGACATGCTAAGTGAAGTAAGCCAGTCACAAAAAGACAAATACTGTAGGATTTCACTTACATGAGATACTTAGGAGTAGTCGAAAATCAGGAACAGAAAGTAGAATGGTGGTTGCCAGGGGCTTGGCGGGGGGTCAGGGGGACAGGGGTTAGAATGGGGGGGGTATTGTTTAATAAGTACAGAATATCCACTTTACAAGACAAAAAGAGTTATGGTGATGGATGGTGATGAGAGTTGCACATTACTAATATATTTAATACTAATGAACTATATACTTAAGGATGAATGGAATGGTGAATTCTATGTTGTATTTTATAGTAAAAAAAATTTTTTTTCAAAGGGTATATATCCGAAAGATACCAAAAAGAAGTGAGAGAGAGGGGGAGGAAGAAAGAGAGAGAAGGAGAAAGGAGCTAAAGAGTTATCAAAAAAAAAAAAAAAGTTTAGTGGTCAGGCATATTAGGGCGCACTCAACAAATTCAGCTAATACTAAGTACCTCCTGTATGCCAAGCAATGAATGAGGCTCTTGCATGGATTTAATTTATGAAATGAGTAAGTCACCAAAATCAAACAGCCACTGAGGGTTTCAAGTTCAGTAAACTATTCAAGTGGAACAAAGAAAGATGATGGAAGATTTCTATCAAAAGATACAGAGGTAGCTTAGTTGGTTAAGTGCCCAACTCTTCATCTTGGCTTAGGTCATGATCTCAGGGCTGTGGGACTGAGACCTGAGTCAGGCTCCACGCTAAGCAGGGCGTCTGCTTGATATTCTCCCTCTCCCCTGCCCCTCGCCTCTGCTTGTGCACTCTCTCCTGCTCTCTCTAAAATAAATAAATAGATCTTAAAAAAAGAAAAAAAAAAAAAAGACAAGGAAATAAAGACTTCACAAAAAGAAAGACACAGCCTGGCTGGAGATCTTGAAAATATGGAAAGACCAAATATGTGAAATAAGCTAGGATAATGCTTGAAGAAAGCTACTGAGGACAGACAAGACTTTTAAAAATGCATCAAATGTAAAACCAAAACAATGAACAGAAAAGAAGTCAACTTGGAGATAAAAGGCTGCAAGAAATTAAATGAAGAAAGCGCCTGGATATTAAACATCTACAGAATGAAAAGGCGCTGCAATCAGAGTAAGAGATTGCTACAAGAGTTAAGAGAAAAAGAAGTGAGATGAAAAATACAAAGCACGAATTTGAGTCCAGAGTAAAACACCAATGAGACTCTTTATCATTACTGTATTCTTCAAGTAAATTTTGAACTTTAATCTTAACATTCTTAGAAGATATATAAAATAAGACATGTTGATTTTCACTGCAAATCTACACAAATTTAAATTGACAAAATTTCATACTTAAGTTCTTATAAAAATGTAAGTATCTTTAAAACATTTCATTCTTATTTGAGAACTTTAAAAAAGGTTAATGATCACAAAGGAAAGTCAACTGGAAACAATAAAATAATCATATAAATCATGACAGAGAAACAGTCTCTTTAATTTCTCTAAAATATACCTTTTATATATATCAATCATTTTACTCTATTTCTTAGAAATAAAAAGATGTAAATGGATCAGTCACCATTAACAACATACCAAATTGCCTCACTTACTAAATTTCACACAAATGAGAAAGAGAAAATCAAGAAGATAATTAAACCCATACCTGTTCCAATGTGTTGGGAAGGTTTTGTTGGATGCATGGCACCATGACAGACATTCTGCTGAACATTACTCTGTGAATGGATAAGGCCAGTTTGTGTAAAGAACTGATTAAGAGAAGAACAGAGATCAGCAAATTGAACCTGATCCAAAGACCAGTTCTTGAGATCTGCCTGTCTCATACTCTCCATCAGACCTATAAGGAAAGCATTAGAAATACTAGTTAGCATAATTTGTTCTGCACACACTGCAAGGAAAATACTAAGACACAATTTTTTTTCACCCCTCAAAATTTCCACTGGTAGTGATTTACCATGCAACGAAGAATGACATTTAAAAATTATTCAAAGCCTAATTACTCCTACATGTGGCCGAACTTCTTTGAGAACTCTTATCTCTGAACCTCTGCTACAACAACGGACTGAAAGACTTAGTCATGAATTTTGCAGTGTTTTTAAATGTACTACCAACTGCAGCAGAAACACTACAAAAGGAGATACTCATTTCTCCTACCAAGAAAACTACCTGTGAGAGAAAACAGGATCACATATTTTTGGTTGTGTGTCAGAAAAAACCCAGACTCACCTTGGAACTGTGAAAGGTCTACGTCTGACCAGTTAACACTGCTGGCAATTCGACAACTTTCTTTTAGCATATCAAGTGTTGCATACCAATCATTTGAAACACCTAGAAAAATAATATCAACGATACTATAAATCTTGGATAGTCAAAGTCTGAAGTATATGGTAGGAGGAAGACAATGAGCTGGGCTTATTCCTAACATTGGTAGATCCCCAACCAGTCTTACAAATGGATTCACACCCATCATATCATGTGCTGGGGTAATGGTCTCTGTGAAATAGGCAGAGGGGTCTTATTTCTCTTCATTTTATAAATAAAAAGAAACTGAACCCAGAGAGGTGGCATAACTTAGCAAGGTCACTATGATGAATCTAAACCTTGAACCCTTGCCCTATCACCTTATAATGTCAAACTTGATTACTGCTTTTTACATTTGTACAGTACAATGAACGATCAGGCACGGCAAGTCAGGCAAATCAATACATCTTCACACCCACTATACGAAGTTCATTTTCCTGTCTTGTTATGACATTAAGAGATATGTTCTTTGTAACTCAGAGGCAGGTTCACATTTAGAAGTAACACACAGTATAATTTAAAGCACTGAGTTAAGGGAGGTAAATTAGATTGTATAGCAAGAGGACAAATTTCTTACAAGGCAACCTTAATAGAGAGAAATGCTTAGCACAGTCCTTCTGGCAAAGTAGCAAAAGAAAGGGCTGAGACATCTCTAAGAAATGCTGATGAATCCACACCAGGGCATTTCTAGTCAGGAACAGCATCCTCTGATGTGGTATCACCAGGAGGGTTAAGACCCCACAGTCTGTATGTCAGCAAAGCGGTCACCACTCAGGGGCATGGGGCTTGAGCTGCACTCAAAGAGACAGTGCTGAGTAGAGGAAGAAAATCCTCCATTCAGCAACTGCTGCACAAATTATTCCATTATCAGAATCACCCCTGGATGGACGAAGGTAAGAACTAAGAAAAAGGATTTTTTGCTACATCACAGATAACTCTGTATCAACTACTGGTTACTTGATTTACAAAAATCTGCCAATTATGGATTTTTTTCAAATAAACAATGAACCAGAGACAACTTGACTTTGCCCCCAGGCAACTCATCATTCAGGGAGAAGTTTGTTGGGGGAAAAATAAGTAATGCTCTAATGAGCTACATTCAACCCTATGAAACTTTCAAGCCCATCACCTGTAATAAATGTTGACTTGGAAATACAAAGCAATCTCCGCAAGACCCACTCAGTAAATGTTTACTGATTTTAGTCCTTTTGGAATTACTGCTGTTACAGGCTTTGAAGTCCTGACAGGCCAGATATAAATTCCAATTCTACCACTTATTAGTTCTGATCTTGAGCAAAACTGCTCAACTTCTTTGAGTTACACTTTTCCTATCTATGAAATGTGGTAATTTACAGTTGATTTGGGAGAATAATATGAGATAATGTATCTAAATTGCCTATCGCAGGGGCGCCTGGGTAGCGCAGTCGTTAAGCGTCTGCCTTCAGCTCAGGGCGTGATCCCGGCCTTCCGGGATCGAGTCCCACATCGGGCTCCTCGGCTGGGAGCCTGCTTCTTCCTTTCCCTCTCCCCTGCTGTGTTCCCTCTCTCGCTGTCTGTCTCTCTGTCACATAAATAAATAAAATCTTTAAAAAAAAAATAAATAAATTGCCTATCACATAATGGGAACTCAAAAAACTGTTAGTTTCTTCCATTCCTTCTCCATTAAAGACAACCTGCTTAGTCTCATCTTATAAATGAGAAATTTATAACTCAAAGAGATTATCACAGCCACAATGATTATTTCTAACTCCCTCAGGTGAAAAGCTATTTTCCTTCTCTGGCAAGCTACCACTGGTATAATAAAAGACCACTAAGAGCGAAAGATGGATTGTTTTCAGCTGTAATAGTACTTTTTTCTCCCCTGGCAATCATCAGACTTAATAGAAAGGTATGACCAGAGCATCACAGACTTCTACTGACACCAAATCTCTACAATCATTAGTCAGTCCTTAAAATTATATTAAGAACAAGCTTAACTTTCTGAAGAGTGTATTGACATTAAAAGGTAGGCAGTAGTGTAAATGATCTAGGTCAGACAGAGAAAGCCAAATATCATATGATCTCACTTACATGTGGAATCTGAAAACAAACAAAAAAGAAACAGTTCCATCTTTAAACACACAGAACAAGTGAGTTGGGTGGGGAGGGAGATGGGCAAAACGGGTGAAGAGGAGTGGGAGGTACAGGCTTCTAGTGATGGAATGAGTAAGTCACCGGTATGGAAGGTATAGCGTAAGAAATACAGTCAGTGGTATTTTAATAGCATTGTATGGTGACAGATAGTAGCTACACTTGTGAACACAGCATGAAGTATAGAGTTGCTGAATCACTGTGTTGTACAACTGAAACTAACGTAACATTACCCATCAACTAAAATAAAAAAAAGTTTTTTAAAAAGGTAGACAACAGTGACTAACACTAAGAGTAAAAACAGGGGCTACACTTACAGCTTTTTCTCTAGGTATACACCTAAAAATAATTTCAAGATGTTTCAGGAGACTTTCCATCAAGAACTATACCAATTTTCAACTTTATTTTAGAACCTACTTAGAATTATTAACTGGGAAAACAAAATTAACTGTGAAAAGAACTTATTAAATTTCAAGTACCGTGATAGGCATTTTTGTACCTTGTGCAATTCCCCCCAAAATATATTATTTTTCCACTTTGCAAAAACGGAAAGTTTCAGAAAAACTTAAGCTTTATAGAAAAGTCAGAACATGAGACAGTATGCACTATCTAAAGATCATTTCCCTGACAGTAGTTTAATTGCCTGAAATGATAATGAACTTTAATTGGTAAGAACTAGCACCATCTAGCATTTAGAAATTGTCCCTCCAGGATAAAAATCTCATCAGTGATTTGGATGGTGAGTGGACAGCCAGGTATTACCTAGCTAAGGGAAGGATCTGTATCTGCACAACTCCAAAGGGTACAATACACCTTGTAGTCTATGTTGGGGGCACCCCTGGGAGTTCTGCAGTGCAGATGCCTGGTCTGTGAGCAACGTCAATTAAGCATCTCACTAGAAACCATCAAGACCTAACTTAAGAGCAATAGATTTTTTAAAAACCAGGATATGAAGTATGTTTTCTTCCTTTGCAATCTATCTTTCTAAAATGAGATCCTTGGCAGGAATAAGCAAAGAAAGGAAGAGTGGGAACATTTTCTGAATACTTAAAGGAAAGGTACCAGACGAGGCACTTCCTATTTGCATTCTCAATGCGATCCTAGTAACAACACTGTATACTAGGGTATTTTAGTTCCATTGTTATAGATGAGAAAATAGTAAGACTAAAAGAAATAACACATGAAAGGTCATCCAAGTCATAATGAGGATTCAAAAATACAGGCTTTTCTGACATATCCTATACTCTTTCTTCTATACCATGCCAAATCATAATAGAATGCAAACAGACTGTGCATCCCATTCTTTCAAATGCTCACAAAAACACTGGTTTTCCAGAAGGACAAAATGAGAGTTAACACCCAAACCTACAAGGGTTGCTGAGTTTGACTATGTTGTCACAATAAATTTTAATCAAGAAAATCTCCAGGGCGCCTGGGTAGCTCAGTCGGTTAAGCGACCGCCTTCGGCTCAGGTCATGATCCTGGAGTCCCAGGATCGAGTTCCGCATCAGGCTCCCTGCTCAGTGGGGAGTTTGCCTCTCCCTCTGACCCTCCCCCCTCTCGTGCTCTCTCTCTCTCTCTCTCAAATAAAGAAGATCTTAAAAAAAAAAATCTCCAGATCAATGTATGGACTGAGTTACAACTATAAGATAACAACAAGGAAACACAAAAGACGACAGATGAGAAGGGTTTCGGTAGTAAATACACATAAGCCTCAGATAACAAAGAATAGACCCTAATCCACAGCCAAACGCAAGTCAGGAGACACAAACTTACCAGAATTACAGGATACCTGTTGTGGAGGTGGGGGTGCCTGATGTGTTAACGTCTGATGCTGATGGTTCGGATGATGCTGTATGTGTTGATGTGGAGAGGGGTGCTGGGGGTGAGGGGGCTGGAGCTGGCTGTGTTGCTGCGGGTGCGATGCTGGGTGCTGGGGACGCTGCGGATGCTGTGGTAAACCATGCGGTCGATGGGACGGATGTGGAGACGGCTGTGTGTGCATCTGGGAGTGGGGCAGTGAGACTTGGGCAACCGAATTACTGCCCGTGGTGCTGAGGCCGCCGCCATGATTGTTGGACAGGCTGCTTTGGTTGCTATGTGGGTGAGAGCTCACTGTGCTGCTAGGAGAGTGCTGATACGAACACGAGGTGTGGGACTGCTGGGAAGATTCAGAAGGGATGGTCATCAAACCTAGACACGGAGAGAAAGCAAGAGCATTCGGAGTCAGATTTCAGTTATATTTTATGGCAGACATTTATGAAATTATTAATAGAGCAGAGGTATACATGTTAGGAAGCAACACTGGCTCAGTTGAAAAAGTGTCGATGGAACATCCACCATACACCATTCTCTGGGATCACTGAGTAAGAAACAACACCCTCTGCCCTCGAGTAGCTCATGGTCTAGTAGAAGGGACAGACACTTAAGGAGATTATGTCCAGTAATATAAATACTAAGGAAGAAGTATACCGAGGGCATTCAGGAACAATGCTTCTTGTCTGTTCAGCCAGTTAGGAGCTGGAGATTTGGGAAAGCCATCCTTGAAAAGGCAGTATCTGGGGTGCCTAAGTGGCTCAATCAATTAAGCATGTGACTCTTGATTTCGGCTCAGGTCATAATCTCAGGGCTGTGAGACTGAGCCCCACATCAGGCTCCATGCTTAGCATGGAGCCTGCTTAAGATTCTCTTTCTCCCTCTCCCTCTGCCCCTCTCCCCACTTCTCCCTCTCAGGGAGGGTAGGAAGAAAGACAAGGTAGTATCTGAAGAAGTCTTGAAAGACTGAGCAAATGTTAGGGGAAAAGTGTGTGAATGCTAGGTCACATTCTGGATGGTTCTCTACAGTCCTGAAGACCAAGGATTTGACAGAGGTGGAGAAGAGAAATAAGGCCCAGTTATTTCTGAACGCTTTGACGGTTCCAAAAACCTTCAAGTCAAAGGTGGCCAGAATTCTTAAAACTAAGCAAAACAGGGGCACCTGGGTGGCTCAGTCAGTTAAGCATCTGCCTTAGGCTCAGGTCACGATCTCAGGGTCCTGGGATGGAGCCCCACATCAGGCTCGCTGCTCAGCAGGAGTCTGCTTCTTCCTCTGTGCTCTCTTTCTCCCTACCTCTCCTTTTCTCCCTCAAACAAAAAAAAAAAATTAAAAAAAAAAAAAGACTAAGCAAAACAAAACAGCCATCTTCACTGCTTTTTCATTCGGCTTATGGAATATTCTTGAGACACATAAACTTTAGGGGTTAAGACTGCATAATTTATAGCACTAGAAAGTAAGGATTAAAGTCCCTGTACTGCCATCTGCACACCTGGTAACTCTGGGAAGTTATCAACCTCTGCAAGTCATAATTACCTCCTTTACAGATGGACATGTATCTATTTCACAGAATTGTTGTGAGGATTAAATGCCATGGTGCAAGTGCAGGGTGCGGATGAGCTCAGTAAACATTAGCCTCTATGATGATGATGATGATTAGGCCAGAAGTGCCTAATGTTAAAAATAATGTACTCTTGGTTTGCAGGTAGATGCTCATTTTAATAATCTTATGGCAATATCTGGTTCAACATAACTAGGCTACTTTCATATCCCAAAGGATGGCACATACGATGTTTTACTGAACCAAAACACAACAAATTTTATTATATGAAAAATAAAATCCTGCAGCACAGTTTCAGTTAATAAAAGAACCAAACCTTTTAAATAAAAACTATTCTCACACTGCCCATTAATAGCAAAATTGTATTAGAGTACGTTGTAAGATAATCTTAAAACTTAGTAAGTGAAGGTAGTTTTTTTTTTTTTAAAAGATTTTATTTATTTATTCGACAGAGATAGAGACAGTCAGTGAGAGAGGGAACACAAGCAGGGGGAGTGGGAGAGGAAGAAGCAGGCTCACAGCGGAGGAGCCTGATGTGGGGCTCGATCCCATAACGCCGGGATCACGCCCTGAGCCGAAGGCAGACGCTTAACCGCTGTGCCACCCAGGCGCCCCAGTGAAGGTAGTTTTATAGGTAGAAGAGCTAATGAAAGTTCTTGCCTCGGCCCTGGAAAACTGTCCTTTGGGGGGAATCTATAGGGTTCTTACAGTGATGAGAAAAAACAGTTATTTCATTGTCTATTTCCAAAAGGGAATCCAGATATGATCTAAACCAACCTTTTCAATCCTAATTTTTTTTTTTTTAAGTAGGCTCCATGTCCAGGCTCCAAACTCACAACCCTGAGATCAAGACCTGAGCTGAAATCAAGAGTTGGACAACTCAACCAACTAAGCCACCCAGGCACCCCCAACAAAGTTTTTAAAATAAAATTTAAAGGGTGCCTGGGTGGCTCAGTTGGTTGGACATCTGACTCTTGGTTTTGGCTCAGGTCATGATCTCAGGGTCGTGGGATGAGCCCTGCATCAGGCTCCGTGCTTCGCAGGGAGTGCTAAGGATTCTCTTTCTCCCTCTGCCCACCCCCAAATAAATAAATAAATAATTTGATTAGTGTGATGAAATAACATCAGGAGCTTCAGAGATTGTCATTCCTATTTCAAAGCCAGTATTTTTCTATTTTGATCACCACGTCTGGATCTCCTCAGCAAAGTCTTGTATTAGTCCTTTTTATACTTTCATAGACAGTAAACTCAAAATAAAATTTGAGAAAAATACATGAATCTTACTTTAACCAGAAAAACCAACTTCCTGAACAAGTTACTGATTTCATCGATATATATGTATATATAAAACACTTGTATATAATATTAACTTTTGTAGTATCTGACAATGGTAAGTATTAAAATGTAAACTCTATAAACACAGAGATTTTTGTCTATTTTGTTCAATACTATGAATAGGTAAACTCTCTGAGTTGGGGTAGAAATAATCTGCCAAACAAAGTAATCAGGAAGTGCTTTAACAGAGTTCCCAACAATTTCTGATTAGTAGTTTATGGGGGAGGACAATGCGACATGTTCATCCTATCACAAGACTCTGACTAAAATAAAGCCAGCAGCTAAAGGACAGTAACACATAATAGCAACAATCTAGCATTTGGTTGAGATGTAGCAGGGCATCTCAACCAAAATCACTTTTAGTGTTAAAATCTGATTTAAGTATGTCGTATAAAACAGTGACCCAGAGCTTCCCACTAACCAGTAGGTTCACTTGTAAGTGCCATACATGAAATTGCAAGTTTGGTGCTACCATATTCCACTAGCTATCTCTTTGCTAACAAGTCAGTACAGACAGGAAAGGCACATCTATTCCTGTAGTGCAACATTTACCACTCAAACGCTTCACGTGCCAGACATCACTAATTAACCGTGGCAGTATTTCCCACATGGCACAGATGCAGTGTCAGAATTCTTCAATACGTACTCCTCCAGGACACAACTAGTAAGTGAATTATGTATGCAAGATGAAATTAATCTGCATTCTTGTGCTATTATATAAATATATACAGGGTATGTTAAAGGCACAAAGACTATTCAAACCTGACCACAACGAAACTGTTCAACGATGCAAGAAATACAACAGCTACTATGTGAAAATAATTAAGAACATTTTTCAATAAAAATTTACTTTACAAAACAGTATTTTAAAAACTCCACTTGAAATTAATAGGATACGAATGTCAATTATACTTCAATTACACAAAAACACCCCCCGCCCCCAAGAAAACACTCACCTTGTTGACTAAGTGACTGCTCAAAAACTGACTTATAAAGGCTCCGAAATGAGGCACTGAGATCTTCAAAATTATATTCTGAGAAAAGTAGCTGTTTGTCTCGTTCTGGAAGGTTGTACTGTGGCTGCTGTTGAGGAGTTAATGACTGAGAGACTGGTTCTGGGTGGTTTGTCACCTAATATTAAAAGAAAATACTACTAATTTAGTAGCTCTATATATCAGAATTGGTCTGTTACATAAAATCTATAAATGAAAATATTAGAATAGTTTCTAGAACCCAAAGGAAATAATGCCCCTGTCCTTGGCTTTCCCATCCTCTATTAAGCTGGGTACACATGAAGGACAAGACCACAAAACTGTTAACTTGGATTTTGAAGAACCACAAAAATCTAATCCAACCTCCACATTTCACAAAAGAGGGGAAAGAGTTCAAAGAATTTAAATGACTTTCCCAAGATCATACAAATAAAGGATGGGCTAGGCGTGGAACCCTTCCAGTTTCCGTAGAATCTTCACCTTGATTTCTACTGAAGCAATTTCACTTC
The DNA here is from genome assembly GCF_002007445.2 of Ailuropoda melanoleuca. Taxonomy (NCBI): domain Eukaryota; kingdom Metazoa; phylum Chordata; class Mammalia; order Carnivora; family Ursidae; genus Ailuropoda; species Ailuropoda melanoleuca. The sequence continues at coordinate 18,831,010 of NC_048219.1, forward strand.
AACCTCCACGCTACTACATTACTAACATTTCTCATTCATTTATTCAATTAATCTTTAAGTATTTAAACTCAAATACTGTGAGTACTGTGAGTCAGGTTGCACGGTGCTACCCAAGCAGAAAAGAGCTTCAATACACCTAACTCTTCACTTCTAGAGAAAAAAATTTTTTTAATGAAACTAAGGGAAAATGAGAAATGAGGGTAACAGATAAAATAAATTCTGAGAAAAACAGAATACAGCATGGCTTTGAGCTATGCAAAGGAAAAAAACACCATAAACACCTAAAAAATAAGAATTATCACTGAAGGCAGCACAATTAGAAATAAGACCAGCTGTATCTCTTAAAGATTATATCAAGGGGTTAAACTGCCATTTTTTTAGTGCTTTGAAAAATTAAAATATGAACACTCACTGTAAATTTATGCAGCCATTCAAAATGATGCTCACAAGTCTGCAATAACAGAAAAATATGAATTTGTGTAGGGGAATGGCTTCACCACTGGCACTCTGGTGACCTTACACACCTCTCCACACAGGCCACTGGAGGCAAGGCTCAACGGCAGGATGACCTAAGCCTTGGTGATTATCCTGGAACACGGAATGTGAGTGGTCTTATGAGAAGCAAAAATTCTCATCCATCTCTCATCCGCCTTCCTCTTTGGCAGGAGGCAGCCATGGAGCAGTTTCTCATCCACCTGTCTATCTTGCAGAAGTTGCCAAGAAGCAGTTCTCAACTGCCTCCCTACTTCAGAGAGGCAGGGACTTTCTAATTTACTCCCCTAAGGTACAGCTGCGAGTCACACAACTGCTTAGCTGCAATATGGAATTTGTTCCTCTACTACAGTGACCCACCACTTGTGAAGTCTGTCATCTGGCTCCTCCAGTTAGATGTCATCCTGTGGGATGCGGGGAGCTGGCACACACCCGTCTGGCCTATATCTAAGTAATAACCATGTCTCTGTGCATTTGGGCTCACGGTGTCCTTATAGGATCAATCCATATACATGTGGCAAGGCTGACCAGCAGCTGGTGCTGTCCTGTTGTTTACAGAGTGTTTGATGACCACCTGATTATCTTGTTAAAGGAAAAAAGCACAGTATATGATATCCAGCTTTTCAAAGTAAAGTTTAACCCTCCTACATGTACTGACATAATAGACAAGTTTGTTCTTTTTCTTTCACCTAGTTCTACAAATTTATTTTTTTCCTTTTATTATATTTTGTGATATTGGACTCTCGGTGTCAAGATTTTCTACATTCACGTTATTTTTTAAAAAACTTAAAATCATTAAGTCTTTGCTTAGTTTGCTTAAATGCTCCAACTAGTCCTTTTATACTACAATTTCATCATTACTGAGTGCTTTAATTTAGTTCACCTCTTGATCGGCATTTTCAGAAGGGCACACGAAAACAAACATAGGAAGCTTTTTAAGCTCTGTGTATCAAAGAATGTCTTTCTCTTGACTTCACATATGAATGCAAATTTGGCTGGACATAATATTTATAAATCCAAACCTATCCCTCAAAACTCTACGTGCAGTATTAGTCCATTACCCTCTTGTATTTAGCATTATAGAAGTATGATTTGTGTTTCTTTGAATGCACCTAACTTCTTCTACCAGAGTATTTATTTACATGGATGATCGATCACTTTTGAAATTTTAAAATTTATTGTGATGGGTCTAGATATAGGTTTTTCCCCCATTAACTTTTCCTATAACTCAGTAACACTTTTATAATCTCTATTTCTTCGAAAACTGCTTCTGTACCAACTATTCTAGCTTCTTCTTCAGGGACACCTGTAATTCTCAATTCTCCAAATCTACTATCTTCTCTGACATAATTGTTATTCCTTTACCTGTTATTTCTGCACTCTGCAAAAATATTTCAGGTCCTTTCCCCCAGAGCACTGATAACAGTTTTGCAGAGCCACCTTCTGTTTTCCTACATTCGATGTGAATTTTAATTCTGCTCCCTCAGTTTTGGTTTCCCTTGTGTTATTTTTTTATTTATGGTTCCCCTCCCCTATGTATCTTTGTCCTGTGCAAGGTTTTACCTATTTACTCATCCTGGAACAGGGAGTGATCTGGTGAGATCAAATTTAAACCAATGTACAGTGCAGTGTATGGCTCCTGGGCTCTGTTCTGTCTTCTAGGGAGGACAGTTGCCAGATGATTTGAAAAGAGGTATCAGATAACACAAGGGTCATGTTCTTATAATAGGTAACAAAATCAGCACACACAGGTAGAGTTTCGTTTTCCAGACCAAAATTAAAAATACAAGACTGCTTAACAATTGGGTACACCAAGTCATCCTAAGCTTTGAGATTTGTAGAATTCCCCCTTCTCAGATCTACAGCTGGAAAACAAGACAATATACACATTCTCTAAACTCTTTTATCAAGGACTGTAATCATCAAATACAGCTTTGCTAGACTGAAGTACAACTTTTTTTCCTATTCTAATTACTTTTCACTTGGATAGAGAACAGATAAAGTAGACAAAAATAGTAAAACACAGTATAACCACATATTTGCATCTAACCTGGTAAAATGTAAGTACCCAATTAAAACACTATCAAGGTGGGAATCTGCTCTACTCATCTAAGCCAAATGAACTGACCAGTGAAAAATACACATCTTCACTTTTTATTCTCACTTTAATGACATTTGGCTTAGTTTTAAACACTAAAGGAGTACTCAACAAAGAAGTTAACTTCACCAAGACTTACCGGTGTATAACTATGCACACTTCCAACACTGTTCAAATTAACAGATGCCAAACTCTGGTCTGAGAGACTGTTGTTAAGGCTACTGCGTGGGCTATCACTACCATCCTGATCGGTGTTGTACAAGGTTACCTAGAAGAGAAAAACATTTGCATAAGTAGTTCTCACTGTAAAGAGAACTTTCTAAGCAACTCTACAAAAAAACAATTAGGTTGGTATATGGCAGAAAGACAAAACGTTAGTGGTCTTTCCTACCCCAATCCATGCCCTTCACTGCTAATTCCATGTTTACCATGAAATAAATTACTCTCAAACTGAAAAATATCCTATCCAAAAGTACATAAATTCAATATACTATCAAGTATAACTAGTTCATCAACATTTAATAAGGGGATTACAGGTTTTCACTATCAAGTACTTCTACAATGTATAAACTTATTTTTACTCAAGCTTTAAGCAAAACTGTTATTTTCTTCTATCAAAATAACAGGCACTGAAAAGAACACAGAAAAGGAATTTTTAAAAATCACAGGCAGCACAGTGATTATATTATTGAAAACTGGATACTCAACTGTCCAACGTACTTGCAAAATCCTAAGTATGTGATCTAATTTTTTAAAATAGCAACAATTATGGGGCACGTAGGTGGCTCAGTCAATTAAGCATTCCACCCTTGGTTTCAGCTCAGGTCATATCTCACGGTTGTGGGATCAAGATCTGCATCGGGCTACACGCTCAGCACAGAGTCGACTTGAGATTCTCTCTCCCTCTGCCCCTCCCCGCCACACTCCCTCTAAAATAAATAAATAAATTGTAATAAATAAATAAATAAATAAATAACAATAAGATGCTAACATACACATCGGATGCTAAGGACTATAAATCAAACTGTTAACAGTGGTTAACCGGCAGGGGGCTAGGTATCCCTGAAGACTTTTATCACTGTTACTAGCATTATAACTTTTAATTAGAAACAAAAAAATACATTTTAAAAACAGATAACTAGCCTAATTATCCCTCAAGGTTTTATTCAGATGGTACAACCAATTTTCCTTTCTACCCTCCTACTTCCACGGCCACAATACATTAGCTTTACAGTAAAACTACTTTTTATCGACTACTAGACTGTTAGCTCCTTCAGTCCCCAATAAGTAATCATAACCAACATAGTGCTTTCTATTCAGTATACAATTAATAAATATTTGCTGACTTAATAACCATTTGAGCTATCACCTACCATCACCCTTCTGTTTGTGCTAAGAATGGGATCACACTAAATGCGACAAACATCTGCCAAAAGAGGCCAAATACGTAGAAAACTAGGCATGTACCCCTCTATACTAAGGACAAAACCAAACTGTCCTCCATTCACATCAGCTAGGAACAGTAACATGCCTAGGAACTAATCTGGGAAAAGAATAAAAGATAAACTAGAGAAAATAAAGGCAACTCTGGCAAACACCTCCAATGTAAATTTCATTTAAAAAAAAAAAATCAAGCTTATGGGTTCCTAGGCAACAAATTACAAGCACCCTATGGTAATTTTCTTAGCCACTCACACATTCTCCTGTCCATGCTCAGTTACCTACCACTCAAGTCAGAAATTTTGGACAAAATCTTAAATAGCTTATTTTTCATCTGGAAAAAGGATAAACATTTTTATTAAAATGTAAGATATACATAAAGTACACAGATTACTAGTTTATTACAAGATGGGCATACTTATGTAATCACTACCCAGAACAAAGTAGAGAACAGTTCTCAAACTCTGATCCTAGAACACTTCTGCAGTCTTAAATAATCGAAGAGTCAAGGAGCTTGTTTATGCTGATACGTCTATTAATAATTGGCATATTATGTCCCCCAAGTAATAATTGGCATATTACATATTAAAACATATTATTAACTTAAAAATAACAATTATAAACCCAACTAAATGTTAACATAAGAAATATTTTCTCCCAATAAACAAAATTAGAAAGAGTTCCCTTGTTTTACATTTTTGTAAATCTCAATGCCCGGCTTAACAGAAACAGCTGGATTCTATTACCCACTTCCGTATTCGATCTGCTGCAAGAAGTTGTTTCGGTGGAAAAATACAAAGAAAACCCAGCATCTCATATATATATATATTTCTCGAAAAGGGAAGAATATTTTTAACAGACATTCAGATTATTGTGGATGGTCTTATTTGATACTACATCAAAACATGACAAGTGATAATTTTTTAAAGATTAGTTGCGGTGTGGATCTAAAAACATACCAATAAATTTTTCATGCTGTTAAATTAAAATCCTCTGTTCTACCTTGTACACTGAAGGGATCATTCATCCAAGCATGATTTTATAACATTATGCACTGGCCATCTGGAAAATACTGGTTCACCAAGTTATACATATTTTCCAAGTACTGACACATTTCATTATACCACATTAGAACATCATACTTGCTAACATCACCAATGATTTCTTTAAAGAAGAAATCTTTCAAGTCTGCTATCAGACTCACTGTGGTGGATAAAAGTTTTCCAAACTTCCATTTTTTGCTTAAACGCTCAAATTTTATCATTGGTAAAGGATACTGTCAATTGTTTTCCTTGAGGTGACAAACTCACTTTGTTCATTATCAAGACAACATCTGCCAAATCTGAATAATCAGTGTCAGTTGTTCTTTCAGGTAAAAACAATGATGCATGAAAAAAGCAGCTAGTTCCGCATCCAACTCAAACCACCACACAAGGAAGGCTGCTCTTCCTTGAAGCAACCTACTGTACTTCAGCATGTAGTCTACGTGTTTCATGCACACTTTCCATTTCATCACAGAGAATATTAAAAAGACATGTTCCCAAAGGTCACAACTTAATAAAACGATTTTTTCCTGCTTCACCAAGGATATTGTTAAGTTAAACTAATATTCTTTTTTTCAACCTGAGGGGTGTGGGCCGTGAAGAATACAAGGACCACTAGTACACTTCTGTGTCACTGCCTTGATTTGAGCTAATATTTACATACCACTGCTTTTGCTCATCAATGAATATAGAAAAATAAAGGAAAAGGCAAATAATATTTTAATATTATCATAAAAATGGTCAGACCTCATTGAATCCCTAAAAAGGGTCTTAGTTACCTAGGTGTCCAGACCACAGACCCTCTGATACAGAACACAACCAGCACTCCTGAAGGCCCATTCATTTGCTCTCCCACTCACTCACCAGCCAGTCATTACCCATGCCCATCTGTGACACGGGCACCCGCTATACCAACTTCTGCTACTACTGGTTGGTTTATGTGCTTTTTGAACTAGGTATAAATGGAATCATATAAAATGTATATCCTTTTCTGTCCTCTTACAGTAAAATCTGCTAAAAGATTACACAAAGCTTCGTCTTCTATTACACTAATATCTGCTCTTATATCTTTATCACTTCATTATGGTCCTTAAAATTCATTTTACTTTTTTCACCCAATTGAGAGCTTTGTAGTTTTATCATTTATAGCTCAGATCCACCTCGAACTGACTTTTGTGAATGGAAAATCTGATTTCCCCATTGTTCCAGCACCATTTGTTGAAAGAAATCACTGAGTTGTGTTCCGTAAGTCTATTTGTCTTATGCCAATACCACTTTTTCAATTATTGTAGGTTTACTCTTGATATCTGGAAGTATATAAATTCTCTACCATACGTTTTCTTTTAACATTATCTTGAACTACCATTTGCCACTTGGATTCCCATTTATATTTTAAGATCAGCTGGCCATTTTCTACTCCCTTCCCTTCCACAAAAAAGCATTGTGGACCTTTGATTGGGATATTAAATCTGTAGATCAATTTAGGAAAAATTGACTTCTTTACAATAATCTTCCTTATGAAAATTATATATGTTTATTTGTATCTTCTGTTTTCTCTCAGTAATTTTTTATAGTTTTCTGTGTAGAGTTCATCTTCCACTGAATCCTAGGTATTTAATGTTTTCGAATGCTAATATAAGTTTTATTATCTCTTTAATCTTATTTTCTAATTGTTCGACTCATACACAGAAAGGCAACTGATTTCTAAAGTCAAACACTGATCTTATATGAAGAACTTGTTAAGTTCACTTATTAATTCTAAGAGTTTATCTGTAGATTCTTTTGCATTTTCCATATAAACAGTCATGTCATCTGTGAATGACAACTTTGTTTCTTTCTCAAAGTTTAACATTCGTTTCGTAACACTTCCATTTCTCCTCTACTTGCCTGAATACCATTGTTGTCCTATATTTTACTTCTAAGTGTTATATACCTACAATATATTTTTGTTATTTTTGCTTTAAATGGTTTGTCTTTTAAAGAGATTTAAATTTTTTAAAACTATTTTATATTTACCTACATAGTTACCATTTCTGGTCCTTAATTTCTTTCTGTAGATCCAGATTTCTAGTTGTTACCACAGTGCACTAATATTCTATATATACCTTTTTAGTCTTTTCATGTGCTTCATTTTGTCTTTTATTGCTATATCTTCAATAATCCTTCCTTCTACGACGTCTAACCTATTAATTCCGTCCACCGTATTTTTCAAATCAGATATAATTTTTATCTCCAAGAAGTTTGATTTGGATTTTAAAACATATCTTCCATGTGTCACATACATGTTCAATCAACTCCTTTACTCCTCCATGGAACACAGTTATAAAAACTGGGCTTTTTCCAACTTTACTGAGATATAATTAACATATAAGTGTAAGGTGTACAATGTGTTCATTTGATACATGTATATCCTGCAAAATAAATACCACCGTAGCATTAACACCTCCATCACCTCACATAATTACCATTTCCTTTTTATGAGAACATTTAAAATCTACTCACTTAACGACTTTCATGTATACACGAATACGATACTGTTAACAATAATCGCCATGCTATATAAAAGATCCCCCAAACTGAATCATCTTATAACTGAAAAGTTTATACCTTTTGACTACCATTTCTCCATTTTTCCTGCCCCACAGCCCCCTGGTAACCACCATTCTACTTTATACGAATTAGGCCTTTTTAAGATTCCACATATAAGTGATATCATACAGTATTTGTCTTTCCCTGCCTGACATTTCACTTGGCATAATCCCTCAAGGTCCATTCATGCTATCTCAAATGGCAGGATTTTCTTCTCATGGCTAAATAATGTTCCATTCTGTGTGCATGTGTGTGTGTGTGTGTGTGTGTGTGTGTATACACACATGTGCACACATGTGAGCACCCCCCCATCCCCACCCCCACTTCATTACCCATTCATTAACTGATAGGTTATTTCTATATCTTGGCTTATGATAATTATTTATGCTGTTTTATACTAATCCTATCATCTGCATTATATCTGGGTCAGCTTTGACTAATTTTCTCCTCATTATGGTTGGTTTTGGGGGTTTTTTTGGTTCCTTTTCTTTTCCTTTTTTTTTAATACTTCTTTGCCAGCCTGGTAATTTTTTAATTGGGTGCCAGACCATTGTGAATTTACTTCATTACATTCCTTAAAATTCATTTTATTTTTTTTTCACCCAACTGAGAGCTTTATAGTTTTATCATTTATAGCTCAGATCACACTGATAAGTGCTAGATATTTCTGTATTCCTATAAACGTTCTTGAGCTTTATTCTGGAACACAGTTAAATTATTTGACAACAGGAACGAAGTATTGATACATGCTGAAAATGTGTTTAATGAAAGAAGTCAGACATAACAGTACATCTTATATGACCCCATTTATATGAAATGCCCAGAATAGGAAAATTCATGGAGTTAGAAAGCACATTAATAGTTACAGGAAATGGATAGAACAGGGAACCAATGGTAATATATACAGGCTTTTCTTTCTGGGGTGATGAAAATGTTCTGGAATTACATGATGGTTAATGGTTGCACACTCTTGTGAATATACCAAAAAACACCAATTACAAACTTTAAAAGGGGAAATTTTATAACGGTCTCTGAATTACATCTAAAAAACGTTAAATCAAATTTTAAAAGTAGAATTACCTGGAAACAGATCAATACTTTCGAGTTTTGCTTTGAAGGTATGTAGATAGGACCAGTGCAGAATTTTAGTCTAGGGCTAATTTTATTCTACTACTGAATCAAAATCCTGAGTACTTTACCTAATGACCTGTGAATTACGAAGACTTTCACTTTTGTGTGAACAGTAACTACGCCTGGCCCTTCAGGAGTATCAGTAATTTTCCACACTAATCCTTGCAGGTGGTTCTTTCCCTAGTCTTCCTTATTCATGCACTGATAAGTATCAAACTAAAGACTCAGGGGGCACCCTCAGCATCTGGAATTCTCTCTTGGTGTACGTTTCTCCTGATATGCTGCCCTGTGAACTCTAACCACCTTGGGGATTTCATGATCTCCCAGCTCCACCTGGCTCAACTCAGGGAGATTTCTGGGCCTTGGAAACTTTCTCTAGACAGTAAGCTAGGACAATCATAGGCTTGACCTTGTTTGTTCACAATTTCTCAGGGATCACTGTCCTATGGCCCAATCTCTTGAAAACCACTGTTTCATGTATTTTGTCTATTTTTCAGTTGTTTCAGGTAGCAGAGTAAATTTAGGCCCTGTTATTTCACCTTGGCCAGAACCAACAAATATTTACAAAGAACCAACTTCTTGTTTGTTGACTTATTTTTTATTACCTTTGTCTTCTTCAGATTTATCTTGCTCTTTACCTAGATGCTTAAATCATTAATATTCGATCTTTCTTCTATTCTAGTATACACATTTAAGGCTAATACTTTACCTGCACTCCTTCTACAGGCTTTCATATTTCTGTTTGTCATCAATTCAAAGTATTTTCTCTTAGGATTCTTTCTTAATTAAGAAAGGATTAATCCAGGGGCGCCTGGGTGGCACAGCGGTTAAGCGTCTGCCTTCGGCTCAGGGCGTGATCCCGGTGTTATGGGTTCGAGCCCCACATCGGGCTCCTCTGCTATGAGCCTGCTTCTTCCTCTCCCACTCCCCCTGCTTGTGTTCCCTCTCTCGCTAGCTGTCTCTATCTCTGTCAAATAAATAAATAAAATCTTTAAAAAAAAAAAAAAAAAAGAAAGGATTAATCTGCAAACTCTGGGTGATTATCTGTTCATCTATTTGCTATTATTTCTACTTCAATTCCACCGTGCTCGAAAATACACACTATATGGTGCTGGTCTTCTGAAATTTGCTTAGACTTCCTTTATGGTTTAGCATAAATCAGTATTACATGATCAATTTTGGTAAATATTCCATGTGCACGTAAAACTTGTATATCCTGGGGGTGCCTGGGTGGTGCAGTCAGTTGAGTGTTCAACTCTTAGTTTCGGCTCAGGTCGCGATCTCAAGGTCATGAGATCGAGCCAAGTCAGGCTCCGCACTCAGCAGAGTCTGCTTGATACTCTTTCTCCTCTGCCCCTCTCCCCCACACTCTCTTGCTCTCTCTCTAAAATAAATCAGTCATTTTTTAAAGTATATTCTGCCATTGTTAAGTGTAATCATATTATATATATATATACATATATATATGTACATATACATACATACATATACCAAGTGGATCAAATTTCCTTATTAGCTGTTCCAAATCTTCTATACCTTTAATGGGATTTGTTTGAATCGTTATGTTTTGATTTTGATCCGCTTCTTCTACGAGTTATAAAGAGACACATGTTAAAATCTTCCTCTTTGGTCAAGGACTTGTCCATCTCTCCTTTTAGTTTTGTCAGCTTTTGAGGCATACATAAATTTACTATTGTTTCTTATGAAATGATCCTTTTTGCATAATAAAATATCTTTGTTTTCAGTAATGTATCTTGTCCTTTAAGATATATCTCTTGCAGGGAGCCTGGGTGGCTCAGTTGGTGAAGTGTCTGACTCTTGGCTCAGGTCATGATTTCAGAGTTGTGAGGTCAAGCCTCACACGTCGGGCTCCATGCTCAGCACAGAGTCTGCTTGAGAGTCTTCCTGGCTCCCTCTCCCTCCCCTCTGCTCTTCCCCCACTCACACTTTCTCTCTAAAAAAAAATAAATAAAATCTTTAAATATGTATGTGTGCGCGTGTGTAATTCTTTAAGATACATCTCTTGTAAGCAGAACACAGCTGAATTTTATTTTTTCATCCAGTCTGACAATCTTTGACTTTTAAATGGACTATTATGTACATTTACATTTATTTCCTAACAGAACTCAAATCTTTTTTTTTTTTTAAAGATTTTATTTATCTATTTGAGAGAGGAAGAAAGAGACTCCCCGCTGAGCAGAGAGCCATATGTGGAACTCGATCCCAGGATCCTGGGATCATGACCTGAGCCGAGGCCAGATGCTTAACCAACTGAGCCACCCAGGCACCCAACATAACTCAATTTAAACATATTTGTTTTCCCTATCTCTTCTTTGTTCATTTCCTTTCTCCTTTCTTGTCTACTTTTAGATATGTTATTTTTCCTTACTTATTTTATATTCTTTTACTATTCTTGTAGTAAACAATAATATGACCAGTATCTGAGTATTGCTAAAAACTCAAATTTCCAGAGGTGCCTGGTTGGCTCAGTTGGTAGAGTGCTGTGAATTACTGTGAATTCAAGCCCCATATTGGGTCTGTAGAGATACTTAAAAAAATAAATCTTTGGGGCACCTGGCTGGCTCAGTCAGTGGAGCATTTGACTCTTGATCTCAGGGTTGAGTTCAAGCCCTACACTGGGTGTGGAGATTACTCTAAATAAAATCTTTAAAAAAAAAAGTTCAAATTTTCAGACCCCAAGTCAATGTACTAAACCAGAAATTCTCAGGTGAGATCCAGCAATTTGGGCTTTAACAAGCCCTCCTAGTTATTGTGACATACGCTGATGTATTAAAAGAACCACTGCCCTAAATATTACAACATGCTCTTGACTTAGTACTTTTACCACTTCCAATGCAATGCAAAGACTTTAACTGTATATACAGTTGATCCTTAACAACATGGATTTGAACCACATAGGTCCACATATTCAAATTTTTTTCAATAAATACAGCATAGGGGCACCTGGATGGCTCAGTCAGTTAAGCGTCTGACTCTTAATTTCAGTTCAGGCCATGATCTCCGGGCTGGGCATGGAACCTGCTTAAGACTCTCCCTCTTCCTCTCCCCCTGCCTCTCCTCCCACTTAAAAAAATCTTTAAAAAAACAAAAAAAGAGAGAAATACTGCACAGTTACTAGGGCGCCTGGCTGGCTCAGTAGGTAGATAGAGCATGCGACTCTTGATATCAGGGTCATGAGTTCAAGGTTGAATGAAGAGTTTGATTAAAAAATATAAATAAATAGGTGTGCCTGGGTGGCTCAGTCAGTTGAGCGTCTAACTTCAGCTTGGGTCATGATTAGGATCCTGGGATCAATCCCCACCATCAGGTTGGGAGTCAGTCTGTCCTTCCCCCTCTGCCCATCCCCCGACTCATGCTCGTGCATGCTCTCTCTCAAATGAACAAAAATCTTTAAAAATAAATAAATAAAAACACAGTACAGTACTGTAAAAATATTTTTCTCTTAAGATTTTCTTTTCTTTAGCTTTGTTTTAAGAGTAACAGTATATAATGCATGTGACGTAACAAAACATGTATTAATCAACTATTTATGTTATCAGTAAGGCTTCTGGTCAACAGCAGACTATTAGCTAAGTTTTGGGGAAGTCAAAAGCAGATATGCAGATTTTCAAATTTGCAGGAGGCAATGGGGATGGCACCCCCTAAACTCCACATTGTTCAAGGGTCAACCATATTTCTTTCTGTCTTACCCTTTGTACTGTCATGTCTTTTAACTTCCATAGTATTTTAGACTCAAAGGCACTGTGTTATGTAACAGAACTGCTATTGTTGTAAACAATACATATTTAGATTTATCAACAGACATACTCTTTCAGTGTTCTTCACATTCTTCCCCTTCACAGGATAATTTCCTTCTATCTGAAAAATTAATTCCCCCTCACTGCTTAATACTGGTGTACTAGTAACATATTCTGATTTTGTTTCTGTAAAAACCTATTTATTTAACCTTCATTTTTCACAGAAATTTTAATTGTAGAAATCTGGATTAGCAGGTATTACCTTTCAGCAGTATATAGATTTCATTCTTGTGTCTGGTTTTTATCATTTCTATTCAGAAGTCAGTGCCTGGCTTACTGTTGTTCCTTTGAAGTTGCCTGTTTTTGCCTCTGATTTTAAGATTTATTTTTGTTTTTAGCAGCTCAATATTTTTTTGCCTAGTATGGTTTTCTTTTCATTAATTCTTCTTGAGGCTCTCAAGAAATTCTTGAATCTATATACTGTGTTATCTTTCATCAGTTTAAAAAATTTTAATATATTGTTTCTTCTTTATTCCTTTTTCCTCTCCTCCGAAACCCAAATAACAAGTTTGTTAGACCTCTTCCCTATATCCCATTTATCTCAGAAGCTTTTCCGTATTTTCCATTGTTTTTCTTTGTGTTTCAATCTCTGTGTTTTCTACTGACATTTCTTCCAGTTCACTATTCTCTCCTCTGGTGTGCCTCATCTGTTGTTAAACCCATCTATCAAATTCTTAATTTCAGTTATTATATTTTTTCAGTTCTAGAGTTTCCTCCTGATTCTTCCACACAGATTCCAATTCTCTGATAAATTTCCTATAATTCAACTATTTTCTTGAACATATTAGTTACAGTTATTTTAAAATCATTATCTAGATCACTTGTAAATATGTTTATGCTGTTTTTCCCTACCCATCCCCTTGTTATTTAATTATTTGGTCCTGTTTCCTGTAATGTCTAAAATTTTTGACTGAAAGTGAGATCTTACTTATGAAAACTTGGAAAAACTCAAGACGATGTTGTTTCTTCCAGAAAGCATTTAGTTTTCTTTTGGTAAATAGAAAAATATTATCAACCACCCTAGCAACAATTTGAAGCTGGTCTGTTTTGGTTTGCTCTTACTCACAGAACACAACCTTCTGAGATACTGACTTGAAAGACTAGAGTGTTTACCATGGCTCCCCTCCTCCTTGAAGATCATGAACAATAATTTTTGTTCCCTACTTCTCTGTGAAACTGCTTGACTCTGAGTAGTGTAAAACCCATTTGATTTGTCTATGCCTGAGCCTAAATACATACGAGTTAGGAGTAAGCAAATGCCTTAAGTGGGTATTACTTGCAAGAAGTTGATCTCACTTCTAAGATTCAAGAGGATCTTAGTCCTCAACCCCTGGATGTTTGGTAGCCTCAAACTCCAGTTTTTGTCCTCCTAGCCCAATGACCGCTCTAGGCTTCTGCTTTCTGTTTAGCCTCTTTGCCATGCACTGAGACTTGAGAAATGTCCCAAGGGAAATACGCATGGCTTATCTCAATGCATTTCCCTTTTTCCTGGGATCGTTAGCCCTGAAGTCCTGCCTTTTCTGTTCTACAATGCTGCTCCCCCTCTTTTTAATTGGTAGTGGGGGACAGTGGTATTTTATATAGATAGAAAGAAGGATTAATCTACTAGCTATTCCATCATATCTAGAAGCAGAAGTCCTTTAAAAACTACAGCTCCTTTGACCCCATATTACTTCATTGTGAAGTCCTAGCATTACTATTTCCTAATTGTTTCCTAATAGCTATAACTATCCACATTTAGGCCTCAGTATCTTGGACGACTACAAGGAATAGTATTGGATATTTCTGATTCTAGCAAATATGTTCTGCTAGAAAGTCTCAAGTTTAGATGGGCACCATTAGGGATAGTTTGTTTGCTTTTTTTTTTTTTTTTTTTTAAAGATTTTACTTATTTGGCAGAGAGATAGAGAGAGCCAGAGAGCATGAGCGGGGGGAATGGCTGAGGGAGAGGGAGAAGCAAGCTCTCCACTGAGCAGGGAGCCCGATGTGGAGCTCGATCTCAGGACCCTGGGATCATGACCTGAGTGGAAGGCAGACACTTAACCGACTGAGCCACCCAGGTGCCCAGGGATTATTTCTTAAAGTACAGATTTCTGAACCCTATCTTTAAGTATAAAATAAATGATGTGGCAGGCCTGCAATAATACCTTGGAATTACCACCAACACCACTAAACACACACATGCACGCACACACCCACATACACCTCCCCTAAATGATTCTGATGAAATCATTCCATGGATTGGTATTTGGGAAAAATCAATACTCTATACCTCAGCTGCCAGTTTTTCTAAACTGTAAATCTGATCAGTCACTAAGATTACAGTCTGCTTCTATTGGTTTATTATCTTTCTACAAATAAAAAGATCCTATGTATACTATATCAGTACAATTATGTATAAATATATATGTGTGTTTATGTGTGTGCATGATAAAGTAGAAGAGATAAAGCAAGAACAAGTGAAAGCAAGGGAGAGAGGAGAAGAGGATAAAAGCAAGATTTGAAAGTGAGACTGAAAAAGAATAGGAGCATGAGACATATATGGCTTTTCAAGGTGCTCATGGTCTAGCAAGGGAGGAAATACACACAGAGAACTTAGTTACTTCATGAATCTCCCAGAGCCTTTTTAGGGTTTTTAGATATGAGCTTAAGAAATTACCTTGTAAAAAACACTTGTATTCCACTAGGTATCTAATCACTTGGCATGAAATTTTGAAGTTTTCACCATTGCTTCAAAAAGAAAAGAGAAGGGGAAGGGAGGGGAGGGAAAGGGGGAGGGGAGAAAAGGAAGTGGAAGAAAGGAAGGGAAGGAAAAGAAGGGAAAAGACAGCAGACTACTATATACTATTTCTGGATATACACCTACACTTGAGTATCATGAAACAGGTTGACCACCATTCAAAGAACTCTATGAGTTTGTCCAAATTATTCATTTTACTGGGTTCTGTTGACTGCTTGGAAATCTGACAATTTTTTTTTTCAAGCACATATTTAGAGGAGTAACCAATGGTTTCTGAAACAAATTCATTCAATAAAAACACTGACTCAAAAATTCTATCAATGGGAACTGGCACTGTCAAGAATTTAAATTAAACAGAGCTTCCCAATAAGCATCCTCCAACTTCCTTAGAGAAATATTTTGTTCTAATTTGTGTAAACCTCAAAACATTGTGGATTCAAGCTTTCAAGCTGTCATGTATAGGCTAGCCAAATTTATACCATCTTTTAACTCAATCATATAGAACTCTATTGTTATTATAAAGGCAAATTAAATGTATTATTCAATGACATTTCAAAAGTGTTTAAAAAACAGAATTACTTTGTTAGTCACAGTGTTGATTGCCAGAGTTGGAGAGGCACTTCCCGAAATAATACACTCCATTCCCAAAGAATCTGAATCTATGCTATATGGAGTTGAGGCCTAAAATACAAGAACAAAATAATTATTAGCTCATATATCCAGCAACTTTAACACAATTTGAAGGTATTTCATCAAATTCTCCAATATCCAGTTTTGTGCTTTGTCTCTGAAAACGTGAATTTAAATCCCTACTGAAATCTCTTATACTGTATTTTAATATGCTACTGACTGGGTATCACAAAGTCCACTGGTCTGGCTACTTCTTACCAGCTCTTTTAATTAACTGTGGGATAGTTGAGCAAAAATTCTTAACTACTGTAGTAGAGACTGCTAATGATCCTAGAATATCCATTTCCCCTCTTCTCCCTTTTAGTAATAAAACCCTACCTACAGTTATTGACTTATCACGGCCCAGCTAAATACTCCCTTTTGCAGCTTCACTTGCAAGTAATTGTGGTCATGTGACTAAGGTGAACATGGCCACGTAACTAACTTGTGTAAAGGAGATGTGAGCAAGAGTGGATAATGTTTTTGAAAAGAACCTGCTTGTCCTCTACTCCATCTTTCCCTCTTATTGCAGGCTGGGACACAGACGTGGTGGTAAACTTGCCTAACCAAGAAGCCAAGGGTAATACTCTAGGGAGCACTGAAAAGACAAGATCAGAAGAACACGGACATCTGAATGAACTTGTGGAACACAGCTAGCTATCTGTCTACTTTATCAGCTCGAACTTCTACTTGAAAGAGAAATAAATCTGATTTAAGGTTCTCAGTTGTTTTATTTTTCTTCCTTTGTCTCTTGGGCAACTGAATAGTACTGAATAACACAACTTCATACACATTGTTTATAGAGCTAATATGGGGGGTCAAAATTCTGTATTTAGATTCCGGGATATAAATTGTGGCAATTCCTCTTTCTTTCATATGAGATGGTGTTTATGGCTTTGATGAGGACTCAAGGGTATTCAACTTCAATGCTGAAAGCTAATGAAGGACAGATATAAACAATTTGTGGCTATGATGCTAGTTCCATGTATACTCCTCTTCTGGGGGAAAAAAAATTGTGCCACACAAGGTCCCAAGTGAAGATGCATTTTTAAAAGATCACACTAAATGAAAAAGAGCAATTTCACTGAGACACATTTCTAAGATTAATCTATCACTTAATCCTCGTCATGAATTTCTTTCATCAGATAACCTATGAAGGTAGGGAACAGGCAGCTTCACTGCAATGAGAAAAGAAAAAGACAAGGGTCACCGCCCCCCCCGAAGATAGAATCTAGCACTTACATACTGGGTACACATTGAGAGTATGGTAAAAGTGGCAAAGGGCTTCAGAAATACAAGTGGAAGAATTACAAAGAAAACTTTGTCTATGCCTCAGTTTTGGTGCCAGCCCAACTTAGCTAAACCTAAATTAACATATAAGATTACTCTAGAACACTGCAAATCTCATGTTCTTCTAACTCAACTGAGTCATCACCATCCCAACTATCGGTTCACTATTTCTCACTCCTCCCCACTAGTAGGAAGAGGAAAGCCTGTGTTGTGTGATGGCATGCAAATTACTTAACCTTTATGCTCTTACCCATCTATAAAAATGAGGATTATGCCACTTCATTTTAGAGCTCTATTAAGAGCTCTAATGAAGTAATTTATGCAAAGCTCTCAGCACGGTACCTGAAATGCACAGTAAGGGCTAGCTACTACGGTGACTACTGGAACACACCTGCTATTGATGCGGAGGCTCTTTGATACAGAGGGACATTTAATAGTGATTAATGAGGAAAGGCCCAGATTTGATATGAGACACTATTTTCCTACAAAGCCAGATTCATAGCTTCAGCTATTATAAATTAAACGTTAAATTTTTAAAATCTTTTAATTAGATACACTTTATGGATACTTCAGTCTGGTTCAATCAAGACAATAAACAACATTCTCTTTACATGCTTTGATGTGCTCAATAGTATGGTATATATTTTTAGTTATAGGCACACCGTCGTTATTAATAGACAGTAAATAGTCTAATTAGAAAAGCCAGAGGATCTAGGTATCCCAAAACATATCTTGATAACTGTTACTATTGGAGCCAAAAGGCAAATTCTGGGCAAAGAAAGTATCAATGAGTCTAATCTGGGAGGAACCAGTCAGCTTATGAAAGGTACTTTCTGGGGTTTCCTCTTACTCTTTGCCAAAATCCTACCCATTCAAGTTCTACTTCCAGTATGGTGGTGTGATATCACCACAGACCAACCTTCTGCTGGTAACAACTACAAATTAGGGGTTGGTGGAGGGAGCACGGAACACAGGATGACAATGAGCTGAGGATTCCGAAGAGTAAATATATTAGACAGATGTGAAGAGAAGTCAGTACTTGGAAACGTTAGCCTCAGTTTCCTGTTTTCTTGCAGGTTTGCCCCAAGGCTGGGTAGCAGATGCGGAGCGTGAGCAGCTGAAGCTGTCTTTCTGTCAGAAGGAAAGAGGGAAAGAGCCCAGGGAAACACTGCCAGATATCAAACAGACAACAAAATCCGATAGGGTAGAAAGTCAAAAGGGATACCCTAATACTGTGTATGAAACACCACACAAGTCACCACAAAAGGCTGGCCTCTGACCATGCAAATGCAGACTAGAATAAAGCACAGACTTAAAGAATCAAATTGAAATTGGAACGACTGTCCATAGAAGAGAGAACTTACAGTTTGAGTCTAAAATGGTTAACCGACAGCTAAAACAAAAATATCAGTATTCTATGGAAGATTATAAGAGATCCCAGAATCTATACAACATAACACAATGTCCACTAGGATACAACCCAAAATTATGAGACATACCAGAAACAGGAAATGCAACCCACTGTCAAGAGAAAAGACAGTCTATGGTAACCTACCACAAGAAGACTGAGATATTGGAATTATGAGATAAAAATTTTAAAGTAGCTACTACAATCATGCTCAGTGAGCTAAGGTACAAAACAAAGACATAGCACACCTGGATGAAAACATAATAATGGAAATAGCAGTGGAGAAATTAAAAATATAAAAAGTAAAAAAAATCAAAATTTACAAATGAAAAATACATTATCTGTATTTTAAAAGTCAATGGATAGGCTCAATATTAGAATGGAGATAAACCAGTAAAGAATCAGTGAACTCAAAGGCAGATCAACAAAAATTACCCAATCTAAAGAACAAAAAGAAAAAAGACTGATTTTAAAAAAGATCAGAGCATCAGAAAGCTATGGGATAATCTCAATCTAACACGTTTCCAGTTCCAGAAGGAGAGAGAAAAAATAGAAAAAAATATGGAAGGACTGATGACTGAAAACTTCAGAAATTTATTTAAAGACAAATATATAGATTTGAGAATCTCACAGCAAACTTCCATCAGGATCAGTGAAAAAGAAAGCCCACTTGAATACATCATTATTGAACTGTTGAAAAATAAAGACAGACAGCAGCCAAAGAAAACGCCATTTCACATACAGAAGAACACTGATTAGAAATGATCAGATTCCTCATAAAAATGATGGCGGCCAGGGCACCCAGCTGGCTTAGTCAGTTAAGTGGCTGACTCTTCATTTTCGCTCAGGTCATGATTTCAGAGTCCTGGGATCAGGACCCATGTTGAGCTCAGCACTCAGCAGGGAGGCTGCTTATAGATCCTGTCTCTCTCCCCCACTGCCCCACCCCTTCCTCATTCTCTAATAAATAAATATATCTTTTAAAAAAATGATGGAGGTAATTAGACAGTAAACATCTTTAAAGTACTGAAAAAAACTTTCAATCTAGGCTGTATGTGAAAATATTTGTGAAATACTCTTTACAAACGAAGGCAAAAGATAGACATTTTCAGAGAAAGAAAAACTAAGAGAATCTGGTTCCAGGAGACCTGCATATATTATAAGAAAGTTCATTAGGCTAAAGGGAAATTACATCACAGGGAAACTTGGACCTTAAGGAATGAATTAAATAAAGCACCAGATATGATAAACATCTGGGTAAATATAAAATACTGTTGCTTTCCTCTTAGGTTTTAAGAACCACATATGATTATTTAAGGCAAAATTTGTAACACTATCTTGCAAGACTTCCAATATATGCAGATATCATACATATTACAACTAGAAGAAATGATGAGGAAAGGGGCAAAAGGGACCCATATGGTTGGAAGATTTCTGCATTTTATATGAAATGGTAAAATATTAACTCTGGATAGACTGCAAAAAGTTAGAAATGTATACTGAAATCCCAATACATAAATCCCAATCTATAGCTAAAAAACCAATAGATAAAATAGAATCCTAAAATATATCTAAGTAATCTAAAAGAAGACAGGACGGGGGGGGGGGCGGAGGAAAGGAACTAAAAACATAAAGGTCAAACAGAAGACAAAACGTAGACCTAAATCTAACAAGATCATTAATTACATTAATGTTAATAATCTAAGCCCTCCAAAAAAGACAGATTGTGAGAGATACTAAAAAAGACTCAGCAAACTGCAGCCCACAACAGTCACAACTTCGACCGTAACAGACACAGAGGAGTTAAAAGTAATACATGGAAGAATGTATACATACATTGCAAACAGTAAGCATAAGGATAAAATGACTAGGGGCGCCTGGGTGGCTCAGTCATTAAGTGTCTGCCTTCGGCCCAGGGCGTGATCCCAGGGTCCTGGGATCGAGCCCCACATCAGGGTCCCTGCTCCACTGGGAGCCTGCCTCTTCCTCTCCCACTCCCCCTGCTTGTGTTCCCTCTCTCGCTAGCTGTCTCTCTCTCTCTGTCAAATAAATAAATAAAATTCTTAAAAAAAAAAAAGGATAAAATGACTATATTAATATCAGATAAAACAGATGTTAAGACAGAATATACCAGACATTTAAAAAACACCTGATGAAAGAACTGATGAAGACATAACGATTATAAATGTAAATGTGACTAATAATACAGCTTCAAAATACATGAAGCAAAAAACTGACAATTAAAAATCAGGAAGAAAAAGAACACTGGAATACATTAGCAAATGCCTTGATCTAACTGACATTAGAGAACACTATGCCAAACTGTACAACACATCAAGTGCACAAAGATATTTGCTAAGATACAGCACATGTTGAGTCACAAAATAAATCTCAATAAATATGTAAAGACTGAAATGAAAAAAACTATTATAAAACAATAAGATATCTAGGAAAACCCAACATTTGGAATACTTGGAAATTAACACATTTATATAAATAATTCATGGGTCAGATAATACTCACAAGAGAATTTTTTTTTTTTTTATTGTTAAAGATTTTATTTTTATTTATTTGACAGAGATAGAGACAGCCAGCGAGAGAGGGAACACAAGCAGGGGGAGTGGGAGAGGAAGAAGCAGGCTCATAGCGGAGGAGCCTGATGTGGGGCTCGAACCCATAACGCCAGGATCACGCCCTGAGCCGAAGGCAGACGCTTAACCGCTGTGCCACCCAGGCGCCCCCTCACAAGAGAATTTTTAAGACAGTTTGAACTAAATGACAAAAAAGATGCAACACACCAAAATGTGTGAGATGCAGTTAAACCTTAGGCTTAGAGGTAAACCTATGGCTTTAAATTCTTATATTACAAGAGGAAAGGTCTCAAATCAATTAATTACCTAACCTGGAAACAAAAAGCTAGAAATATCAGTTAAGTGAACAAATTGATAAGTAGAAGGAAGTAAATGATAAAAGATAAATATAAAAATAAACAAATAGAAAACAGACAACAGAAAAAAGTAACAAATACAAAACCTGATTCTTTGAAAAGACTAACAAAATTGAGAAATAGCTATACTGGAAAAAAAAAAAAAGAAAATACTTATCCTCGATTTCAAGAATGAAAGAGGAGTTACTACTACAGAATCTATAAATCCTAAAAGAGAATATTATGAAGCACTTTATAACAACAAATTCAATTACTCAGATGAAAGGGACAAATTCCTTTAAGAATATAATGTACCAAAAGTGGCATAAAAAAGAAAATTTGAATAGTCCCATATTAATAAATTAAACATCAAAAACCTACAAAAAATCCTGCAGGACCAGATGGTTTCACTAATGAATTTTCTCAAACATTCAAGAAAGATACACCAATCTACAAAAACTTTTTTAGAAAATGGAAGAAAGAATACTACCAATATGAGGTCAATATAATCCTAATACCAAAACCTGACAGACATTACAAAAGAAGAAAATTATAAATCCAATCCTTCATGAACATAGATGCAAAAATCTTTTAACAAAACAGAACAAACTGAATCTAACAATATATAAAAGGGATAATAAATCACGACTCAGTAGGGTTTATCCAAGGAATGCAAGGGTTAACATTCTAAATGCAACCAGTCTAACAGAATAAAGAAAAGCCATATGATCATTTCAATAGACATAGAAAAAGCATTTGATGAAATCCTACACCTATTCATGATTAAAAACTCTCAGCAAACTAGGCTTACTAGATGATAAGGGAGAAGGCGGCTGGCTGAAGACAAAGCATAAGCTGACACCCTGCAACCTACCCCCTACCCACCAGGGCATGTGTGACATTCTTCCAGGAAGCCCCCAACCACCATAATGCTAACACCTTGCTACAGGGGAAAAAGAACCTTAACCTGACAAGGGCAAGGCCTCTGGTATCCCGTGAGTCTTCTTTAACATATGAAAGTACTTTCTCAACCTCCCTTTTTCCTTACCTCCCCCAACCCCATAGTATATAGTCAGTCAACGCTCACAACCCGGGGCAGCAGCTCTTTCTGCCCACGGGTCCTGTCCCCGTGCTTTCATAAACAACCATTTTGCATCAAAGACGTCTCAAGAATTCTTTCTTGATCGTCACCTCCGGACTCCACCCCACTGAACCTCACCTATATTCCAAAACTACATCATAGAGAACTTCCTCATTCTAATAAAGGGTATCTATAAAAGCCCTACAGATATATCACACTTAGGGGTGAAATACTGAACACCTTCCCCCTAAAAATGGAAATAAGGGAAGTATGACCACTTCCATCACTTCTATTTAACACTATACTGGAGATTCTAATTCACTATCGTAAGATGGGAACGGTCAGAAGAGTAAGAGGGAGAGGAAAACTATTTGCAGATCACATAACTGTTTATATGAAAAATTCCAAGGCACCACAAAATAACTACTAAAACTAACAAGATTATAGGATACAAGGTTAATATACAAAAAGGAATTAAATTTTTACATACCAGCAAGCAAATGAAAAACTGATTTTAAAATATATAGCTTCCAAAACCAAAATATTCAAGATTAAATCTAACTAGAAATATCCAAGTCCCCTACACTGAAAACTAAAAGACATTCCTGATAGAAACTAGAGACCTAATGAATGAAGAGATACAACATTTTCATGGTTTGGAATAATCAATGTCGTTAAGATGTCAATTCCTGCCCCTCACCCTCCAGATGAGGCTGCCCGGAGATGAGAACGGAGGAAGGCGTGAATGAGCAAACTTTGGATGGTGACTAAAATGTTCATTTGACACTGGTGGTAATTTCACATGTGAAAACTTCCCAAATGGTAAACTTTATTTGGTGAATTATACATAAACAATCTCTCAATGGTATTGTAAAAAAACAACAAAAAACTAAATCCTACCCACTCATCTGAATGAACCCTCATGAAAACACTTCCTGGTTTACAACCTCTTACTGGATAGGATTTCTCTGACTTTATAACCCCTAGGAAATTCTATTCACACCCAACTCTTGGAGGCAACATGTAGTCCCTCCCTCATAATGTACACTCAGTACATGTTCAGCAACTGAAATAAATGCTTTTTTCAGTTCTAGGAGTTCTAAGAGTAGGAACGCAGATTGCTTTCCCTCCTCTGCTCACTTACACCTTTAACTGAATCCCGTCTTACTCAGACTCAGGCTTAGAGATGAAAAAGGCACACAGTGGGGGAACACTTAACCAACAAAACCATTCTGTGTAACAATGACAGAAACTAAGTCACAAAATGACAGTAATCTCAGATATGCAGCAAATGCAGAATATTCTGCCTAGAAGAATGTCCTCTTCTATTTATCCATCCATCTTCCCGTTATCTTCCTGATTAACCTTGTAATCACCTTTGAACTGTCACACACAACTTCAAGAAAAAGTAATGTGGATGTCCCCATTTTTGTCCCAATAAAAGCTGGATAATTGCATAGTATATGGGTTGCTTTGTTTTGTTGTTTTTGCAGAGGCCAACATGTTTAAAATAGTGAGTTTATATGTTCTATCTGGACTTTACTCCCTCAAATAATTTCCACAACAATCCATTAGAAGATTTTAGCAAAACTACCCACAGCAATTTCCTGTCTCCCCGCTTCTACCATTGATCTCCTACAGTAGCTACAGTGTTCCTATTAAAATATAAGTCACATTATGTCACTACTTTGCTTATAGCCCTCCAATGGCTTTCTACCCCTCCGAGTAAAACCCAAGTCTTTACAAAGGAATACAAGGCCCTACACAATCTACTTCCTGTTCCACCATTTACTTTTTTTTTTTTTTTAAGATTTTATTTATGTATGTGACAGAGAGAGCCAGCGAGAGAGGGAACACAAGCAGGGGGAGTGGGAGAGGAAGAAGCAGGCTCCCAGCGGAGGAGCCCGATGGGGGACTCGATCCCGGAACGCCGGGATCACGCCCTGAGCCGAAGGCAGACGCTTAACGACTGTGCCACCCAGGTGCCCCCCCCACCATTTACTTTTCTGATGTCAAGTCCTACTAATGAGGGATCAGAAGGTAAGCTGAGGAAAAAGCAGAAAGTGACACCCTCCTCCCCGCCCCAGGTGGGATATATGTGACATTCCTCAGGCACTCCTGGCCACCCTAAAACTAAGAAAAGGAAAAATAAATAGTTAACTTATGGGGATCACAATCCTGTAAGACACAGCCTCCTTCAGTTTACAAAGGCCTTAGCAATTTACAAGAACCTAGCTTCCAGAAGGAAACGTAGATACCATTAAATGTCCTTATAACCTGCAGCCCATTGACAAATACTTGAGGTGGACACGTGTAAGGCTGCTCCAGGAAACTCCCAACTATCTTAACGTTAATGCCTTGCTAGAAGGAAAAACCACCTTAATTTGACAATGGCAAGGCCTCCAGCACCCAGTGAGTCTTCTTTAACACATGAAAATCCTTTTGAAGCATCCCTTTTCCTTACCTCCCCCAACTCCCAAGTGTACAATCAGTCACTCTTCACAACCCCGGTACAGCAGCTCTTTCTGTCCATGGGTCCTGTCCCTGTGCTTTACTAAACCACCATTCTGTATCCAAGACATCTCAAGAATTCTTTCTTGGTCGTTGGCTCCGGACCTCACCCCACGAAACCTCACCTATCTTCCAAACCACATCACTACTACTCTTCCCTCCTCCACACACTAGAACAGCCACAGTGACCTCCTTGTTGTTTCTCAAGACCCCAGGTATGTTTCTACCTTGGAGCCTTTGCACTTGTGGGATTTCCAGGCCTATAGAGCTGATAATCCACTTACATTTATATATAAAGAAACTATGGCCAGAAAAATTAAGCATCTAAATTATAATACAATAACCTCAAAGCTAGGTCTCCTAACTTCCTGGCTAAGTTCTATCTCCCCTAAATCTTATAATTAATAAAAGTGACACCTTATGACTTTGTAATAGGAATTGATTTTGCTCATAATTTTACTATGTTCTTAAATAGAAGAACTCCGGATGACTAAATGCTGCTAAAACGTAACACAATCTATAGAGGGGTTTTTGGTTTTGTTTTTAGAGTTTCTATTTCCTACCACTGGCAGCACCCTAGGGGCATTATTTCCTACTTAGAATTCTTTCAAAGTACCTTACCTGTGCCAAGCATACAACAGAAACACAGTAAACATGGGCCCTCACTATCCATAAGCAACAGTTACATACAACCATTTCAACTTTTTCTGAAACAACACTACATTTGTCCACTTATTTTAAAACCCTGAATGAGGCACTTAGGCAAACACTAACCAGTGACCAGAAGTCTCTTTCAATTACAAGAAACAATATACTCAAAAAGATGCACATTCGGTCTACTAATTTAACAGTTATGCCCATACACACCTTGAAGAGACAAAAGATTTTTTAAAGGATTTCCTGGACCGGATCCAGTTTAAGAAATAAGTCAAAGGCTATGAAAATGCAAGAGGCTATGAAAAACAAACAAAGGGAGCACACAGATCTGAAAACACACACATACACTCCACCAACAGAAGACAGGTAGCAAGCACCTTCCCCTCGGCGCTCCTCCCGGCCCTGTTCCCCACACACACCACACATACACTCCACCAACAGAAGACAGGTAGCAAGCACCTTCCCCTCGGCGCTCCTCCCGACCCTGTTCCCCACACACACCTCTACCTCTCCACCTGAGCATCACTCAATGGAGGGGAAGAGCCGGCAGACAGACAGCCTGCTGCCCAGAGTTCTAAACCACCTCCCAGCATTTCCCAGTTTGACTGACCAGTCCACACAGCGGTAACTGACTTGATAACTGCCCCCATTTTCCTAGTACCACCGCTCAAACTACCTGCACTCAAGTCCTTGTCTCCTTATAGAACTCAAATCATAACAGGGATCTTTTCTCAAAAAGAATGTCTCCTGGAAGAGACAGGAAATCTTCCTTTAGCACAACAGTCCTCAAATTTTTTGATCTTAGGACTCCTTCGCACTATTAAAAGTTACTGAGGTTCCCAAAGAGCTTTTATTTATGTGACATATCTATTTATATTTACCTATTAGAATTTTAAACTGAGACAAAATTTTATTAATTCATTTAAAACAATGACAAACCGCATGTTAACATAAATACTGTTTTGTATGAAAAATACAGTCTCAGAAAAAAACTCAGAAGAATGGCATTATTTTACATTTTTAAACAAACTGCGTTAATGCTTTGCTTAATAGAAGATCTCTGCATTCAATCTATGGCAAAATCACAGGTCATGTAACCTCTGAAAAATAATGAGTAAAAAAGGTAAAGACCATCTTAGTATTATGAACACAGTTTTGACCCCATGAACCCCCTGAACGGGCCTCACATTGCTTTAGCCTAACAGATTCCTATAAGCAAAGAATACTACTACAAAATAACCAAGACACATGATTTAAGTTGGGGGGGAGGGGGACAATCAAATGAACAGAGAAGGATATGTTTCTGTGATATCAACATGATAAAAGAAATAAACTGTACTAAACTGTACTAATCTGAAGCACTCATTCTCTCAAGCACTTTTTTTAAACAAAGAACTGCTTAAAACCAGAGTTCCGGGGCGCCTGGGTGGCACAGCGGTTTAAGCGTCTGCCTTTGGCTCAGGGCGTGATCCTGGCGTTCTGGGATCGAGCCCCACATCAGGCTCCTCTGCTATGAGCCTGCTTCTTCCTCCCCCACTCCCCCTGCTTGTGTTCCCTCTCTAGCTGGCTGCCTCTCTCTGTCGAATAAATAAATAAAATCTTTAAAAAAAAAAATAAAAAATAAAATAAAACCAGAGTTCCCTTTTCTATTCCTTAACATTCAGTTCCCTTGGAATAGTTTCAGTTTTCCAGTCTTCAAAAAAATCTCTGTACATAATATCCAGCTAATTTTACTTTTTTCGACCCTATAAACAGCTTCCAGTAGACAGGGCACTTTTCAATACTTTGGTTGAACTGAACAAACAAAGCCAAATTAAAAAACAAAATAAATGCAAAAGGTTAAAGAGAAATCAATCAGTATAAAAACAGAAACTAATAGGACAGAAAATTTGAACTGGGGGGGAGCGCACAGTCACGCGAGTGGCGGAGGGAGGTTGCAAAGGGAAAAGGAGAGGGACAAGATGACTCCACGCTGAATCTGAGGCAGGGCTCAATCTCATGATCCTGAGATCATGACCTGAGCTGAAATTAAGAGTCGGATGTTCAACCACCTGAGCCACCCATGCACCCCTTTAGGTACTTTTTTTTTTAAAGACTAGGCTTGTACATGTAATTCCTCCTCACTCTTTCACATTGCCAATCACCCTCATCTGCCTTATTTCTGTTCATTTAACAGGCCTCACTGAAACATCAGTTCTCTGCTATATGGGCCCAAAGTTCTAAAGACTCTCATCTTTACAGTGACCACATAATTTATCATCCAAACGCTATTTTGAGAATGAATAGGGAACTATTAATTACGCTGAGGCAACAAGCAATATTATGAAGTACCACTTCAGATTTTCTGCTTAACTAACAGCTTCATAAGGAAAGTGTCTTGCCTACCACTCTTCCCCCAACACTTAGACCTCTGTGCTTAAAACGTAAAAGGTATGCGCTCTCTTTCCCTCAATGAATGGCATGAATAATGCAAATTAATTTAAAAGAGGAAAAACTCATCCAGATAAAATGAACTGCTCTGTTCTCTCCCAAATCCTGATACTATTCCACCCTGTATCTTATCTTTGATCATGACCTCTGTTCTCATGCCTCCTTATCCAAACCCCCTCCAATCAGAATATAAACTTCAGGAGAGCAGAGAATGTCTGCTTCGTTAAATGATGTTTCCCCAGCGCCTAAAGCTGGCACTCAACACTCGAGAATTGTGTGCTCCGAGAATTGTGTGCTCCGTGAATGCTGCCTTATCTTGCCTTGCCTATCTCCACCTGAAAGCCAAGCCAAAAAACCCATATGAAGCCATCCTAGATAGTCTCAGTAAAACAATGTCTCCCTCCTCTGCATACAGTAATGTGTCATATCTTTCTTATAATACTTTCTATACATGCTTTGTCCTTGTGCTAGAATTATGTGTTTTATCATCTCATTGTTCTTGGTATACTGCACATTTTAGCATAATGCGTAATACACAGTATCTAGGAAACAAAGATGTGTCAAATGAAACTGGTAAAATGGCAGCATTTCACACAATTATGAGTACATACTGAGAGGCCAGATACTGTGCTACTTTTCTAGAGAACATCCTTATTCATGCATATATCCCTAGCCCAGGCCATTATCATTTCACAATGGCAGTTCCATCTACTCAGCATTGAGGGGGTTCAGAACAAGCCATCCCAGAACATGCCACTTTGGCATGTGGATTATTTTGAGCTGAAGGCAAACAGGACCCAGTACACTCAGGAAAAACTCTACCTCCTCCTCCTTAACTGTCCAAAAGAAATCAGAAAGGGGCCTGCACCAGGAAGAAAGTTATTACCAGAGATTACTTTTTATATCTGACTTATCTTCATGACAGGACAAACACATTTACCAAACATTTGCTCTTCTCCCACCTTCCTGTGAATTGTCTTCTTCCTCTCTGAAGCCCCAGACCCACATCCCTTTCCTTAGCTCATGA
Organism: Ailuropoda melanoleuca; assembly: GCF_002007445.2. NCBI lineage: Eukaryota > Metazoa > Chordata > Mammalia > Carnivora > Ursidae > Ailuropoda > Ailuropoda melanoleuca. The sequence goes on from NC_048219.1 coordinate 18,860,360, forward strand.
TGGTATATAAACTTCAAATGCCTGGCTGCCATTGAGTCTTAGATCTTTGTGGGACTCCCATACATACATATGTAATTAAATTTGTTTTTCTCCTATTAATCTGGCTTTTTATTATGGGGGAGGGGGGTTCTCAGCCAAGAACCTAGAAGGGTAGAGGGAAAATTATTTTTCCCCCTACAGCATATTCCTCTTGTAAGGAGTTTATTTTATAAAAAGAAGTATCTTTCTTAACTGTTTTGATTTCTTTCTCAACACTGCAGGTTATCAAAGTAACTTCCTTGATTCCAAGGCTTTAGGCTTTCTACTCCTTATCTAAATGTCCACACCCTAGCCTAAACTCTTTATTCTAAATAAAAGGGTTCTCAGTTGTGCCTATCTGTACTTCTTGCCCCAACCATGCACACTGTTTTCTCCAAGTGGAACAACATACTTTACCATTTCTATCCAAAAAAGTTACATGTCAAGTTTCATTCCTCTTCCCAGAGGCCTTCCGAGGGCAATATTATCTACTCTGAGTCACTTTAGTTATCCTTGCCTGGTCTAACAGATTTATTAGTTAGTACTTGCTCTGTCATTTATAATCATATTTATGTCCCTAATTGTGTATGTGTGTGTGTCTCTCTCTCTGTATATATATAAACTTTATATATACGTATGTTCAATGTGGGGCTTCTCTTCTAAAAGCATGGACCATTAGAGCTCACAAGATATGCATATATAAAAAGAAATCTGATTCAGTGTTGTGGTCTTCAACATAGCAAATACTAGTGTCAGGAAAGGACAGTTGTAAACGCTCTCTCTCTAAAATAAATAAATAAATAGACAATCAGATAAAAATCTTTTTAGAAGTTTCAATTTATGGGTCATGTTTAGTTTTTGAGAAAACTTTAAACATAGAAATACCATATTCAGAACCATCACTATTTGACTATCTTATGCCTTTCCTTAGATAAAACCCAACGGTCATTTAAAATACAAACTGTCCTAATAAAAGTACTACCTCCCCTCATCTCCCAAAAAAACCTCTAAATGAAAAATAGATAGAACTAGTTTGTCAAAGCAAGAAATTATGTTTTTATGAAGACTATCTTTCAGAGTATTTGTTAAACAGTATCTGTCTCCCTGATTATAAGTACCCTACTTACAGCTAGAATCTTTCTATACAGTTCCTCTCCTACAGTAGCAACCAATACACAGCTCAGGACAAAGTAATTACCAATAGTATTAACCAAAAGATTCTGGCTCTTTTTTGGGACTATACTACAAAGGTAAGTTGTTGAAGCTTTTACATGCTTTTTAACTTAAAATGAAGATAAAAAGATGAAAATATGTGTCCATAATATACACTGAAGAACACATGCCTTGTATGCAAAACATACTTCTGTAATCTGAATTCCTTTATTTCTATAAACTTCCACGGTAAAATGGACAATATGGTCTTCAGGAAAAAAAAGAGGACTCTCAAAAATAAAGAGTGATTGCTCTAAGAACTATGAAACAAGGTAACAATAAAATTCAGTGCTGATATCCAAAAGGAATGCACAGTTATCAACCCAACTACCAATTCAAATTTCCAAAAATAATTCAAGTTCCAGGAACTTCAGAAGAGAACAAAATGGGAAGGAAGACCACGACTCCTCAGCCTTCCAAAATATACATCCTTGCTGATGCTCTGGTTAGCAATGTGGCTAGCTCTCCCCTTCCTTCAAATTCTGGCAATAGATGCTAAATGTTTTGTACTCCATATCCTCACACAATTAAAGTCCAAGTGCTAAGTCTCTTTTAAAAGACAAAAGTTGGGGGGCGCCTGGGTGGCACAGCGGTTTAAGCGTCTGCCTTCGGCTCTGGGCGTGATCCCGGCATTACGGGATCGAGCCCCACATCAGGCTCCTCCGCTATGAGCCTGCTTCTTCCTCTCCCACTCCCCCTGCTTGTGTTCCCTCTCTCGCTGGCTGTCTCTATCTCTGTCAAATAAATAAATAAAATCTTAAAAAAAAAAAAAGTCAAAAGTAGAGGGCAGGAACTGAGGTTCATTTTCTCTCAAACCATTACATATATAGCTCATCAACATCTTTGTCTTAAAACTTAACAAAAGACCATCCCACCAATACTAAACTTTAATTTCTTTTTTAAGATTTTATTTATTTGACAAGAGAGACTGCACGCACAAGCAGGGCGAGGGGCAAAGGGAGAGGGAGCAGGCTCCCTGCTGTGCAGAGAGCCCAATGTGGGGCTCGATCCTAGGACCCTGGGATCATGACCTGAGTTAAAGGCAGATGCTTAACCGAGTGAGCTACCCAGGCACCCCTAAGCTTTAATTTCTTAAACTTCGGTATGTATAAAACCAAAAAGTGTTCTGGCCTATGAGTTCACCTCCAATTCTATATAGCCTGGTAACTGGAATACTGAATTCCCTCTGCTGGCTCAATAAATCTGCTTCACTAAATCCCATTTCTGCTATACTTCATGAGCTTACCTGACCCCAAATTAAACCCAGCTTAAGGTCCTTATCTTTGCGATCGGGAAGTTTTATCTCTCTACCAGGAACGGGCATAAAACAAATTTATTTGACCAAATGATTACCCAGTTTCTTTTATCTTATTCCCTTTACCCTGATTTATTCTGCAAACATTTACTGATACTTATTATAAGCTGTGAAAAATACTAACACTGGAGATATAAATATATTTTCTCAGCTCTTAAGGGATCACAGTCCAGCGAAGGAGACAAATATAGAGACAAATAATTTCTACAAAGTGTGAGAAATTCTACAAAAGAACTTTGTAAGACCTCTATACAAAGAAGTGAGGAGAAGTTTCACAACGTAGTTAACGTTTGCAATGAGTCTTGAAGAAGAGTAGAGTAGAATGATGTGCATACGTGTGTTTTAGCTGAGATGATAAAAATACAGAATGGGCAAAGATGAAAGATAAAGTTAATGTCTGATGACAGCCAAAGTGTTGACTAAAAGTAGATTCCAACAAATAACAGGATATCAACTAAATTCCTTTTCTCTTTCATTCTTATAAATTGATATGAACTATAAATTCACAAGAATGATCTTACAAACAACACATACACACAGGATTTGGTATACAAAATCATTACTACACGGTTGAAAGCAGGAAAAAGCATTGTGAAGACAGTCAGGAAAATTCAATGTAATCAGACTGATTATCCGCAGTGAAAGCGAATAGCTCTGTTATATACAACCAGTCCTCAATGTTGTAGACAGAGGAAAGAATACCAAATTAAAATTCAAGAGACCTAGATTCAAGTCTCAGTTAGATAGTAGCTGTGCCCTAATTACAAAACAAACTTTATACTTAACTCCTAAGCTGCTCACTCAAGGGGTTACTAAGACCAAATAAAATGAGTCTGAAAGTGCTTTGAAAAAACAGAAACGCTGTACAAATAAAATACCACCTTCATTAAGATTGTACTTATATGAGAAATGAACTTTAAAAATCTATATTGCTGACATAAACTCTCTCATACTAAATTTGTGTTAAAGAGCTCTTACCCGTTCTACAGATCGTGCTCTCTTCTTTGGCCGAGTAGGCAGCGCATCTTCCTTCGGATTGGTGTCTATTGCCCAGTAGGACCCCTAAAGGTAAAGAAAGAAATATATTAACAGTATATTACAGAAACTCTATATCATCAAGAATGGATTTTTATAATCCTCCGCTCCAAAAGCAAACATTCTGCAGATACAACAGTGGAAAAATAGCATGAGAAGATACGCTAGCTTTGCACTGAGAAAAGTAAAGTTTATACGAGAAAAAAAGTCCATTTACAACAAGATTATTAAAAAAGAAAAAAATCACAATCTGCAGTAGTGAGGTCCAAGAACTTCTGCCACAAAGTGCAGTGATCAACTAAACATGCTTTTAAAATATATACTGATTCTTAGACATATATGATAACTACAACAGCATATGACATTCAAGTCTAATAGAGTTTTACGTAAAAAGATACTATAGTTTCTATACTCTGGGACCTCACAAATCTAAATGGTAAGTGAAACAATTAATAAAGACAAGCTGTTTGAATACATTCTACATAATAAATGCATCCTGGGAAGCAATGGTCTGTAATCTTTTACTGCTTATTCTGTCACAACTTTTTTAACTAACCTTTCTTAGATACAAGTTCTCAGACTACTCTTTTGAAAATACATATTTAGTACCTACTGTGTTCCAGGCACTCAAAAACTGTGACTCCTTTAACAAATATTTGAAAAGTGTAGATCATACCATTTGTACATTATTATACAGATGAAGAAACCAAAGCTCAAAAAGAGAAGTGATTTGTTCGACCAAGGGTATGAGAACCAGGACCAGAATCAAGGTCTTGCTTCCCTTCCCCTCAACTTCTTTACACACAAACACACACACACACACACACACACACTCTCTTGAGGGAGGTGAGCAAGGAATGAAGGAGAAAATAAGAAAAGGAAAGAAGGGAGGGAGATATGCATTTCAGCTTCTCAGGTTCCTTTTCAGGCAGTATTTGACAATGAGAGGAAATACAGCACTCATCTATCAATCCTCAAACCTGTGTCCAACATGAATTATCTGCCTAGAGCTCTTTAAGCATACCATGTCTTTTCACACACCTATGCCTACCCTACATGCTGATCTCAATGCTTATAATATCCACCCAACCACTGACAACCTCACATTCCACTTTCAAAATTTAGCTCAGATCTTATCTAAAGGAAACCTTCCTCTGATCCTCCCACTGTCCTTAAGAATTTGTCACTCTATCCCTCTGTAAATCTCCAAACATTTTATACATTTAGACCACTGACTGCACTTAACATTTATAAACTTATTTATAGGTCTTTATCCTTTCTGGGCTGAGTTCCTTAACAACAGAAACTCATTTATATATCCACTGTGCCAGGCACAATGTCAGACACATAGCAAGTACTCAATAAACACTTGTTATGAAATGGGCATGTGAACAAATTGTGCCAACAATGTTAAGAGTACAGGGTATGATACCAGGCCTTTCCAGATCCTAGTCTATGCAGGTACCTGAACTTAGCACTCATTTCATCACCCAGCCATTACTGGAGGATTCTTCCATGATATCTTTTCAAAGCAGTCTCTGCAGTTTCAGCTAATTAGTCTGCCAGACCTGATGTAAACTTGCCAAGAGCCACGTAAAATGTACATGCTACAGAAATTAAGTACTAAAAATAAAAACAACAATTTTATGAGTAGGTTCAGCTAGCAAGTTTCAAAATAAACAAAGGAGGAAAAAAGTTTTATACTAAGTTGTTATACAATTTGAAAAATAGAGCAGGAAGAAAAATACCAACACTCATCGGACAATAGTTTAAAATCCATTATTCATGGAAATGACAAATTCCAGTGTTCAGTGTTGTTTTCATGGGTGTATGTTTGTGTATTAATCTGGGGAAACCGCTTACTGTCCATACATCAGACTGATTTATTATTAAACATTTTAATAAAACTATAAGTATCTATTCTTCCACACAAAATATGATTGGCTGTGGCCTGTCACAAATACAGCAACAAAGGAAAAAATTGTTCATAAGCCTAACTATTCAGGATGTACTCATAAAACCCTAAGTGGCCAAATGCAAAAACAGCTGAAATGACTCACAAAAGAAATTGTAAAATCTCCCACCTTAAGTAGCTCTCACTAACCTACTGTCTGAATTTCATACGTGTAATCACAGGTCTGTATTAAATAACCTCAAAATTTCCCTTCACAAATCAACAAACCACAGGATACCACTTCACACCCATTAGGTGGTCTATTATCAAAAAAAAAAAAAAACTGAAAATAACAAGTGTGGGCAAGGATGTGGACAAACTGGAGCCCTGTACATCACTACTGGAATGTAAAATAGTGAGCCATGATGGAAAAATGAGTGGCAGTTCATCCAAAAAATTAAACGTAAAATTGCCATACAATCCATCAATTCCACTTCTAGGTACATACCCAAAAGAATCAAAAGCAAGGATTTGAACAGTATCTGTATACTTATGTTCACAGTAGTAAAGCAATCCAAATGTCCATCAATAGATGGATAAATAAAATGTGGTACATATATTCAGCGGAATATTAAGAAGGAAGTTCTGGGGTGCCCGGGTGTCTCTCAGTCAGTTAAGCGTCCGACTCTTGGTTTCAGCTCAGGTCATAATTTCAGGGGTCATGAGATTAAGCCCTGTGTGGAGCTCTGCACTCAGTGGGGAGTCTGCTTGAAGAGTCTCTCCCTCTGGCCCTTCTCCAATTTATATGCATGCATGCGCTCACTCACTCTCTCTCTAAAATAAAATCTTTAAAAAAAAAAGTAAGGAAAAGAAATCCTGACATATGTATGCTGTAACATGAGTGAACCATAAAGACATCACGCTAAGTGAAAAAAGCCAATCTCAGAAAGACAAATATTGTATAATCCCACTCACATCAGGTACCTATAGTAGTAGTCAAAACCATAGACACAGAAAGTAGAATGGTGGCTACCATGGGCTGGGGGATGAGAAGATAAGGAATTACTACTTAATGGTGTAGAGTTTTAGTTTGGGAAGATGAAAAAGTTTTGGAGATCGATGGTGGTGATGGTTATACAAAAATATTAATGTATTTAATGCCACTGTACTATACACTTAAAAAATGGTTAAAATGGTCAATTTTATATTCTGTATCTTACCACAAAAGGTCCCATTCAGCTACCTTTAAAAAGCAGTTACCTTTGCTCTTCCTTGTTAAACTAATATTTCTCACAGAAACTGAACTGTCTAAATACAGCCTATCAACAAACACACATTCTATCCAATTTCTTCCCAGAGTAAGGCCTACTACTCTAGGCTCATGTGCAACAAGCAGGAACAGAAGTTTTTTGTTGTACGGTTTTATTTTTAAAATCAACTTCATTGGATTATGTATCTTTTTAAAGACTTTATTTATTCATTTAAGACAGAGAGAGAGAGAGACAGAGAGAGTGCCAGCCCACGTAAAAAGGGGGGAGGGGCAGAAGCAGGTTTCCCAGCTGAGCAGGGAGCCTGATGTCGGGCTCTATCCCAGGACTCTGGGATCATGACCTGAGCCACAGGCAGACACCCAACCAACTAAGCCACCCAGGTGGCCCTATTTTCACCCATGCTTTCTTCTAGATGTTTTATAAAATAGTCTTAATCTTTATATTAAGGTCTCTGATTCACTTAGGGTTAACTCTCTGTATAAGCATAAGGTAAGGATCAATATAAATTTTCCTTCCACCTACATATACAGCACCACTCCTTAGGAAGACTACATCCTTTTCCCACTGAATTACATTGGCACCTCTACCAAAAATCAGCTGAATATATACACAGGTCTATTTCTGAACTCTATTCTGTTCCACTGATCAAATGTCTATCCTTATACCAACACCACCATGTCTTGATTATTCTAGCTATACAGAAAGCTTTGAAATCAGGCCCTACGAGTCCCACATCTTCAGTTTTTTCAAAATCGTTTTGCCTATTCTAGGTCTTTTGCATTTCCACTTAACTATGAGAACCAGCTTGCCAGTTTCCTTAAAAAAAAAAAAAAAGGGCTGATAGGATTTTTATTGGGATTGCACTAATTCTATAAATCAATTTGGAGAAGACGGACATCTAACAAGTCCTCTATTCCACAAACCCAGGAACATGCTATAGCTCTCCATTTACTTAGGTGTTCTTTTATTCCTCTTGGTAATGTTTTACAGTTTTCAGTGAAGAGGTCTGCATTTATTTTGTTAAAATGTATCCCTAAAGTATTTCACTGTTTTGCATGCTACTGCAAATGGAACTGCTTTTGCTAACCTGCAGTTCCTCCTTGGTAATTAAAAAAAAAATTGTACTGACGTTATATCTTGTGACTTCACAAAACTTACTTATTACTTATTAGTTATAGGGCCTTTTCCATAGCTTCTTTAGGATTTTCTACATATGCAATAATGTTGTTTGCAAATAAAGACAGTTTAACCTAGTATTTTTCAACCTGGATGTCTTTTCTTCTTCTTGCCTCACTCCACTGGCTTGGATGTCTCACAGAATGTTGCGTAACAGCAAATGCAAAATTCCTTGTTTGTTCTCAATCTCAGAGGGAAAGCATTCAGTTTCTCAACATTAAATATGATGTAAATTATTTTTGATAGATGCCTTGTTAATCAAATTAAGTAAATTGCTTTTTATTCCTAGCTTGCTGAATGAGTTTCAATTTTTTTCTACACTTAAGATAGGATTTTTCTGTTTTCTTTTACTACATAGTGAGTTATATTTATCAATCGGTTTTCTAATTTTAACCTGCACTGCACTACTCAGACAAATCCCACTTGATCACAACATATTCTCCTTTTTATATATCAAAGAATTTAATTTGCTAATATTTTGTTAAAGATCTTTGAGTCTATGTTCACAAAGGATACTGGTCTGTAGTTTTCTTATTATTTCTTTGCCTGACTTTGGTTATCACAGTGATGCTGTGATGAACTCATGAAATGAGCTGTAAACTGCTTCTTCATCCACTATTTTTTCTAAACTTTCTGGAAGATTGGCATTGCTTTTTCCTTAAATATTTCAGCTTCTGGTTTCATTGCTTTTGTTTGTTCATTTTCTATTTCACTGATTTCTAATCTTACCTTTGTTGTTTCCTTCTACTTACTTTGAATTGAATTTGCTCTTATTTTCCTAACTTTTCAAGGTAAGTGCTTACATAACTGATTTCAGACCCTTCTGATTTTTCTAATTTAAAGCTGTAAGCTTCTTCCTAAACACTACACTGGCTGCATGTCACAGATTTTTATATATTCCACTCTCATTACCACTCAGTTCAAAATACTTTCTAATATCCCTATGACTTTGTCTTTGACCCCAGAGGTACTTTAGAAATATATCATTTCATTTCTAGACATTTGGGGGTTTTTATTTTTTAATTTTTTTAAAGATTTTATTTATATGACAGAGAGAGACATAGCGAGAGAGGGAACACAAGTGGGGGATGGGAGAGGGAGAAGCAGGCTTGCCGCTGAGCAAGGAGCCCGATGTGGGGCTCGATCCCAAGACCCTGGGATCATGACCTGAGCCGAAGGCAGATGCTTAACCAACTGAGCCACCCAGGCGCCCCTAGACATTTGGGTTTTTTAAAATATATTTTTGTTACTGATTTCTAATTTAATTCTATTAGTCAGAAGACATACTCTGTAAAATTTCATCTTCTAGTAATCCACTAAAACTTGTTTTCTGGCCCAGTATGTGGTCTATCCTGCTGAGTATTTACTGTGCCTTTGAAAAGAATGTATATTCTGCTTTTGATGAATACAGTATTCAGATCCTTAAAATACTTATTTGTCTAAATAAGTTCTACTACTTGTTCTATTGTTTGCTGAGAGAAATGTGTTAAAATCTCTTCCTATAATTGTGGATCTATTTCTCTTTTTAGTTCTGACAGTTTTTATTTCTTTTCTTTCTTTCCTGCTTTTTATTTGGGGGGGAAGTTCTAGTTTTTTGGGGGTTTGCTTTGGATTTTTTTTTTAAGATTTTATCTTTAAGTAATCTCCATCCAGTGCAGAGCTTGAACTCACAACCTCCAGATCAAGAGTCCCATGTTCCACTGACTGTGCCAGCCAGGTGCCCCAAGAAGCTCTGTTTTTTGGGGCACACACATTTATAATTCTTAAGATACTCCTGAGGCATAGGTCTTTTCTTCTGCTATCTATATAATACGCTGTTAAGGCCATTCAATGAATTATCCATTTAGTTATAGCTCTTTTCAGCTCTACATTTTCATTTGGTTCTTTTCATAGTTTCCATCTCAGTACTGAAAATTCCCTCTCTGCACATTCATTCATTATTGAATACAAACTATTTTGATTCTTTCAACATATTTATAGGGGCTGTTTTGAAATTTATGTCTATTAAATCTATTCTCTGGGCCACTTATTCACCTGATTCAGGAGGTGAGATAACTCCAACTCTTTCCTGAGCCATACTGACACAAGTCTCTCTCATTTCCTACCTTTTTAGGCAAGTTCTCCATGAATTTTTCCCTGAGTAATGCACCATGCTGAATTACAACGTAAGTACTATTATGTTTAGAAGGTCAGGTGGTATCCTAAAGAGAACATCTATCAATCCACACACCTGGATTCAAACCCCAGATATGGTTCAAGAATCTTGAACAAGTTACCAAACCTTTGATCTACTTTCATCATATGTATTTCATAGAGTTACGGTGACAATTAGCACTAAGTATATACTAGGAAATCTAGTTATTACTATTTAACTATAAGTAAGAAGTGTCCACGGGACAGAGATGTTAAGTCATTTTACAAATAACTTACAGGATAAATAATAAAAAGGACAGTGGGAAACAAATTTATGAGCTATTGTAATAGGAATTTAAGGTAGTAAACCCAGATTTTCTAAAACATATACAATACATACTATATTTACTGTATTCAAGTTTCCCTGGTTTTGAAAATATATACACCAAAATGGTCAACATCTTCTGAATAAGGTAATTGCTCAACTGTCATGCATAAAACTAAAACAAACATCTTAGAAATACTGATTCCAAATTTCCAATCTCTAAAATGTTCTATTTTTTATTACTCTGGTTCTTTAACTTATATTTTACTACCAAAAGGCAATAATGACTCCATATTTTAAATATACATTTAATAGATTTAGCAATATTATTACTTCTCGTTCTTCTTGCACTTATATTTTCAAAATCCAGTACTTTTAAAATTTTTAGTGGCTCAGAATTTTGGTGAAGGATAGCCATCTGTCCCTCAAAATTGTAAAACACATTCTCATATTTGGTTTATAAACACCAAACAGAATGAGGACTCTGATTAACTTTTTCATTTCTGTATCATCTATTTCCTCACAAGAACTTTTGTATATACATCAGACTTCAGGATTTATCCTCTTATAATATCAAGTGAATTTTGGTACAAAAGTATTATGAAAGATGAAAAATACTGTCACAAGACTTTCCAGAAAAAACAGGATGATTTGATTCTAGTCACAACATACTACATGATGAAGACTTTCTTCTTGAATGACTAAAGGGATGAGACTATTACATTATCTTTTTGTCCTCAGAAATATATCAGTAATTCAGTTTCTTGGATTTGGTTAGATTAACCTAAGATATCATCATTAGATGATGATTATCAACATGACAATTAGAGTCTAAAGTGTTGCTGTCTTTGTATTCATTTTCTGATTCTACAGATAAAAGTAAACCATTTTTCTTTGTCGATTTTCATCTTTGTCCTTACGGACAGGAAAAAAACCCTAAACTCTCAACTTTATTCAATAAAAGTTAAAAGAAAAAAAAAGATTTAAAATGGCTTCTTTGGACTTTTATTATACATTCTTAAAAGTGTTTGGGCAACGTAGTAAGAAAACTGAAGCATAACCATGATGATTTCATTACTACATCATCCTTCTAGATCATTCAATCATTCTTTTGTATTCTTGTGATTTTTTTTTTAAGATTTTTTTATTTATTTATGTGAGAGACAGCCAGCGAGAGAGGGAACACAGCAGGGGAGTGGGAGAGGAAGAAGCAGGCTCCCAGTAGAGGAGCCCGATGTGGGGCTCAATCCCGGAACGCCGGGATCACGCCCTGTGCCGAAGGCAGACGCTTAACGACTGCGCTACCCAGGCGCCCCAATGTATTCTTGTGATTTTAATGTTTGGGCGTTATGGAGAAAACTGATGGGCAATGATGAAATAAGGTGATGTAATCATTTCAAGATTTAAGAAAAATAAGATAAATAAAATCCCATAATGCATGATAGATTTATAAAAGAATCACAAGGTAACTGTAAGATAGGATAAATGTTATTTTTTTTTAAAAATACACAAATTTCCTATTTGTTCTTTAGAAGATGTCAAAGAATAAAAGTAATAAAATAATCATCTTTACAAATTACAACTGCTCAAAGTAGATACTCGGAAACTGACTTGGATCCAATGGACCCTGATGATATACCAAGGATTAAATAAAATATATGTGAAGTATTTCCTCCTCCAGTATTTGATCACATATTGCTTTGCATTAATTTTCTAATACTCTTCATCTCCTAAAATTTCTACTTAAGAGAGAAGCACAAAAATATTTTGGCAAATCTTAAATTTTAAAGGCTTTTCTATTACAACTTTTATGTGATTGCCAAAGAGTGTTGTGCCTACAAAAGTTAAATTCTAAAAAAAAAAATTTTTTTTTTTTACTTTACTTATTTTAGAGTAAGAAAAAGTGAACACATAAGCAGGGGGAGGGAGAAGGAAAAGCAGAAGCCCAGTGAGCGTGGACCGTGACATTGGTCTCAATCTCAGGACCCCAAGATCAGGACCTGAGCTGAAATCAAGGCTCAATGCTTAACCAACTGAGCTACCCAGGTGCCCCTTATTTTTTCACTTAACACTTGTTTTATTCCTACTTTGCACAAGAAAAGACAAAAGATGAACAATAACAGCCAAAATCTATTTAGAGGAGCTTAATATCAGAAAGTAAATGTAAGAACAAGCTATTACCTGGACATAACCTGAATATTTATCTAACCCATCACTGGGAAAATGACACATGTTGAATCACCCAAGCTGGCTAAACTTCTCAAACTATGGGCAGATACCAGAAAGGTAAACAACCTTTCTCTTAATGGCAGTTCATGAAGGGCTGATCATGTTAGACACAATGTTAACACTAGGAATACAAATAAAAAGGAAGTCTCAGTCCTCAACTGTGGTGAAGGGGACAGAAAAGATACCTGTATAGTTAACTCTCACAACTTTCATGTCCTTGCTCAAAAGTCACTTTCCCAATGGGTTTACCTTGCTTATTACTCTTTTGAAAATGGCAATCCACACTAAACCCACTTTATCTTACTCTGTATTTTACTACAACATTTTTAATTATCTAACATTCTATATAATTCTATATAATTTATGTATTGGTTTATTGTTATTCTCCCATAAAGCTGTAAGTTCCTCATGGGCATGGATTCTTGTGTTTTGTTTCCTTATGTATTCCAAATACCTAGAATAATGACTAGCACACAAAAGGAAAGTAAATAATCAGCAAGTGCGACAACCGAGCTGAAACTCAGGATAATCAAGCTCAGATGTGGTAGAAGGAAAAATGGGGGAAAAACAATTTTAGGCAGAGGAACTAGCTCAATTAGCATTTTTAACCTGGCATTCATGAACTCCCAGAGGGTATGTGCACAGGACTCAGGGACTTCATGAAACTGGGTAAGGTGAAAATGCCGAAATTCAGCATTTCTTTCTATTATGAATGTTAAGGAACAAACAACGATATTAGGAATATCTAAAAATCAGTCTGATTACTATCACATTAATAGTTTTTGTCTCAAAATGTCAGCATTACTACTCATTACTCATTTCTACTTTTGTTATTTAATACACTACCACATTCGTTACTTAATGTTACTAAGGAAGCATGTAGATTACTGTATCATAAATGTTCTTGTATCATACATTTGTTATATTTTTTATAACTATTTTAATATAACTGCTTATCTTTTTAATCCTGTACATTCTAGCATAGGTATTTAAAAATATTCTGAGAGGGGGTTTCCAGGCTTCAAAAAAACGCCCAAATGAAGCCATGGCATAAACCGCACAGAGAATTCTGGTGTTGAAGACACAGATCTATGAGAGTAAATGAATTGTTCATTTGACTAGGTTAAAAAAAAAAAAAAAAAAACTTGGTAAGAGATGAATCCGGATAGCTGAAGAGAATTTTTAAAAATTTTTCCTTTCGCTTCACTTGAATGCTATTTATGTCCTTCAATATTTATGTGGCATGCTGATTCTAGGTTTTCTTGTAATTATTCACAAACGCTGAAAATTCATTAAAAATGTATTACTGATACTAACCCATCCAAAATTCAAAGTCTTAAGAGCCTTTAAAGTACTTATTTTTTAACTTCTCCATAAGCTCTCACAAACTAGGGAACACTGAAAAAAGTGCTAATACACGATTTATAATCACTTTATGTAGTGAAAGCTTTACACAGTGAAGACTGGCCAACAACTTTCAAAAAATCTTTCTCTCTGAACCTAATACACTTTATGAAATTCTCTGTTTATAAGTGATTTCCTCCCTAGACCAGAAGTTTTAATGGTAGTGATCTAATGGTAGTGATCTCTGACTCATCCTTGTATCTCCAGAGCGAAACTTAATAATTAGCATAAAGTTATAATATATCTATAATACATCTATTATTATATATATATATATATAACAAATGACTGCCAAGGGGCGCCTGGATGGCGCAGTCGTTAAGCATCTGCCTTCGGCTCAGGGCGTGATCCCGGCGTTGTGGGATCGAGCCCCACTTCAGGCTCCTCCGCTATGAGCCTGCTTCTTCCTCTCCCACTCCCCCTGCTTTTGTTCCCTCTCTCGCTGGCTGTCTCTGTCAAATAAATAAAACAAAATCTTTAAAAAAAAAAAAAATGACTGCCAAACTTAACTCCAATAAATGTCTTATTTGAAGATACAATGAAATTATTAAAATAATGAAAACATTCAGAACATCCAGAGCTACATGGGACTTAGATACTGCAGCCCTACTTGCTTTTATACATACCCAGCATTTTACTCCTGAAGTTAAAAGAAATAAAGGGTAAAGACATCCTGTGCCCACGGACTGGAAGATTTAATATTGTTAAGATGGCAATATGCCCCAAAGTGATCTCTAATTCAATGCAATCCCTATCAAAATTGCAGTCAGTTTATTTGTAGAAACTGACAAGCTGATCCTAAAAAATAAATATGTATTTGACCTAGAACAGTCAAAACAATCTTGAAAAAGAACAAAGTTGGAAGATTCACATCTCCTAATTTTAAAACTTACTATGAAATTATGGTAATTTGAATTAAGAGTCTTGTAATGAAATAAGTATATTTTATGGTCAAATGGTTTTTAACAGACTGAGATAAAACAATGGGGAAAGAACAGTCTTTTCAACAAATGGTCCTGGCAAAACTGGATATCCACATAGAAAAGTATGAAATTTGGTCTCTTAATCCCATACATAAAAATTAATCCAACATGGATCAGAGAACTAAATATAGGGGCTAAAACTATATAACTCTTAGAAAAGAAGTGTAAATCTTCATGACCTTGGATGACTTCAATGACTTCTTAGATATGACACCAAAAGCACAAGCAACCAAAGAAAAATTGATAAATGTATCAAAATCTAAAACCTATGTTTTATCAATAGACACTTAAGAAAGTGAAACCACAGCCTGCGCAATGGAAGGAAATCCACAAAACATATGACATAGGGACTTGTATCTAAAATATATAAAGAACATACAAAGCTCACTACTAAAAAGACAACTTGATTAAAAAACGGCCAAAGGATCTGAATAGACATTTCTCCAAAAGAGATATACAAATAGCCAATACACACATGAAAAAATGATCACCATCATTTCCCATTAGAGCAATGCAAATCAAACTCTTAACAGAAAGATACCACTTCACAACCACTGGGATGGCTATAATCAAAAAGACAAAATAAAAAGTGTTGGCAAGGGTGTGAAAAAAAACTGGAAGCCTTGTAACTTTAAGAATGTAAAATAGTGTAGCTCCTATGGAAAAATACGGCAGTTCCTCAAAAGATTAAACATATGACCCAGCAATTCCACTTCTACAAAAATAAAAACATCATGTTCATACAAAAGCTTGTACAAAAATGATCACAACAGAAATTTTCATGAAAGCCAAAATGGAACCAACCCAAATGTCCATCAACTGATGAACAGATAAACAAAACAGATAAAAAAAAAAAAAACCACACAAATAAAACTCCAAAAAATGGAGTACCGTTCAGTCACAAAAAAGGGATGAAACACTGCTACATGCTACAACATGGATGGCCCTGAAAATCTTATGTTAAGTGAAAGAAGTCAGATACAAAAGGCCACAAATTATATGACTCCATTTATATAAAATGTCCAAGATAAGCAAATCCGTAGAAATGGAGAGTGAAGGGGAAATGACTACTAATGAGGACAAGGTTTCTTTTGAGGTGATAAAATAAAAATGTCCTAAAATTAGATAGTGGTACTGGTCCCACAACTTTGCAAATATACTAAAAACCACTGAATCGTATGTTTTTAAAGGGTAAATTTTACGATATGTGAATTTTAAAAATATTTTCTTAATTAAGAAAAAACAGGAGTCAATTAGCATTAATCTAATACAGTGGTATGCCCAACACAGCCAAAACTCACTTTTCACAAAACAAAGTCAATGGTATTGCTGACAAAGAAATCAAATCTCGATTTGTAGCTGTTTCCTGGCTTCCCTTTGGGCCATGTCAGGCTTTGATAAAAGTTCTAAACAGTCATTCATGTCATAGAAAGTCAAGCAGTTCACCCACTTAAAGAATAAGAACTCCAGATTCTCTCGAACTCAAAGTATAAGTTAATTAACGTTAAGTGAAATAAATTGTCTTGACCCTGCCTTACTGATCAAGAGTAAAAAAGGAGTAAAGTGACAATTTTTCTAAAAGATTTTATTTACTTATTTGTCAGAGAGAGAGTGAGCATGTGCGCACGTGCACGTAGGTGCACAAGCAAGGGGAGAAGCAGGTCCCCCATAGAGCAAGGAGCCTCGTGTGGGACTCAATCCCAGGACCCCAGGATGATGACCTGAACCAAAGGCAGACACTTAACCGACTGAGTCACCCAGGTGTCCCAAAGCGACAATTCCCAAACACCTAAAAATCAGCCTTAACTGAAAATGGTAAGAGATAATGTATAATTAATGTATAATTAGAAAAGTTTTCTTAAGGGGCGCCTGGGTGGCTCAGTCGTTAAGCGTCTGCCTTCGGCTTAGGGCGTGATCCCAGAGTTCTGGGATCGAGCCCCACATCAGGCTCCTCCGCTGGGAGCCTGCTTCTTCCTCTCCCACTCCCCCTGCCTGTGTTCCCTCTCTCACTGGCTGGCTTTCTCTGTCAAATAAATAAATAAAATCTTTAATTTAAAAAATGGAACCAATCCAAAAGGAAAAGTTTTCTTAAGAAGAATGGTGGGGCACCTGGTTGGCTCAATCAAGTGTCCAACTCTTGATTTTGGCTCAGGTCATAATCTCAGGGTGGTGAGATTGAGCCCTGCTTCCAGGCTCCGCACTCAGCGGGGCACCTGCTGCTTGAGATTCTTTCCCTCTGCCCCTCCTCCTGCTCGCACACACTCTCAATATCTCTCTCTCTAAAAACAAGTAAATCTTTAAGAGAGGAAAAAAAAGAATACAACGGCTACTTCTTAACTAGGAAAAGACAAACATCATTCTTATGATAAATATTTAAGCATCTACTATGTACAGATACTATGCTAGGTGCTATAGGGGTATAAAGATGTCAAAGACCCAATCTTTTTTTTTTTTTCCTAAGTTTTATTTATTTAAGTAATCTTCACACCCAATGTGGGGCTCAAACTCATGACCTGGAAATCAAGAGTCACGTACTCCTCCAACTGAGCCAGCCAGGTGCCCCTCAAAGACCCAATCCTGGTCAACAAAAAACTCACAAGAGATTAGAAGAGATCAAAACACAGACGGCTACATCATTCAAGAATTATAACAGTAGTATGCTCAAAGAGCTATGGTAATAAAAAGAAGAGAGGTGAAAATAGGGAAAAAGTAAAGAAAAGGTGAAGGAGGGACAAAAAAGGACTGTTACCAACTTCCAGAGTAATGCTGACATTTGAGCTGGCCACCAAAGAATGAGTAAGATATAAAACTATTTTAAATACAATGAAGATCTTCAAAAATAAGAAGATATAAAACTGCATCATAAATGCAAGAAAAATAATGCAGTACAGCTTGAATATATAGTTTAGGGCATGAAGCTGGGGGCAAGAAATGAAAATGTGGTGAGAGAGACAGATTTGTGGTTTTGTGTATCATACCTAAAGGTAGCACTAGAAGATAGAGAACAAAGGCAAGCAGAGATTAGAAGAAGGAGACCAGTTAGAGATGACACAGTAATCCAACCTGTCTCAACTAAAATGAATAAATTTATTTCTTAAAAATCTCATTTCTTCTAATAACTGTTTTCAATATAAAAACCCAAGATCTCAAAACATTAATGATGATATAAGGAATCAGATGAAAGAATGAATTAGGTTCAGGGCACCTGGGTGGCTCAGTCAGTTAAGCATTTGCCTTCGGCTCAGGTCATGATCCTGAGGTCCTAGGACAGAGACCCACGTGGGGAGGCGGGTGTCCCTGCTCAGCAGGGAGCCGGCTTCTCCCTCTCCCTCTGCCCCTCCCCAACCCCATTCATGCTCTCTTTCTCTTGTGCTCACATTCTCTCTCAAAAAAAAAAATGGAAAAAAAAAAAAAAAAAAGAATGAATTAGGTTCATGGGCTTCCTAAGCCCTATACAGATCAGGACAGTACTACATACCTTCTTATTATAAAAAAACCACAGTGGAGCAGAGCCTCCTCGGCATATCTCATGTTCAGGAACCGGCTGGGACCAACAAATATGTCCTAATGTTCCAGCATCAGAGCACCTGATTGAACTCATTTCACCAATTATCTCTTAACATACACAAAAAAGACCAATGGAAATTCTACAAATAAAAAATCCATTAACTGGAATAAAAAGTTCACCAAACGTGCTTAACAACAGATAGGACAGAGTGAATGAGAAATCCTGGAGACAGATCAGTAAAAATTACCTAATATGAGGAATAAAAAGAAAAAAAAAAGTGAAATTAAAGCCTCAATGACCTGTGAAACAATGTCAAACAGTCTACATTTTAATTGGATGCTAAAAAAAGAGAAAATGGAACCCTAATTTTTTTAAAAGAACTAATGACCAAAATATCCCAAATCTGGATGAAAACCTCTTCTTGTAGATCCTAGGATATTTGCAAATCCCAAGCAGAATGAATACGAAGAAAATTACACTGCGGCACAAACTCCTTCAATCTAAAAATAAAGAGAAAAATCTTGGGAACCACAAAAGAGAGAGAGAGGGAGTAA
The DNA here is from genome assembly GCF_002007445.2 of Ailuropoda melanoleuca. Classification (NCBI taxonomy): domain Eukaryota; kingdom Metazoa; phylum Chordata; class Mammalia; order Carnivora; family Ursidae; genus Ailuropoda; species Ailuropoda melanoleuca. Next base: position 18,879,417 of record NC_048219.1, read on the forward strand.
GAGGGCACATTACAGTAGTCCTCCTTACCCACAGGACATACATTCTAAGAACCCACAGTGGATGCCCGAAACTGGAGAGTACCAAACCCTATACATAGTACTTTTTTCCTATATACACATACCTACGATAAAGCTTAATTTAAAAATTAGGCATAATAAGAGATTAACAACAAACTCATAAGAAAATTGAACAATTATACTATAAAAAGTTACATGAATGTGGTCTCTCTCACACTACTTTATGGTACTCACCCTTCTTTCTATGATGACGTGAGATGATAAAACGCTTGTGAGATCATAAAAGGCCTATCTGATGAAAGGAAGTGAGGTGAATGACGTAAGCACCGCGACACAGCATGAGGCTACTACTGACCTTCTGACAGTATGTCAGAAGGAGGGTCATCTGCTTTGGGACCGGCTGTTGACGAAAGATAACTGAAACTGCTGAAAGCAGATCCAGAGATAAGACAGTTCCTCTCTAAGCACAGAGGAGTAAACATATAAATGACCTCTGACTTTTCACCAGAAATAATGGAGGCCAAGGACAAAAGAACATCTTCAAAGTTTTGAAAGGTGGGGGAAAACCCTGCAAACTCAAGATTCCACATCCAGAAAAAGTATTCAAAGGATGAAATAAAACTCTTTTCAGATAAATAAGAGCCAACAAAATTTGTTTTCTGCAGACCTGCATTATAAGAAATGCCAAAGGAAACATTCTTTAGGGGCTAAAGGGGAAAGGTATCAGTTTGAAACTTAGATTTATAGAAAAGAACACTGGAAAAGGTAAATCACTAGGAAAACATTTTCTTCAACATAATTTCCTTAAAATACAACTGTCTAAACCAAACAATCCTAAGGTGAGATTTGTGATAGAAGTATATATGACAACAACACGAAGAAAGGGATAGGTAGATAAATAGAACTGTACTGTTGTAAGATTATTACATTTGTGAAATGGGTGAAAAGAGGTTAAGCAGTTAAGAGGAAGAAGTGTGAAATATGAAGTGAAAGGTGGTACGTTATTTCTAAATAAACCCTGACAAGTTAATATATATTAAGCATATTAAGTCATATACCATGACTACTAAAAAATAAAGGAACACAGCTAAGAAGTCAATAGAGGAAATAAAAGAAAGTACTTTAAACTATTAAGCCCCAAAGGATGCAGAAATGAAGCAACAAGGAAAAAAAGAAAAACAAGTTGTAACCATATGAATGATCATATGGACTAAGCTCCCCAATTAGAAGGCAGAGAATATTAGATTGAACTGAAAAAACAAGAGCCAATGGCTATATGGTGTTTATTAAGAGACATACTTTAAATATAAAAGTATGTATAAGACTAACCGCAAAATACTAGAAGATAGATACTATGAAGCTACTTAAAGCTGTGGTGACTATATTAGAGGGAAAAAAAGTAAGCTTCAAAACAAAGAATATTTTAAGAAGAAGAACATTTCATAAAGATAAAAGAACAATTCAGCGGGAAGTCTGTGTGTGCACAAATATTAATCTGAAATTACATTTTACATTTAGGTCACACAGACCTAAATGTGAAATCTGAAACCATAAAATCTGTTCCACGCTGCTAGTTCAGTTGGTAGAGCATGCAACTCTTGATCTTGGGGTCCTGAGTTCAAGTCCCACAAAGGGCACAGAGATTACTTTAAAAATTTTTTTAAATAAAAAAATAAAAACAAAAATAAATAAAACTACAAGATCTACAGAGGAAAACAAGAGGAGAAAATCATTATGACCTTGGCTGATTTCCTGGACAGGGCACAAAAGTTACAAATCACTAAATTACAAATTAGTAAATTAGGCTTCATCAAAATCCAAAATGTCTACTCTTTTTAAGACACTATTGTATCAAAACTACAATGACATACCACCTCACACCAATCAGAGTGGCTAAAATTAACAACTTAGCAAACAATAGGCATTGGCAAGGACGCGAAGAAAGGGGAACCCTCTTACACTGTTGGTGGGAATGCGAACTGGTGCAGCCACACTGGAAAACAGAATGGAAGTTCCTCAAAAAGTTAAAATTAGAGCTACCCTATGATCCAGCTGTTGCACTACTAGGTATTTATCCAAAGGATACTAGTGATTTGAAGGGGCAAGTGCACCCCAATGTTTAAGCAGCAATGTCCGCAACAGCCAAAATACGGAAAGAGCCCAGATGTCCATCAACAGATGAATGGATAAAGGAGATGTGGTATGTATACATACATACACACACACACACACACACACACACACACACACACACACACACACGGGTGCGAATATTACTCAGCCATCAAAAAGAATGAGATCTTGCCATTTGCAACACCGTGGATGGAACTGGAGGGTATTATGGTAAGCGAAGTAAGTCAATCAGAGAAAGACAAATACCGTATGATTTCACTCACATGTGGAATTTAAGAAACAAACAGATGAACATAGGGGAAGGGAAGGAAAAATAAAATAAGATAAAAAGAGAGAGAGGCAAACCATAAGAGACATTGAACTCTAGGAAACAAACTGAGGGTTGTTGAAAGGGAGGTAGGTCGGGGGAAGGGATAACTGGTGGATGCGCATCAAGAAGGGCACATGATATAAGGAGCACTAGGTGTTACCTGCAACTGATGAATCACTAAACCCTACCCCTGAAACTAAAAAAAAAAAAAAAGTACTGAGTACCTATTAACAGAAATTATTACATTCAGCAATAAAGATATAAAAATGTGAAAAAAAGACACTATTATTTAAAAAAAGGCAAACCAGAGTCTGAAAAATATTTATATAAATCTAAGAAAAAACATATCCAGAATATATTTTCTAAAAACCTACAGGGTGCCTGGGTAACTCAGTCAGCTAAGCGTCCAACTTTTGATTTTGGCTCAGGTCATGATCTCAGGGTCGTGAAATCGAGTGCTGCATCAGGTTCCATGCTGAGTGTGGAGCCTACTTAAGATTCTCTACCTCTCCTTCTCTCCCAACCCCTTTTACATGCTCTCTTAAAAAAAAAAAAAAGCGCCTGTTGGGTTCGTTAAAAAAAATTTACAATTCAATAATGACAACCAAATTTTAAAAAGAAAAAAAGGGCAAAAGACTTTACAAGAACCTCCACAAGACAGGATATGCAAATGGCCAGTGAGCACATGGAAAGATGCTCAACATGGGAAATTTCTAGATAAAAACATAACAAGATACGACTCCACACCCACTAAAATGACTTAATCAAAGAGATCGGTGATACCATCTGTTAGCCAAGGTGTGGAGCAACTGGAATTTTCATGCATTGCTACTGAAAAATTAAAATATACACTACTTTGGAAAAAGATTTGGCAGTTTCTTATAAAATTAATCTTCCACCTACCCTTTGACAGAGCAAATACTGTGTTACTCTAGGTCCACAGAAAACTTGTAAAAGAATTTCTTAGTAGCTTGTTTCTAATAGTCCCCAAATTAAAACAACCCAAATGTCCATCAACAGATCAATGAATAAATGGAATACTACTTAGCAATAATAAAAGAAACAAACAACTGACAAATGCAATAGCATCACAGACATCCTACTGAAAGGAGTCAGACATAAACAGAGGGTACAGTTAACCCAAGAACATGCCTGGGTGCACTGACACACACACACACCCTGCCCCTGGTCAAAAATCTACATGTAACCTTTGACTCCCCCAAATCTTAACTACTAATAGCCTACTGTTAACCAGAAGCCTTACTGATAACAAAAATAGTCAATTAACATAAACTTTGCATTATATGTATTATACACTGTATTCTTACAATAGAGTAAGCAAGAGGGAAAAAAAATTTTTTTTTTAGTTTTAAAGAGAAAATACACTTAAAGTACTACATTTATCAAAAAATTCCATGTATAACTGGACCTGTGCAGTTGAATCCTTGTTTTCAAGGGTCAACTGTATAATGAATGATTCCATCTATGTGAAGTTCCATTATATGAGTTTTACGCAAACTAATCTACTATGGAAAACTCTACTATGGACTTAAAGATCACAATCTAAAACTGGAGCTTGTTGTAAAGATTAAGATAAAACCTGCAAAATAACTTCCTAATCTGTAAAGCAGTATAAAAATGCAGACATGATTAATTCATATCAACAACTCTGGTATGGCACATTAATGTCCTCCCAAGGGAGAAGACTGCAATGTCCTAGATGCACAGTCCCAAAGATCACAAATTAGAATCGTAAAGATTTGAACACATCTTCCAGAAACAGATCAACCGCCAACTTCAAGATATCCTAAAACATGGGGCCCCTAGGTGGCTCTGCTGGAAAAGCACGTAACTCTTTTGATCTCAGAGTCGTGAGTTAGAGCCCCATCTTGGGTGTAAGATTACTAAAAAATAAGTAATAATAAATTTAAAATGTACATATATCCATCCTAAGACAAAGATTAATTCTAGAGGGAGGAAAAAAGTGGCACCCAATTGAAAACTAGGTAGCATTCCTAAATTTCAGTGAAGAAACAGTAATACTAATAATTCATCAACTTCAGGAAAATTAAGGTAATCAAAATATAGAAAATGATCCAGAAATAAAGATGTGCCAAAGACCAGCAATGGACTTAAAATACCTTTATTTTCCTCATTACAAAATATTTATCACTTAAAATAAAGTATAATTATCCTGATAACTTATTTCTGATTGAAATTTTATGTCAAATAAGAAGTACCCTGCTCTATCACACACTAATCTGAACTTTCTTTAACAGCCTTCAGATTAAAAACAGCCTAATAAAAACACCATCATCTGGGGCACCTTGCTGGCTCAGTTGGTGAGCATGAGATTTTTTATCTCAGGGTTCTGAGTTCGAGCCCCACGTTGGGTATACAGACTACTTAAAAAAATTCTTAAGAAAAAAAAAAGCCATTGGGGTGCCTGGGTGGCTCAGCTGGTTGAGTGTCTGTCTGCCTTCAGCTCGGGTCATGATCCTGGGGTCCTGGGATCGAGCCCCACATGGGACTCCCAGCTCAGCGGGGAGCCTACTTCTCCCTCTCCCTCTACTCCCCTTTCCCTGCTCATGCTATCTCAAATGAATAAATAAAATCTTTTAAAAAAGTGCCATTATCTGATTAAATATAAACACAAGAAGTAACTATTTATTTCATATTCCTGGGGAAAGCAGTCCCTATCATAAATTACTAACCATTCCAAATGGCTAAATCTGTGAATTTTCCATTTTTGGTTTTAACTATCCCTCTTGCCAAATATACACGTTCACTGGTCAAGTAAATCATCCTAGACTATTCTCTGATCATCCTTAATTCTCAAGGCACATCATCAGGGGCCTCAGACACAATACTGAATCCCTTCTGTCCCTGACTTCTTTGGCTTCACACTATGTCTCAATGTTTTATTTCTCTCCTTGTTTAGATTTGCCAATCCAGTTTAAAAGGGTTTGTTGTTTTTGTTTTTACCTTCCAACATCTTAGGCTGCTGGTAAATGCCTGGTAACTGCCCACAGCTCCACGGCAGAGCATCTGCATGCACCATATAGAGTGAACGTACTCCCCATTTCAATCTTGGTTTACACCTATTGCCTAAGCATAATTAGGAAACACACCCTTTCATTCTTCTAAGTTTCCAGTATGGACTAGAAGTTAAACACTCTACTCAGACCACAAAAATAGACAGTAAACAGTCAAATATATTCAAAGGCAGGCAGCTTGGCTGGCTAGTTGGCTGAATGAATGTTTGGATAAGAACCAACCCAATGCCAACTCAGGTCCTTGGAACATTCTTCTTGAACAAATGCAGGCTTTCATTACTTATATTTAAATTAAGTAAATATATTTATTAAGTAAATATATATTATATATTACTATAAACATATTAAATATATTTAAATATATTAAATATGCTTGTATTTAATATATTTAAATGTCACAAATAAATATATATTTAAATAAATCAAATTAAGCTAAGTGTTAAGAAAGACTGTTAAGGAACCCACCCTTACTCACTGGATTAAAAATACTACATAATTAGCATACTCATTGTAGTAAACAGTTCCTTAAATGTTAAGGATACTTAAAAACAGTACCTTCTATTAAGTGATTAATAGTTGGCCATATCTTGTTTTTAAATCATCAGTGCCTCAGCTTAGTCCTTTTGGAAATTATTTTTTTTAAGTTGGAGAAAATAAAGCTTTACTCTATCACGATTGATTTCCAAGAGACAGAATGCGCGTCTATATTTAACATAACCCACAAAATAGTTGAGTATGACTGTTATATGTTATTAGTTAGGTTAATTCAACATTGCCTTGAATCTCAGTATTTCTCAGTATTAACTACTGAATCTAAGCCTAAAAGAAAAGAATTTGATGGTCAAATGAAATTAGGATTGACAACAACCCACATATTCTTCAAACGGTGATTAAACGTGGTAAATCCATTCAACAGAATATATAAAACAGAAAAATGAACTGCTAATGTAACAACATGGATGGATCTCAAATGCACTGTGCTAAGTGAAAGAAGCCAGACCCAAAAGACCACCTATTGTATGAGTCCCACTTATATGAACTTCTGGAAAAGGCAAAATTATAGGGAAAGAAAACAGATCAGTAGTGGCCTGGGGGTGGAAGAAAAGGCTGACTACAACAGACAATAATGTTCCATGTCTTGATTACAGTGTTGGTTAAATTGTTTGCTTTTGTCAAAACAACTAGAATTATATATCAGTGAATTTTATCATATATAATTTTTAAAATTAATTTGTTGACAAAATACTATTTTTTAAAGTTAAACTACTTTAACTTTAAGATGGAAAAGATAGGAGGCCAGCAACAACAAAACGTTACTTCCCACCCTTAAAAAGAGAAGAGAGAATACGGCACACGGAAATAAAAGGCCTCTCGAACTCAACTGCCTTAACCAAGTTTATTGTTACGATTCTACGACAGCACTTCTTTCTGTTTCTGCAATGTTCTCTCTCTCTATGATCCTCATCTCTTGTTTAACTCAATCTTTCAAATCTCTTCGAATGCCTGTGCTTACTCTGGGCTTTCTAACCTTGCTTTGTCTTCTGAACCATCTCACATTCATAATCCACCTTTGCCTTGGTGGTACTCCCTGGTACCAATCCTTTTCTTCACTCTTGGGACTTCACAGGAGTACAGCAGTCCACCCTCTTATCCCCAGTTTCACATTCTGCAATTTGTCATGACTGCAGTCCAGATGACGATCCTCCCCCTAACATATCGTCAGAAGGTCAAGAGCCTAATGCTCCATCACAACCCTCCATCATTCACCTCACTTCATCTCACCATAAAGGCACTTTATCATTTCATATCATCACAAGAGAGGGAATAGAGTATAATAAGGTAGTTGTGTGGGGGATGACATTCACATAATTTTTCCTACAGTATGTTACTAAAATTGTTCTATTTTATCATTAGTTATTACTATTATCTCTTACTATGCTTAACTTATAAATTAAATTCTATCATAGATACATATGTACGGGAAAAAGACATACATAGGGTTTGGTACCATCCACGGTTTCAGGTGTCCACTGAGGGTCTTGGAATGTATCCCCTGCAGATAAGGGAGGACTACTGTACTTACATTAATTCCCTTAATTCCTGATTCTATCTCAACTTTGTTCTCACTGGTCCCCCAGCTCAACTTGATCATGTCCTCTTCTCAGCCTTCAAGTGGGGCTCTTACCTACCATGAGTTAAAACCACAAAGGTTATTAATTTTATCTATCATTAAAATGCTTCAGAAGTGGCAAACTCTAAAACATCCCTTGAAACCCTACCAGTGTTTTTTCAATCAAATAAATAAGATGTCCTTATTTTTGTCTAACCAAACTCTTGCTCTTGTCTTTAAATCCCATTCCTATTGCTTTATACAAAGACAAAGAGGTCAAATTCTTCACAAAAAATCACGTATCTACTTTGAGACTGGTATTAAAATTACACTCTTATCTTCCTTCTTCAGGGTACATACCTGTGATTCCTGCAACACTGTTAATCACTTAATGTTACATCTTACGTACTTTCAAACCTCTCTAGTTTTTCTTCATCTTTTAACAAATAAAGTGACCAAAACAGGATACCAATGAATAAGAAACAATTTATAAATAAAGACAACACAATACTAACATGGGCCAAAAAAGAAAACTGAAAAAAAGAGATCAGTCAACTACACTATGGTCCCCATACTATGACAGAGGACAAGAATAAAAAAAAATTACAGTCTCAGAAATTCTGAAAGTTAATTCTCTAGCAGTGGAAGTTGTTGTTTCCTCACAAACCACTCCGATTTTCACAGCCAACAAGCCTTCAAGACCTTTCCATCCCCAGGCAAGAAAAAGCATCCCCCACCCTCTACCCCAAAAAGCTCTTCTTACTATGAATTCACTGAAGATATCTCTCCCAGAACAGGCAGGTGGCCCTCACGGGGTCTTCTTAGCTACCACCTCAGTTCTATTAGAACCCACTGCTGCTAACTAATTATACAACTTCCTATAATCTTTTATTTCCTTTAAAATCAAAGACTCATTTTTCTGAGCCGAAGAAGAGAGAAAAGGGTTGAGAAAAGAGGAAGGGAGAAAGCAAAGAAAGAGAACTCAATTTTTTTAAGTGAATTTAGCTGACAGGATTTGTTTTTCCATAATGTGAAAATATACCTTCAAGATAATTAAGAGGCATGTGTGAACTTTAACAACAATTAGATCACAAAACAGACAGAAATACAGAAAATAAAGCTAATAAAAAGAGAAAAGACAGAAATTTAAAAAAAAATGGAGATAGACTACAAGATGCAGAAACAGAGCTGTAATCAGGAAAAGAAAATAGAAATCTGTCCCCAAAACAGGCAGCAGAGTTATGGACGCAAAATGTAATTTCATTTTGTGTTTCTTTTTAAAGAAAGCAATAACGTGGCTATTTGAAATTAGTTTCGGGGAACGTAAGACTGACTTCAGCCCATTAATGTACACGGAAGAGATTCAAATATTAAGGGATTTTATGACAAAGACTTCTAGAAAACGAAGGATTGAGTCAGGAATAAATAGCCATATGGAAACACCTGTAATTCAACAACACTCCTCCCAGCTTAGGCTGGCCTTCAGAGCTCTCTGGTGGTACACTGAACAGGAGGCTGTACAAATAAGAATACGGGGAGAAGATACTGGGGTGCTACTTCTACCTCTATCTCCTGGACCCGTGTGAGTCATGGCAGCAGCTAGTAAAATCCTAAGGGGTTAAAGTCCACCCCATACCCAAGACCAAAAACTACTCCCACCCCACCTTGGCTCAATGGTTTTCTCCCACTGTGGTGAGGGTGGTTTTGGAAAAGCTCCTCAAATGCCAGGAAACACTGTAATACAAAAAGAAAAAACAATTCATAAGTACCAAAACTTAACTAACATTTTGGCCTCCCTCTCAAGGAAGATTGGTATAGAGGAAAAAGCATTAGTCTAGGAACCAAGAAACCACGTATATTCTGCTTATTCAGCATTCATTCTAAGATGTTTGCTATATTCCAGGTGACTTGGTAGGGGAGGACATCAAACACTCCCTTTCTGCTAAGGGTTAGTAAACTTGTAGAACATAAGCCAGAAGCTGCTGATGGTCATCTCTGCCATGAACTGGGATGAAAAAAGAAGCCATCAGAGAAGCTAGCAGAGCCAAGGGACTTTGGTAGACTAAAGAGATATTCCTGGTGACACAATTTAAGAACCAGGCTCCAGCTCTTCCTGTAGATATTTTCTCCCTTAAGTTGGTCTGTAATGGGTTTCTGTGACTGCAACTAAGTCTGGCCAATACACCTGGGTTCTAATTCCACACTGAATCTGGACAAGACATTCCTCATTTAATGGCCTTATAGTTTCCTTTTCTATCAAATGGATCTGAGGTTTTTCAAAGTGTTTTTTAGGCAATGGGATTTTTAAATAAAAATTGTATTCTGATATCAAAAATTAATATGGCTTTATTCATGTAAGTGTATTTTATTGAGATACAATTTACATCTACTTCTGACCAAGATAAATACGAACAATGGATATTTAAATCTCACCTTGAGACTGAAAATAAAAATGTCTCTATTAGTATAATGTACTTTATAAGATTAAATGTATAGTATTTACTATTATGACCAAAATTACTGAAAACAATGACGTGCTTTGATTAAAACAAAACATTAAAATTGGAGACTAATGGTAAAAGTTGAAATCTGTTATTAACCTCTCAGGATTCTATTTATTTCTGTATTTTGTTTTGGTTGAACATTAGTTAAGACAATCCTGATTCAAAAAGAATGGCTGCAAAGAGTAACATATGTTTTCCACATATGCCTTATCCCACAACACTATTTAATTAAAGGTGGAGAAAAGTCTTGGGTTCTGCACAAAAGAAAACCTGACAGCACAAGTCTTTGTAAATCTCCAACTGGTTAAGACTTAGTACATAGCATAGTAAAATATTCAGGTATGTTGGTTTATATTTTAATGATTTAAGCCTCATGTAAAAATTAAAACTGAACCAACTGTTTAAAGTATTCAATTAATGCTCTCAAAGAATTCTAATAATCTCTAAATTCTTTGAAGAACATTTGCAGTCAGATTCATATATACTCACTGCCCATCAGAAACTGTAACAAAGCAAATATAAAAGGTTATAATTCCTTTTTTTATAATAAGCCTGCTTTAAAGAAAAGAAACACAACCTTGGAGAATTATGAACACAGACAAACAATAAATTGGGTCAAATAAGGGAACTATAATAATAGTCTATTCAATCTTACTGAGAACCAACTTGATGGGGCAGATCATAGAAGGTGCTATAAAATATCCATTATTTAAGAGTGCCCTCTTTACAATGGAAATGAATAACTCTCCATCTCTAACCTCAAGAAGTTATCAATCTAGCAGATGATACAATACATTCATTCATTCAACAAGAGAGTCTCCTCAGTGACACCAGCCACTGTGCAAGCAACTGGAGCTAAAAAGTGAACAATATATATATGACCCCCACCCTCATAAGTTTACATTTTAACCTAAGGAGAGGAGATAATCAATAAAGATTTTAAACACGGAGAATGTGTAATGATGTTAACATTTTTGAAAGACAGCACTGGCTACTATATGAAAGTTACTACAAACTGGAGGTAGTAACCCAAGGACAGACTGGTTAGGAGCTACTGCAATGATGACAAAGTAACAAGAAATCAAAAGAGGGAACAACCACCTCGCTGAAGTATGTAGAAACAAAGAAACTTCAGAGAAGTAATGCTATAGCTCAACCTTAAAAGATCCAAATAGGCCAGACAAGTAGAGCCAGGGAGTTTGTACACTAAGAGAAAATCATATGAAAGGCACGTCTGGGAAACTTCTAGTAGATCCTCAGATTGCGTCTTGAATGTGAATCACAGCTAGAAAGGCAGATCGAGGAAAAGCATAAAGGGTATTTGATAACACAAGGAAACATCTCCAAGACACTGGGGAGTACTTTTAAGCAGGGTGGTTAACAGGACCAGCTTTACATTTTAGAAACATTCTTCTAGGGATGGTTAGCTTAAAAAGACTGTCTGGTTAAAAAGTCTAACCAGCCAAACAACAACTCGTTTGCCAACAGATACACTATCACAAAGTCCTAATCTAATAATTCATCATAACGACCAAATTATGGTCCAAAAAAGTACTTTGAGTTTTAGAAACCAAGTAACTAGTACCAAGTTCAGGCCGCACTGCAGTATATTGATATGACTCTTAAACCAAAAAGAAGGGAAGTCTCTATAGATAAAATACTAAAAGTGTAATGGTGGCAGGAGATAAATGGAATGAAAAGGAAAAAAAACAGTAACTAAGAAAATAGGGAAATAACAGAGAATTTTATTTCAGGGTAAGAATTACTTACACTTGCTGTGTCAAGATCTACCAAATCTACCCCTTATACGCAATAAGTAATAAATTATGGCTCCAAATTTAACTTAATACACAGTACTTAAGAAAATAACCGAACAAAAACTAGATTAGAAGCAGCAAACTATTACAGAGGACCAGCTCTACACTAGCTAACTTCCCAATGCTTAAAAAGAAAGCTCTCTGCCTGGTTGGTCCTTGAAGATGACCAACTAAATGGGGATGACTTGGGGTAAGGTGAAGGAGGATCAGGAAGGTTCCTGAACCAGACAAGTTCTTCAGCGCTCTCATCCCAATTCTCTTTCTCTCTATGTAATAGATATTACTCAGATACAAACATGACAACAGATATAATGAAGAATCCAATTACTTTATCTCAAGATAATGAATCCTACCTTTCCGGGGTCATCCTTTGATCGAGGCACTTTAAGGAAACACTTGTTCAGTGACAGATTATGTCGTATGGAATTCTGAAATTAAAGAAGAAAAGCCACAGGGTCATTGGAATCCAAAAAACAAAACCCACCTTTAAAAATAGAATCAGAAGCCTAAATACCTCTATTCCTAGAATACAATTCCAAGTGGAATAAGCTTTTTAAATGAACTTCAAATTTAAACCTAATTTTCAAATTATGAATGCTGCAAAGAAAAGTAGCCATTGGGAAAGACAGCTTCTAGTAGACTTTACAAAACTCCAAATAATGAAATATATATCCTATTTTAAATGTTTATTAAGACCTTTTTAGGAAGATCTAATCATAGGAAGATACCTCTGATTAATGTTAAATATTAAATACCAAATATAAAATTGTATATGCATTATGACTTTAATTGTATTTATTTATTCATTCTTTTTTATTTTTTTTTAAAGTAGGCTCCACGCCCAAGGTGGGGCTTGAGCCATGACCCTGAGATCAAGAGTTGCTTGCTCTACCAACTGAGCCAGCCAGGAGCTCCTCATTCATCCAAAATGATTCTTAGAATAAGCCAAAATGCAAAATGAACTATAGGTTATGATGACTTTTCTTTTTTTCTTTCCTGCAATCTTCAGATAATCTACAAGGCACATGTATTGTTTTCTAATGAGATAAAGAAATGTTTAACCAAAAAAAAGTCACTGCTCCATTACAAGAATATACAGAAGCCAATTAGGTTCTTACTTCAATCTATAAGAAAACACATGAGAAGATACTGACTACAGAGGACTAGCAAGAACATCTAGGTTCATCAATGCAGCAAGAAAGAATAACCATCTTGAATGGCAAGAAAATGCACTTGGAGACCAGAAGAATCTATGAAACAGGAAATCTTTTCATGAATAAGTAGGATTGTATCACAATTTTTACCAAAAGTACCCAAAAGCCATTTCTTTTTAATGAAATGCTACAAAATCCATTCCATAATTTTTATGCCAAAACGGCCAGGTATTTGGTGGAAAGGGGCTCCAACAGCTTTTAGCCACTACTTAAGAATTTTAGGAGAGCATTGTGGGCATATCTTATTTTTTAACATAAAATTCAGAACTCTAACAACAATGCCTATATGAAAACTTCCCTCTCATAGAGGAATACTGGGATTACAAAAGTTTTTTTAAATGACCACAGAATATAAATTCAAGCCTATCTTATTACCAAACATCAATTTCAAACTTATGAATGGAAGTTCCATTTCTCATTGGGATACCCTCCCCAAAAATGAGAAAACAATGGGTAAGCCAAAACAAAACAAAAAACCTATTTTTGAGCCACATCAGAGATGAAGCTGCAAGACAGCCCAACAAATTAAATTCCTAAGAAGGACAAGCCCATTCAAGGAAAAAGCAGACAAACTGTCTCACCTTTTTGGCAGAGTGTGGGAGAAAGAAGTGGCCATCATCCAAGCATCCAATAAGCTAGCTAAAATTTGTGAAGTCCAGCATGCGCTGGCGTGTCAGTTTAGAATAGCAAGGGCCCATCGGTAGACTGGACACAATCAGGAAAAGGCTCAGATATTTGGAGGACAGATGAACAGAAATTATCCAAATTGACACACATGTGTGCACAAATACTTTAAAAATACACACACATTCACACACAGATCACTCAAGAACCGTGGAACAGTATATGTAATGTGAGTCCCAGAAGGAGAAAAGTATGGAGCAGAAGAAAAATGTGAAGAAGACACAGCCAAGAATCTTCTGAAAATAATGCAAGACATCAAATCACAGATGCAAGAATTTCAGAGAACACCAAACAGAAGAAATTAAATAATTCACATACCTATATTCATTATAGGTCAAAATGGTGAAAATCAAAATGAAGAGAATACCGTGAAGGCAGCAAGAGGAAAAAAATTATGTACAGAGGAGTAAGATGAAAATCATAGCAGACGTCTCAAAAACTGCACAAGTTAGAAGACAACAGAGTGACATCTCCAAAATACTAAAAGAAAAAAGTATCCTATATGCAGTGAAAATATCTCTCAAAAATGAAGGCAAAATGAAGACTTCCAGAAAAGCAAAAGCTAAGAGAATTTATTTTTTGTAGTGCCAGTTGGCTGGTAATGTTATACAGAAGTTCTTCAGGCAAAAGTATAACAAACAGAAAATTGGATATACAAAAAAAAAAAAAAAAGTTCCAGAAATTATAAAAATGAAGGTAAATTTTAAAAACACTTTTTCTGGGGCGCCTGGGTGGCGCAGCGGTTAAGCGTCTGCCTTCGGCTCAGGGCATGATCCTGGCATTATGGGATCGAGCCCCACATCAGGCTCCTCCCCTATGAGCCTGCTTCTTCCTCTCCCACTCCCCCTGCTTGTGTTCCCTCTCTCGCTGGCTATCTCTATCTCTGTCGAATAAATAAAATCTTAAAAAAAATAAAATAAAAATAAAATGGAAACACTTTTTCTTATTTATAACATCTTTATAACTATCTAAAGAAAATATAATTTTCAATTATGTGGTTTATAACATATAAAGGAAAATGTATGACAGTAATAGCACAAAGGATGAGTCAAAAGAATTAGAAATAATAAGGTTTATCAAGATCTTACACTATACATAAAATGGTATATTTGAAGGCTGATTGGGATAAGATAAAGATACATGTGGTAAACCCTACAGCAGTCACTAAAATTTAGGAAGAGATATAACTAATAAAATAATAGCAGAGATAAAATGGAATCATAAAAAATAGCCCAAGTCTAAAAAAAGACAAGGAAGAAAAGAATAAAACAAACTGTAGTTCATCTACCCACCTTAAAAGTTCAAGATGAGGGGGAAAAAATCTAGACAGTCACTATTTTTTTTTTTCTAAATGGCCTGAGGGGAAGGACTCTACTTGGAGCTTCCTCCTCTACAAAAGGCTTAATTAAATGTTGGAAATCATCAAGGCTCTGCCCTAAGTCCTTTTTTCATTTCCACATTTAGGGCCAATGTAATCTCACCTACAGCCATGGCTTCAATGACCATCTGTGACAAACTATCTGGACCTCCAAACTACACCTGTCTCCTAAGTTCCTAACATATATTTTCAACAATCTACTAGACATCTCCAGAAACACCTTAAACTCAATTATGTTTAAAATTAAACTCAATCTTTATCCCCAGTGTGATCTACCAGTTTTCTCTTCTCGGGTTAAAGACAGTTATTCACGTAACGCTCCAATCAGAAAGCTTTAAGACATCCTTAATTCTTCTCTTTTTTTCACCATCTAAAATAAATCTGTTACCCAATCTTAGGTCTACCTTTGATCTACCTACTCCATCCCATCTCTCCTGTCACTATTTCATTCCAGGACATCATTCTCACCAAAAATAGTACAATAGCTTCCTAACTGGTGTTGTCCTCCACCATCCCCTCTGTCCCTCCTCCACCATGCTCTACATACACTGCAGGGAGTGATCTCTTCACAAGGTATATTCAATATTACCCCTTCACTTAAAACTTTTCAATGACGTCCTACTGCACTTAGGATAAAATCTAAAATCCTTAACAAAGCCTCCAAAGACCCTTCATGATCTGACCCAACCTCCCTATCTTGCTGTCTATACTCATCCCCCCTCCAATGTTCTTTCTCACCTCTCAGCTTTCCATGTGTTGCTCCCTCTGAAAAGATGACTGCCCACTCCCACCCCCGAGTTACTCCATCCCTTTCACCTTAGTCTACTCAACTTTCAATTCATTCTTGGCTTAAACATCAGTCCTTTAGGGAAGTCCTTTCTGACTTTTCTCAACAGGTTAGGTCTCATTGTAATAAACTTCCTTATCACCCTAGATTTCTCATTACACTTGTAATTATTTGTTTAATGGTGTTCTTCCCATATACTGCATCTTATACCAAAATGTAACTAGGCTACATGAGGTGGGGACCTTGTCTATCAACTCAGAGTCTAGAACATAATGCCACTCATATGGTAATCACAAATCTGCTGAAAAAAATACAAAAAGCATATTTAGAAAATTAAAATACCCAGAGAAAGGGGCGCCTGAGTGGCACAGTAGGTTAAGCATCCGACTCTTGGTTTCAGCTCCGGTCATCATCTCAGGGTCATGGGATCGAGCCCTGCATCAAGTACCGTGTGGAGCTCGCTACCTCTCCGGGCGCCTGGGTGGCTCAGTCGTTAAGCATCTGCCCTTGGCTCAGGGCGTGATCCCAGAATCCTGGGATGGAGCCCTGTATCAGGCTCCCTGCTCCACTGGGAGCCTGCTTCTTCCTCTCCTACTCCCCCTGCTTGCTTCCCTCTCTCGCTGGCTATCTCTCTCTCTGTCAAATGAATAAATAAAATCTTAAAAAAAAAAAAAATCCCTCCCCCCCACCCTGCATGCGTGCCTGCATGATATCTCTCTCGCAAATAAATCTTTTTTTTTTAAGATTTTATTTATTTATTTGACAGACAGAGAGACAGCCAGTGAGAAAGGGAACACAAGCAGGGGGAGTGGGAGAGGAAGGTGCAGGCTCCTAGCAGAGGAGCCTGATGTGGGGCTCGATTCCAGAATGCCGGGATCATGCCCTGAGGCGAAGGCAGACGCTTAACGACTGCGCCACCCAGGCGCCCCTCTTGCAAATAAATCTTTAAAAAAAAAAAAAAAGACTTTTAAATACCTAGAGAGATACAAAAGTCAAAACATGAATATACACACACACAAAATTAAGAAGAGATTACTTCACACCTCACATCTTGACCAGACCCTACACCTCTAATGACTCCAAGAAAAGAAGTTAGAATAGAGAAGTAGACATAATTTAAATGGTCTAGGTTAACCTGGAGAAAAATGGCCCAGGTTAAATAACTAATTAAGGCATATTGCGTGGCCTTAAAGACCCCTGCCTCAGAAGTGGTTTCTCAAAAGTACAAGCTACCTGGACTAGAATCAATTAAAATGAATTTTAATGCCGATTTCTAGGCTCCATCCAAGATGACTAATTCAAAATCTCTGGAGTTGTAACCCAGGAATCTAAATTTTAAGAACACTCTAAGTGATTTTTATTTTAAACTTAAACTTTAAACTGGCACCTCCAATTCAAATTAACCACCATATTCCTATCTGCATTTCTTTTTCCCCCCACTGTGAGAGCCCTGGTTCCCCCACATCAATACATGCACTCATATGTTCTATCCTACCATGCACGTTAAAATAGTTTCAGAAAGCTCCCAACTTCCCAACGTCTCACCTTGGGGTTACTGGAGGTACAGGCTGCCTCTAGTGAAAAACCACTAGACAAATCTATTAAGTAAAGGTTATAATTTCTTTGCAATTCTTTTCAATCTTAGTATGTATCCCATGAAAATAACAGAATGCTCTTTTCAAAAGTTTCTTGAATTTTTTTCTCTGTGTGATTATGTTATCCATTTGATATGATGTATGGCTTGTTTCTGCTTATATTCAGTTCTAAGGTTTCCTTTTTCCATCCTTTTCGATTTTGTATATATATATATTTTTTTGAATATGTAAAACATTTACATGGTTTAAAACTAAATAAAAAGTATACTCGAAATCTTATTCTCTTCTATATGCCTTCCACCTCGGTTCCATCCATCCTCTATAAGTAACTATGTTCACTACATTTCTAGTTTATTACTGCTAAGTTTCTTTTTACAACAATAAATATATATATTTTTCTTTTTCTGCCCACATAAAAAGTAGCATAATACACCCCCACAAATACATAGCATTCTTTTGTATTTTTCTTTTTACTACCCTAAACTCTAGTAAAGGTTAATTTTCTTTAGTAAAGTGAATAGCACAAAAAAATTAAACTCCTGGGGCACCTGGGTGGCTCAGTCGTTAAGCGTCTGCCTTCGGCTCAGGTCATGATCCCGGCGTCCTGGGATCGAGCCCCACATTGGGCTCCCTGCTCAGTGGAAAGCCTCCTTCTCCCTCTCCTACTCCCCCTGCTTGTGTTCTCTCTCTCGCTCGCTCTCTCTCTGTCAAATAAATAAAAATCTTTAAAAAAAAAAAAAATTAAATTCCTTTTTCTCTAGTTCAGATTACAAAATCATCCCATCATAGAAATTTAAAGAGTGTTTTTAAAACTCTTCTGGAATATTCAAAGAGTTATTTTTAGCATGTAATCTCCCTTCAATGCCCTAGCACAAAATGAAAGGGAGTTTTACCTAAATATTAAAGTACTATTTGAATCCTTTCAAATGACCATGGCAACATTTTCTCCTCTGGGTGACAGAAGAAAATAGTGAGCAGCAGATTGTAGGAGTGTGCAAAACAAATCTAAGGGCAGCAAATTGCAAAACACGAAAACAGAGTTAGGACCTGAGCAAAGGAGGAGATAAACCATTTTCTATTTGTCTCCATTTGCAATGTTTAAACTATTTCTCTGTTTACAAAAATAAAATCAGAAACAATCCTGACAAGTTCTAAGCACATAAAATTGGGTGGAAGAGACTTTTTTAAAAGAATAAACACGAGACAGCAATCCCTAGAAATATTAAAGACCTAATATCTAAATCAAGAGATTGGACCAGGCAATCTCTTGGGTTCTAAGAGCGACATAATCCTTCACCTACTCTCATTTCTCCCCTTTCCCCTTCTTTCCTCATTATATCTAAACCATTATCTTCCAGTTGAGACTGTTATCAGTTACTTCCAAACCAGTTTCAGGCCATGAGCTGGGCTGGCCAGCAGCACGAAACTCAGCAGAATGGATCTGGCACCCTAAGGTGGACGTACACTTGAGCTGAGGTCGGACAGTAAATGAGGTATATAACTGACCTTCATGTACTTATTCACTACCAAATCCAGACCAAGCTCTTCAGCTTGGCATTCATATATTAATGGAATCTCTGCATTCTGGCTCTATCTCAAAGCTTACTGCTCTCTACCAAGAACCCCTATAAGCAACTATTGCCTAAGAGTGTTTGTTATTTAAAAAAAAAAAAAAAAAAAAAGCCCTAAATCTTGTCTTCAAAATAGAGCTCAATTACACTTCCTCAATAGTTTTCTATTGATTCGCCCTTCCTGTACTCTCCTAGCATTCAGTCTTTTTGCCACTCACTTTAGAATCTCATCACACTTCCTATAAGCTCTTCTAAATTCTCACAGCACTTAATAACTTCACCTTTCATTTAACACTCTGAAGTCATATATATACTGGATATTATTATGGCTTACACATACTAGGTGTGCCCAATTAGACAGTCCATCATAGCACAGCACTCTGTACTTCTCCATTACAGAGTCATTTACATAACATTATAATTACTTGTTTATGCGTATCCCCCTTATCCAATAAAGATTTAAGCTTCCTTAGGGGCCGTGTGCTAAGTTTCTTAGTACTGCCAAAGCCAAACATACTGCTTACAAGAGTATACAGTAAGTAAATCCTTTTTGAATTAATAAATGAAAGACTAAATTAGTCGAAAACAAGAGGATATGATCTAAACCAGAGATTGGAAATTTGTGGTCCATAGAATGAACTCAGCCAACAGACATGTTTGTCCTGCACTGTATTTAAGAAAAGTGGAATTAACACTTAAAAATTGGGAAATGGCACACAAAATCCAGATTTCTGAATTTTCTGGGGGGCGAGGGTGAGATTGTAAGATCTGCCATATGCCCTAAAACGCTACAAGCGCCTAGAGCACAGCTGCTCTATATTAGGCATGCACTCTTCAGTTAGTCATCTTTTTTGCTATACTCATTTATGTCACCTGGCTGGTCCTTGCAAAACTGTAAGTTTATAATCGATGATACTAACCCATGAATCCCTGATGGGCTTTCTAAGCCGCTTATTCAAATTTGGGGGATTTCTAGTCCCTAGCCACCACATGTTTTTCCAATGCTAAATAGGTTTATCAAAATCTATTAGCCTTCCCTCATCCTAAATCTTGACAAAAGGACTCTACTGAATAGTACTGCCTAGTGGTAAAGCCAGAACACACAGCTTAGATGGATCACTACGACTTGGTTAGAATGATGCTTTTTTTTGATTCATGGATCAAATTTTATTATGTACTTCCTCCAATGAAATACTGTTAGAGTCTTATTCAAATTATACTGTTAATAACTGCTTCTCATACTGAGTCGGCCAGTTAAGGGACAGTTCTTCTTGGCAAATTAAATTCAATTAATATTTATACAGCTTATCCCTCTGCCTGCCTCTCCCACTGCTTGTGCTCTCTTTCAATCTCTCGCTCTCTGACAAATAAATAAATAAAATCTTTTAGAAAAAAAATTCCTTCCCTTGAGACACCTGACTATCTGGCATGGTGTGCAGCACATCATCGGTACATAATAAGTCAGTAAATATCTTTAATAGATCTAGACAAAAAAGACAAAGGTATTGAGACCGGAGCTTAAGGAGAAACAAGAGTACTACCATCCAAAGCTTTCTAAAACCCTTCTTCCACGTGCACATACACACACCCTACATAGCATACGACTGGGTAATTCCCACATAGGAGTATAAACATAACATGTGCAGACACAAAAGAAAGTTAAGTTGAATTATGTGTTGTAGAAACATTAATTAGGTAGGAAAGCAATCTGATGGCTCATCAAACAGCTTAGATGAGGAACTAGGGCTTCTTAAAGATCTGGTTGATTCTAGGGCTGGAAAGGAATGCTACAAGATGAGCCTGGAACACCTTGTTGTGCCAGAAAGTTAAAAAGTGCTGAACAAAGTAACAGGGCAAAAGGGTACAGGAGCCAACTTGTAAGAGCTCCTGATAGCCAAAGTTGCAACAGTCTGATTCACAAATAATGACAGCACAAAGAATATATGTCCATGAGTGCATACAACACAAATAAATGACTGAATAAGTAAATAAAAGGAGAAGAATTAGTCTTCCATATAGAAGAATCCCAATTAACAGAGAAGTAATGAAGGAAAAGAAAAAATCACCACTAGAAAACAGTAAAAACTGCTATACAAATGCTAAAATTAATGAGCACAAGTTTAAGAACAAGGTAATTGCATACCCTCAAAGTAGCTCCCCAAAACATTTTAAAATTTACAAAGCGATAAATAGTAATTTTATAATAGAGAAACCTGGAAGACATCACCTTAACCAAAGAACCAGGTTAACATTACCAGTTTTAAGACATACTAACATCAAGTACCTCTTGATACGACATACAGAGACAGGCACAGTATCTCTGCATTATCCTTCCCCAAAATGCATTACCTCAGTCTAACCATGAGAATATATCAGACATATCCAAACTATAAAACATACTATACAATGCCATTCTACAAAATACTCCACAAAAACCTGACCAGTACTCTTCAAAAAGTGTCAAGGTCATAAAAGACAAGAAAAGACTGAGGAACTACTATAGATGAGAGGAGACTAAGAACACATGATGTATGTATGTATGTATGCATGTATGTAATGTGGGATCCTGGACTGGATCTGACACTAGGAAACAAACTAATCTGAATGAAGTCTGTAATTTACTTAATAGTTAACAGTACTACTTACTCAAAAGTACTGTACTAACATTAATTTCTCAGTTTTTATCACTGTACTATGCTTATATAAGATGTTAACATAGAGGAATGAATGAAGGACATATGGGAACCCTTTGGACCATATAACTCTTCTATAAATCTAAAATTCTTTCAAAATAAACGTTAAAAATAAATCTTAGATGATGAAAACAATACTAGTTGCAGTACTTTTTTTTTAACCAAAGACTATCAATTTACCTGAACTGTAGGTATTATTTTCCAGTGAATGCTGTATTATCTCGGTTCTTATTTTATGCTTTATCAGTCACGTAACGTAATAAAGCTTTAACAAATTGGTATTCTACCAAAAATAAAGTTAATCACTTAATAAAAAAACATTTAATTTCCTTTTCTGACATCTTAAAAATGACTAATAATCAGAATTTCACTTTTTAATTATAGAAGCCCCCACGAAACTTTATCTTCAATAGAAGCTAATATTATTATTGCTTATAGCATAAAAATAAAAATTTAAATAAATTCAAATAAATCCTTACCTTCCAACCACTGCCAGCCTCTCTATAATATGGGAAGTTATCACAAATCCACTGGTAAATCTCACTTAGAGTCATTTTCTTTTTGGGCGAGCTATTAATTGCAAATGTAATAAGGCTGGCATAACTGTATGGAGGTTTCCCATCTTTGTGCTGTTGGACTTCTTCCTGGTCCAGTGTTGTATTTGGATCAAGGAGTGCATTCTTCTTGGAAATTCCTGTTCCGTGTGCATTTTGTGTAGCATCAGATTTTTGGATGGCTGCTCTCATGGTGAGCTGTGGTAACCAGTCCATAGATGTTAGGCTGCTCTCCAGTTCAGATGTCATCCTGAAGGTAAATAGACTCCTTAGTCAATATCAAGGAAAGAACCCCTGCTTCTCAAAATATCCAATATTCACAAATCTAGGAGTTCCAAAGTGAGGGAAAGCCTGAGTTAAATCTGGAGGAAAAAGATTGAGTACATTAATGACCAAACCAAGTATTTAAGGGCTCAACATTTCCAATCGTTTTTCTTAATTTTTTCTCTCCCAAACACAACAAATTTGGTTTTAAAATGTTTAAGATATAGAACAATACGTACACACAAAGTGATCCCAATGCCAATGTTTCTTAAAAAGACTGTCACTTTAAATAGGGCAACAGGATCATAGTATGAAAAATAAGTCTGCAGTCCAACTCTTAACTCACCAACACCACAGGCCCTTTAAAACCTTAAGACTGGCATTTCTTTTACACAAATTTTACAGGAGTCATAGAAACAAAAGAATACCCCAAGTAAAGAGGTCAGAGAAGTGACTGAGAAACAGGCACAGGAATTTGCAAGGAGGAAAGAAGGTAGAGCTGAGCAAGTGGGAGGCAGGAAAAGCAAGCAGGGTAGACAAGAAGAGTAAGTAGACAAGCCAGCTGGGGGAGCTGACCGGAAAGAGGAGTGCAAACTCAAGGACACTGATGAACACGAGAAGAGGAGGACAGGCAGCACCCAGGCAGTTAAAAAAATTTAAAAAATTAAAAATAAAATAAAAAACCCACAAAAGTCAAGGAACAAGCTTAAGAAAACTAAAGATCTGGGAGTGTAGGATAGACGAGATTAAATCATATAAATGGATAGCAAGAAGCATTAAGAACTCAGGGTAGGCTAATACAAACATCTAGTGACCTGGATTCTGTAATGTATTTCTCTCCAAGGCTCAAAAACTCAGACCATTACAACCCAAAGAAAGAAAAAAAGAAAAAATCTGCCAGGTTAACACATATTCTGGAGAAGGGAAAAGCTGCTCAAAGAATTAAAGATAAAAATATAGAAACAAAGCTTGACACTTCACACTGGAATTGCTAACTTTCAGCAGAGGATATAAACCTTTCTACCATGGGATCAAAGAAATAGGAATAATGACCCTGACAACAGAGCAGAGAAGAATAAAAGACTTCTAAGTGATATCAAAATAGTGAGAAAAAAGAAAACAAGAAACCTAACGGTACCTCAGTAAAAAAAAATTTGTGGCAAATAAAATCCAATATAGGCCCTCATCTCAAATGGCTGCAGGCAAAGAGCAGCCTGGAATATGTGCTTAGGATATGAACTTCTGGGAGGCAATACAGAACTGATAAAGAACTTAGGGTCTCAAGTCAGGCAGATCAGAGTTCAAGTACTCATTCTACTAGTTACTAGCTGCAGGAAATGAAAATGTTAATTAATATATCTAAGCTCCAGCATTTTCTAGGGATGCTTGGGTGGCTCAGCTGGTTAAGTGTCTGCCTTCAGCACAGGTCATGATCCCAGAGTCCTGGGATCGAGTCCCGCATCAGGCTCCTTGCTCGGCAGGGAGCCTGCTTCTCCCTCTGCCTGCTGCTCCCCCTGCTTGTGTGCGCGCTCTCTGACAAATAAACAAATAAAATATTTTAAAATAAATAAATTCTAGCTTTCTCATCTGCAAAATGAAACAAGAATAGTTCCTACAGTTAAAATATTACTTTGAGGGGGCACCTGGGTGGCTCAGTCACCTAAGCATCTGACTACACCTCAGGTCATGATCTGTCAGGGTCGTGGGATCGAGCCCTGCATCAGGCTCTCTGCTCAGCGGGGAGTCTGCTTCTCCCTCTCCCTGTCCCCTCCCTCTGCCCCCCACCACTGGGCACCACGCTCACTCTAGCACACACTCTCTCTCAGATAAATTTTTTTAAAAATTAAAATATTACTTTGAGAATTAAATGTGGTAGCATATACA
Source organism: Ailuropoda melanoleuca (assembly GCF_002007445.2). Taxonomy (NCBI): domain Eukaryota; kingdom Metazoa; phylum Chordata; class Mammalia; order Carnivora; family Ursidae; genus Ailuropoda; species Ailuropoda melanoleuca. Next base: position 18,903,989 of record NC_048219.1, read on the forward strand.
CAGAAGAAACATCTGTTAAGTATTAGTTAATAATATTACTCTAGGATCATCTGGCAACGGTACCCACGTTCTATAAAGTAAACCAGATTAAGCAACAGCAATTACAAATCAAGAGACAGCCATGAGGATTCTATCAGCACTGCCAACAGAGTCCTATTATCTTGCTCTTACATATTTTGATCCACAGTTTTACCTTTTTCACTTTCTCAAATTCTCTCCAGATCTACTGCATATATTCCTCTGAAATCTGAACTTAAAATTCTCTATACAGTACCTTCAGAGATCAAACAAAACAAAAAAACAAAAACAAAAAAACCTTAACCATCCCACTCTATAATCTGGCATTATATGAAATGCTTGTTGCTAGCATGAAATAAGTTACAGGAACTTAGGAATAAAGAAAACAATGTAGGGGCCCCTGGGTGGCTCGGTCAGTTAAGAGGCTGCCTTCCACTCAGGTCATGATCCCAAGGTCCTGGGATCGAGGCCTGCTTCAGCTCCTTGCTCAGCAGGGAACCTGCTTCTTCCCACCCCATCTGCCCCTCCCCCCCACCACTCATGTCTTCTCCTCTCTCTCAAATAAAATATTTCTTAAAAATTGAAGAAAATAATGTAATTTAGACATCACAGGTTGTCAAATGAGTGGGCAAAGTACCCTAGTATCAGAGACCAATCGCTTCAATCTAAAGATGAAAAACTAAGGTCTACTGAAGTTAAAGACTTCACCAAATTCACAAAGTAGTTAACAAAAGTAAAATCAGAGCCCAGGTCTCCCAACGTTCAATCCAGTAGTTTTTCTACCATACCTCATCTGTAAAATGAGCATAGTAGTACCCACTCACTGATGAAAAGTACTGAGAACAGTGACTGGCAAATAGTAAGCATTCAAAAAATGTTAGCTACTGGTGGTGGTGGTGATGCTAATAGTAGTTGTTGCTATCATTATTCATATTTCATTCTATAAACATTGGCAATTATTATACCATGTTGTCATCCTATTTGCTTCAATTAAGGCTCCGCTAATTCCCAAAGGAGCCAGTAACATACATTGTCTAAGTTAATATGAATGTACGTTCCAACCTGGAACGTAATTGATATTGCAGACGCCCCCCCATTGAGAACCATGTTTAACTTCTGCTTCCTTCCACCAACGCCACTAATTGAAACTTTATGAGAGCCTCAGTAATATAATGTAAATATATAATAAGTACTTAATACATGCTATATCAGTTAAGAATTTATAATTACACATGTACAGGGCTGTTAGAGTAAAACTTTGTACACATGTGCACACAAAGTATGATAAAACTCCTGTCCTGTAGTCCAGTTAGGAAGGTCAAACATAAGGAAGAACTGAAGAAAAGAAGGCTGAGCTCTGGGTGCTGCTAACAGTACAAAAAAGAGAGAGGACAACATGGACTGCAGCCTTCAGAGGCAGAGAAGGAAGAACTTCAGCTAAGAATTGAAGAAAGTAAAGACCTCAACAGGCTAGAAAGAAAATGGTCCCTAGTCATCAAAGACACCATGAGTAAGAACCACTCCACTGCTGTGCTTATCTTCATCGGTTCTGCTAGATCAAATCTGAACTAACTATAAAATATGTCTTAAACTTAAACTCTGAAAAAGTGGGGCTTCTGTTTGCTATTTACTAAATTTTATATATTCTTGGTAATAAGGTAAAAAGTGCTTCCATTGTTGGTGTGTCACCTGGTTGCCACAGCAGTTCTCCATTAAGCACAAAGAACACAAAAAACAACCATTAGATATGCCTAGATCATCAGTAACTTTAGAAAGAAACCTCTTAATGGAATGGTGATGACAGAAGTCCACTTGTGTAAGAGAACAGATGGTGGTAAATTTAAAAACGGCATGGGAGGCTCTGAAGAATCTGGTTATGGAAATCTGGTTAAGAAATGTCAGGCCCTCGTTACCTCACCTCATTCCAAAAGCTTCCTAAATGGCCTCCTAGCCTCTGATTTCTTACCACTCCTCTCTGCTAATCACCTCCAGAGTCCATGCATACACCCCAAGAGAAATCTGTCGGCACTGTTTTCTTGTCATTGTGCCCCAAAACTTTCAATGGTTCCCTTTCTCCTATAATACTAAATTGAAACTCATTTTCAACTACTTCAGTTTTTATTAATCTTTTATTAATCCTTCTCTAAATTCCTGGAGCAATTATAACCTCAATTTGGCATTTACCATGCTGTTTCGTATGTATAATTGCATCATACGCCTAAGCTTACTACCCTCACTCCCTCTTCCCCCACCTCCCCATTGAGAACAGCGACCATACAATTAATTCTTCAGATGCTACCTAACACCATGCCAGGTACATGTTACCTGAAAAATAACACAGTTATTTGGATTAAAAACATTCCTTTCTGGAATGTCTTTTCCTTCTAACACTGCCTAGCTAGCTTCTACATTTTTTTTCAAGACTAAAATCAAACCACCTCCCCCTCCAGAAAACCTTGTCAATCCACTCTTATCTTCCATCTCCTAAACTGAACTACATCCTATTCCCAGAGTAGCATATAAACACCTCTAACCTCGGACTTATACAGGATTATAACTATCTTTATCTGTCTCCCCAGAGACCATGAGCTCTTTGGAAGAAGGAATTCTTATTCTTTCCTCTCTCTCCAATGCCTACAAACATGATAAGTGAAGGGTCAATAAATAATGGTTAAATGATTGAAACAGTTATTAACCATGAAGGTGTGGGTGTGATCCTTCCCAAACAAATGAAACCATACACACTGGCAAGCTAAAAGGAAGAGGCCAAAGAGAAAAGGACTCAAAAGCATGAGGTAAGGATAATCACAGGACTGAAGTCCTTTATGAATTAGAAAAAAGCATGACTCAGACTGACAAGTAGCACTACACAGGAACAGAGACAGTTTCGGAACAGCAGAGAAAAATGGGAAGATAGAAGCAAAGATAAAAAGATAATGTTACTTACGAGAGAAAGCAGGGCATGGAAAACATGTCTTAAATCTATGATGATATCTACTGCTAAAAAAAGTTTCATGAGGAATCTTCTCTGCATAACATGAAAATGTAAACAGCATCAAGATATAAAAACTCAACATTAAGTCATGAGACCGGGAGGGGGTGGGGGCTCTAATCCCACTTTATGAAACAGTGCCACTAAAAGGATCCTAAATAAACTTTCCAGGTACTTTAACACATTGCTTGGCCTCCCTCTGCAACCTCCCTAATTCCCAACGAGTAACCGAGGATTACGCAGAAAATTTTCAAGTTATCAAAACCAGTGGAAATGGATAGAGATATTGTTGGCTTCCTAAATAAAGGTAAGACATCAAAGAAAGTAAGAATAATGAGGATAATGATGTCGTGAACTAGATATTCCTGAATCCTCCAACTCTATTCCTGGCACTTGGCATTTCATCTTAAAAGACTTAAGAAAAATCACAAGAAAGATTCATCATAAGACTCATAAGAAAAACTGAGCAACTGAAAACTCAAAAAGAAATCCTTATAATTACTACGGCAGTAATTCTGATCATATGCATCTCAAGGAATACACACACACACACACACACACACACACACACACACACACACACACTTTTTTTTGGAGAGGGAGAGGAGAGGAGCAGGGGAAGAGAAGGATCTTAGGCAGGCTCCACACCCAGTGCAAGACCAGAGACCAACACAGGGCTCCATCTCACATGACCTGAGCCAAAACAAAGAGTCGGACGCTTAACCAACGGAGCCACCCAGGTGCCCCTATATACGTACTTTTTTAAATATATAATTCCCGTTACAGAATCTTAGCACCCAAGGCAACCAGAAGCAAGGTCTATGGCAGAAACCACTAACTGCCACCTACCATCTGTTTTTACCTTCTTCCTGAGGAATACAATCTCAATTTCATTCTGAATGGCATTGTGCCTCTTGCCATTCCTGCTCTCTGAAGACACAATAGCTACTGCTCCAGCGGCATCTTGGATAATAAGGTGATCTTTGAAAATGGAAGCCATACATCGAGGATATAAGAGCAGAGAGAAGGAATCTTGGTTCCTGAGTTTTTTGTGAAACAATTGTGACTGCCATCCAAGTCCTGAACTGCCTACCTTCCAGACTTCTTATGTGTTTAGCTACCATAAACAGATATCACCAGTGGATCAACGCAATTCTTAACAAACATGAAATCTGGATAGGGAAGTGGGGTGATACAAGTAAGAGAGGTGATACAAGTAAGAGAACCTCCAAGAGGAGCTGATGAGGCAAACATTAACTCTGATATTGCAGGTTAGAAAACTGATGACTTTCGTAAAGAGTGACAAAGGATTTGGTCAAATCTGGCCATCTACAGAAGTTAGAGAATAAACCATACGCCAACTAAGGCTATGGCAAGGAGAGAAATACAGAAAAAATTTAGAATGTTGGCATGCGTTGGCTCCTTCTTGTCACTTAAAACAAAGTTCTGAGAAAGAAATAAACTTCGATTAGAGTTGCAAGCAGAGGAGAAAAATGCAGATTTGCTAAGAGCAGTAACTCCCTGACTGTGGCCTACAATTTAAGCTAACAGTCCTATAATTTAAAGCCTTGCATAGCTGAAAAAACACCAACTGCTTCTGAAGTAGCAAACTAAAATAACTGAATGGTAGCTGCAAAACTGCAGCCCTGGCAGTAGAGAGGACTGGTACCTTGCCACAAAAAGCAATGTCATAAAGGTATTGTCTTTCCACCCAAGATTTCCACCATTGTTTCAAATGGCCGCATCAGAACCATCTTTCCCTCAGAAGCCAGAAGAGGTCAATGAACTTGGATGGGGAAAAATACTCTTTATTTCCACTAACTTGTAACTGAAATTTAGCATTTCCTTTAATTATGAAATTAGACAACAAATCATAGTAGCATTAACAGTACTTGTGACTTTGCCACCAATAAAAATCCCACATGTATTCTTCTCACGTGCTAATGTTGCAGAATCTCAACTTTTAAACTTAACTACTTAAAAATTATGCTAGTGTAGACTTGCCATGAGATCTTGTATTTAATGTTAAAAGCACACACTACTAGGTTTCAAAGTTAATATTTTGCTAACCATATTTCAATATAACTGGTTTCCTTTGTAATCCTAAGTACTTTATTTTGTGAATTTTGAGACACTATTCTCAGACGGATCCACAGGTTTCACCTGACTGTTGAAGGGGTTACATGGCACCAGAACAGACTGGAAATTCCTGGGGTAAACAGAGCACAAAGGGCACAGTCTTCACATTGAAAAATTCTGTCTGGGAAGGCGCTGTGTATCAAAGCAGCAAAAAGTCTAGAAATTAAGTATTTTAAGATAATTGTATGGGAGGTGGGGGGAGAGAAAGAGACTAGACTACAAAAGCCTCTTAAGTTTCCAAAATTAATACCCAAGCTCATCAACCAGAGGCTATAAAAGCTGTACATTTCCCAGAAAGGGCATCTTCACTAATATTCATCTCAGATGTGGCCATGGAAGATAATGGACAAGTTAGGACCTTTCAGAAGGCACAGGAGACAATGGAGGCCCTACCAAAGAGCAAAATCAAGGAACTTATTACACTGTCAAGAAGTCACTCTCACTCCTACCCAGTAAGATTTTATAATGCACTAATGACTATTGAGCGTTTCCCATTATCCCCCTTTCTGAATAATACCTTTTATTGCTGTTATCCTAATTCCTTCTCCACCAGTATATATTAGGTAGAATGTAAGTAGCTCATCTTTTATAGTTTATAGATCTTTGAAGAGCAAGAAGCCACACCAAGATCTGATGAAAGAGACTGCACCTAAAGAGCTTACATTTTCAGCTAATTATAATAACTGAAAGAAACTCTGGGTTGTCTCCCTTGGGAAAAGAGCAAGTAAGTTCAATAGATAGGAAAGAATACATGTGAATACTGGTGTACCCACAGGGGGAAACTGTGGTGGAAACCTAAAAAGAAATAATATAATCTACTACAGACTGGCTTTATATTTTATAACCATATGACATAAAATAAAATTTTAACTTAAAAATGAAGTAATAATTTAAGCTATTTCCAAGCAAAAGTAGCTGGTATTACTTTAGTTTTCATATACCAGCAAAATCAAAGTTTCTACTCTAAGCTCAATTTCAGCAAAATTAACAGCATCCTACATTGGAAAAGATACAACTTAGTAATTAAGAACACAGGCTCTTGAGCAAGTCTACCTGCATTAGAATCCAAACTCTTCCACTTTGAACTATATGACCTTACACAAGTAAATTAACCTCTTTATGTCTTAGTTCCCTCGTCTGTAAGATGAAGATAAAAATAGTACCCAACCCAAAGGATTGCTGTGAGGATTAAATGAGTTAATGCATACAAAGCACTAAGAATAGTTTCTACACACAGTCAATAATTTTATTACCAAATTCATACTGTTCAGAACTTTCTAAATTTTACCTCATTTTTTAAAAAGATTTTATGTAATCTCTACACCCAATGTGGGGCTCAAACTCAACCAAGATCAAATGTTGCACACTCCACCAAATGAGCCAGCCAGGCACCACAGAATTTTCTACATTTTAAATGGCTGTCACTCTTACTCAGTGGTTTTAGACTTACACGTCCTAAATGACACAACAATCGTTTATCAGCCTCAATGGAAATGAGCCCCTCATATTTACTCTAAAGTGACCCAGAATGGATTAGGTTTTAAAATTTTGTTTGTAGACTATATATGAGAATTGAGAACATACTTTTCCCCAATAGAAATAAGATGATATGATGATGATACCCGAAGCAGCCCACAAAATCCTATTTATTCCATAAAGGAATTCTAAGTCAACAGTTCTTGAGTATAAAAGCCCAGCTGGGTATCTTGCAGCAGAGAGACAAAGGAGTAACAGCGAAATAAAAGAAATAAGCTTTTCCATTTTCCTGGTGCAAACCCAGCTTAATCCTGACAAAATTTCAATATGGTTTCTATCTGGCATACTTCTAACTACTCTCTATACCCTAGTTCTCCCCATCTCACATGCCCTAAGCCTCTAATATTGGCCCCCAATGTATTATAAACTCCAAAATTACTTGCTCTTCTCTTCCAGTGAAAACTCCCACCTTTCCAAAACAGCTCCGTTTAGGAGAAAAATGGACAGTATCAAACTAATCTCCACAAAGGTATGACTAACTGAGTCTTTAGACTTCCTATAAGCAATGACCTTTTTTAAAAATAAGCTGAAAAATCCTCATGGGTTTGAAGTGAAAATACAGGTGGAGGAATCACAATTTAGGAGAAGGAATCCAATACACAAATAGTAGGTGACTCTTCAAACCTCTTGACTTTGACAACTTCTCTTCCCCCCTAAAATTCCAAGAATATTCTCAACACAGCTAATGCAAAAATCTATGCGATTTAGTGAGACAACTGTCATTTGTAAAACTATTGTGATTTCAGAGTTATTTATCATAAAGTCAGAAATGAAAAAGAACCTCATTCGGTCATTTTTTAAAGTCCTGGTATTACCTATTTTGGAGACTAACAATATTCTTTAAGATCTCCAAGGGAAGAAAAGTTCACAACTTAATCTGTTCTAAGGTATGTAACTCTAAGGTATGTGGGATTTTTTTAAAAAAAGGTTTAACTAGGGGTGCCTGGGTAGTTCAGTCGCTGAGCGTCTGCCTTTGGCTCAGGGCGTGATCCCTGGGTCCTGGGATCGAGCCCCACATCAGGCTCCCTGCTCTGCTGGGAGCCTGCTTCTTCCTCTCCCACTCCCCCTGCTTGTGTTCCCTCTCTCGCTGGCTGTCTCTCTCTCTGTCAAATAAATAAAATCTTAAAAAAAAAAATTTAAAAGTTTTAACTGACTAATCTAGATCTCCCTTGCTACAGAGAAGAAAATTTCTTTAAATTCTCTCTTGGAAAATGAGAACTGGTCAGAGCTCTATTCATAATGATGCTTCACATATTTTACAATATTAACACAACTTGGGTTCCTTTTTCTGAAGTTTAAAGTCCAGAACTTCTCCAATAGGATCTGAATTTGGAACCCTAATACGTTTATTGTTCTTCTCTAGATTCTCTCTAAATGACTCCACATATTATCTTAAATTCATAAAACTATATTCTAGGGGTGCCTGGGTGGCGCAGTCGTTAAGCGTCCCTTCGGTTCAGGGCGTGATCCCAGCGTTCTGGGATCAAGCCCCACATCAGGCTCCTCCGCTAGGAGCCTGCTTCTTCCTCTCCCACTCGCCCTGCTTGTGTTCCGCCTCTCGCTGGCTGTCTCTGTCAAATAAATACATAAAATCTTTAAAAAATAAAAAATAAATAATAAAACTGTATTCTAAATTCATACAAGCCATGCTCATAGTTAGACTCCATTCAGGGTACAAACTTAGGGATCACGTGGTCAAAAGATATTTTCACACTATATGTGTAATTCTCATCTTAGGTATCTTTTGCTCCATAATGTAGGAAGGAAAAATAAACATTTTTGGACATTAACCATGGTCTCAACTATATTCTGTCATCAAGTAAATACTGTATTTTGCATTTAAATTTCACCTACTGGAATTTGTCTCCGAGTAGCTGGAAAGACTGATGAACACTAGTCCCTTTAACAAAAGAACATTCAAAGCCATCTTTGTAGCTATTATTTAAATACCCACACGGTGGGGGGGCGCCTGGGTAGCGCAGTCGTTAAGCGTCTGCCTTCGGCTCAGGGCATGATGCCGGCATTCCCGGATCGAGATCGAGTCCCACAGCAGGCTCGTACGCCGGGAGCTTGCTTCTTCCTCTCCCACTCCCCTGCTGTGTTCCCTCTCTCGCTGGCTGTCTGTCACATAAATAAATAAAATCTTAAAAAAAAAAAAAAACCCACACAGGGGCACCTGGGTGTCTCAGACAGTTAAGCATCTGACTCTTGATTTTGGCTCAGGGTCCTGGATCGAGCCCCGTGTTGGGCTCTGTGCTGCTGAGCTTTGAGCCTGCTTAGGATTCTCTCTCCCTCCCTCTGCCCCTCCTCTGCTTGTGTGCACCTGTGCGGGGGCTTGCTCTCTCTTAAAAAAAAAAAAAAAAAAAGTTAAAAACCTTGGGGCTCCTGGGTGGCTTGGTCTGTTAAACGTTTGCCTTCGGCTCAGGTCATGACCCCAGGGTTCTGGGATCAAGCGCCACATTGGGCTCCCTGCTCATCAGGGAGTCTGCTTCTCCCTCTCCCCCTGCCTGTGCTTTCTCTTTGGCTTGCTCTCAAATAAATAAATAAATAAAATACTTAAAAAAAAAAAAAAAAGGCTAAAAACCCAGACGGATTCTGCTATCAATACTCCTTATACTTAGTTTAAAATACATGGTTCATCGTATCTCATTAAAGTGTTTATCCTAACCTCTCTATAACCACACTGCTTCAACTCACTATACATTATACCAGTAGTATGGCATCAGTGCTGGCAGAGGCGAACATCGTGGAAGGTAATCCTGTCTTACCTTTCAGGTTAAGTATGATGCACATAAAATGCTAAACAGCTTAAACTCTTATATGTGATGTCTAGGATTCAGTTGTCCTCAAAGTGTGGTCCAGACACCCTTCAAGGAATCTAAAGGGTCAAAACAATTTCCATAATAAGACGTCACCTGCCTTTTCCACTCTCATCCTCTGATAAGTGTACAAGTGGAGCTTTTTCACATGCTATGTGATGGGTGTTATCACATCAGACTGAATGCAGAGGCAGAGATGAGAATCCAGCTGTCTCTATTAAATCAGTTTTTAAAATTTGCAAAAGTGTTGGGACACCTGGGTAGCTCAGCTGGTTAAGCATCTGCCTTCGGCTCAGGGTCCTGGGATTAAGTCACACGTCAGGATCCTTGCTCAGCATGGAGCCTGCTTCTCCCTCTGCCTGCCACTCCCCTGCTTGTGCGCTCTCTGGCAAATAAATAAAATCTTTAAAAAATAAAAAAATGTTTAAAAATTTTAAAAAATGTAAAGCAATGCCAATCTTCTGACTCACTTTGTTTTGTTTTGGAAAATATGGTTAATGTTTCACAAAACATATTGTCTATGTTAGCGTATCATGGGTTTGCTGTCATTTCTATGTAAATTAATAAATATTTTAATTTTTTCTTAGTTTTAAGAAACACAATAAATTTTAATAGATATAACACATAAACAAAAGCTCTTTGGATACTAAATAATTTTTGAGACCAAAAAAAAAAATTTTTTTTTTTTTTAAGATTTTACTTATTTATTTGACAGAGATAGAGACAGCCAGCGAGAGAGGGTACACGAGCAGGGGGAGTGGGAGAGGAAGAAGCAGGCTCACAGCAGAGGAGCCTGATGTGGGGCTCGATCCCAGAACGCCGGGATCACGCCCTGAGCCGGAGGCAGACGCGTAACCGCTGTGCCACCCAGGCACCCCGAGAGACCAAAAAATTTAAGAACCATGTTATAATAACTCATCAACTCAAAGATCACAGTTTCCAATATAGCACAATGTAATGAAAAGAGTAAGGACTTTTGAGTCACTGAAAAAGCTTGAATTCCACTTATCAACTGCATCCTTAGACAAGTCAAACAAACCTGTTTAAGTCTCACAGATTTGCTGTGAGTAGTAAATGACAAAATATATATGTATCACCCTAAAACAGAGTTAATGTCTGGCACACAGAGTAATGTCTGGGAACACAAATGACAACTATTAGACCCCTTTTTAAAAAAAATGACATGCTTGCTTGTTTTCTCCCTTGTCAATGAAGTCTCCATAGTGTAGAGCGTACAACAAAAATAGCTGAATTCAGTTCCACATGGTGGAACACCTGGGGGGCTCAGTTAAGTATCCGCCTTTCAAGGTCATGATCCCAGGATCCTGGGATCAACACCCCAGCCCCAATCAGGCTCTGTTTCTCCTCTCCCTCTACCTCCCACCCCCCAACTCGTGCTTGCTCTTTCTCACTCTCAGGTAAATAACAAAAGTCTTTAAAAATAAATAAATAAATAAAAATTAAATTAAAATGTTTGGTATCATTTAAGTTTCCCTGGCCACAACAAGTAGGTAACATCAGGCCTTTCGTGAGGTGCACAGAATCTGAAAAGGCCAAAAATCAACCTCTAAATTTCCTTTAAGTCTTCTTAAATAAGTAATTTGACATACAGCCATTTAACAATATAGAATGTCTATAATACGCATATATCTCTTGAGTTAGAGTTGTTCATAAATGCACTCTAATGTCTATTTTTAGATTCCTTGTTACTATTTCAAGAATGTCTAGGTTAAAAGAAAAATTAGACTGAACTCAGTCTATTACACTAAACAGACTTTAGTTTTCCTAAGAAATGACCAAAAAATTTTAAAAGTGAGTGGAGAGGGAGGGATCTGGGTGGAGAAGACACTCAATTCTAAACTTTAAAACAATAATCACTGAAAGAGAGCAAAACTACAGAACTATACCAGTCAAAGGCATATTCATTGAGGTAATTCCGAAAAGTGGGAAGGAGTTAAGCTAGAATCTTTGGGAATCTCACTGAGTCAACTGACCATACTGCTGAAATCAAAATGAACAGACCTTCTGTTCTAACAGCACGTCCATCATTATCAGCTTACATAATACATCAATACTGATTATCATCCCATGGTTGTGAAAGGGTCTGAAAAGGACTAACTTCCACAGAAATCCCAGTGCTATTTAGTGTAGAACATTTCCTAGTAAACTGTAAAAAGCTTAAATTTAGTAGACCCTAAGGGAGTCTCTCTGCCTAGAGATTTATCCTGCTTGTTCTACTATTGGCTCCCAAAGACCCCACATTTTGTTTCTATTTTTTGTTTCTTGTCATCATCACTTCAAAGTTTCTCAGCTTTGCTGTCTTTAACACAGACTTTATCCTTTTTCTTCTCATCAAGCATAGCAACTTCTTCCACAAATCATCACAATCTTTTCTTAATGGAACGACCCATTTCCTCTCAAGTGCTCAATCAAGTTCTTTACCATCTTCTAAAAATTTACTTGGCGATTTGTAAATATGATTTTTCTTTACCTCAACTTTCAACCCACCATTAAGCATATATTGAATTATCAGGTTCTTTTCTCAACTTGAAGAGAAAAGAGTACTTATGACTACCAGATTTCAACACTTACCGTAAAACTACAATAACCAAGACAAGTGGTTTTAGTAAAAGGATAGACATATAAATCAACAGAACAGGGTCCAAAAATGGACCCACCCATATACGGTCAATTGATTTATTATTATTATTATTACTGAAGTATAGTTGACATACAATGTTATAGGAGTTTTAGGTGTACAACATATTGAATCCACAATTCTGTGTTATTCAATGCTCACCACTGTAAGTACAGTAAGTTGACCAGTAATAACATTACTACAATATTACTAATTTACTTCCTATGCTATACTTTTCATCTCCATGACTTATTTATTCTATAACTGGAATTCTATACCTCTTAAGCCCCTTCGCTTATTTTACTGGTCAACTGATTTTTAATAAAGGTGCCAAAACAAGTTAGGAAAGACTTTTCAAACAATGATGCTGAAACAATTGGTTATCTGTATGACAAAAATATGAACAACATCCCTTATCTCACATACACAAAAACCTGCAAAGTGAACCACTGAAAGTAAAAGCTAAAACTATAAGACATTTAGAAGAAATCATGAGAGAAAACCTTTGTAACATTTGGTTAAGCAAATATTTCCCACATAAGACATGAAAAAAAAATCACAATTCATAAAATAAATCAACTGGTAAGTTGGACTTTATCAAAATTAAAAACTTCTGTTCTTCAAAAGACACCACTGGGAGAATAAAAAGACAAGCCACAGACTGGAAGAAAATACGAAGCATATATCTTAAAATATATAAAGCATATATCTTAAAATATCTAAAAATACAAAGCATATATCTTTTCAAAACTTAATAAAAAACACCCAATTTTTTTAAATGGGCAAAAGATCTGAACAGATACATCAACAAGAAGATATATGATGGTAAAGAAGCACATGAAAAGATGCTCAAGATCATTAGTCATTAAAAAAAATCACAAATTAAAATTATACTAAGGTATCACTACATACCTACTATAACTGTACTCAAGTGTGCCAAAAATATGGAGTAACTAGAATTCTCACACACTGCTAGTGGGAATGTAAAACGGTACATCACTTTCAAAAACAGTTTGACAGTTTCTTAAAAAGTTAAACATAAATCTACCATATGATCCAATCATTTCATTCCCAAGTATTCACCCAAAATAAATCATATGTTCACAAAAAGACATACATATAAATGTTCACAGCATTTTTACTTGTAATAGCTAAAACTGGAGAACAATCCAAATATGCATCAACAAGTAAATGTTGTTGCACATATATCCAATGGAACAAAAAGGTACGAACCACTGATACATGCAGTGACACCAGTGAATCTCAAGGTAATTATGCTAAATGAAAGAAGCCAGACAAATGAAAGAATACATACTGTACAGTTCCAGTTCTATACTTGAGAAAATGCAAACATACATTTGGGGCAGAAAAGCAGATCAGTTGGTATCTCGCAGAAAGTGACAAGAGGGAAGAATCACACAGCAACACCAGGAAACTTCTGAAAATGATGGATTATTGTGCTAGTAATTTTATGGGGGAGAACTTATCAAATCATACTATGTCAACTGCATCTCCGTAAAGGTGCTTTTTTAAAGCTGTTTTAAATGTGTGCGTGTGTGTGTGTGTGTGTGTGTGTGTGTGTGTGTGTGTGTGTGTGAGAGAGAGAGAGAGAGAGAGAGAGAGAGAGATGTGGAAGTAGTTAGGATTTCTCAGCTAAGACATAAAAAGAAAAAAACATAAAAGAAAAAAAGAAACTGGAAACAAAAAATTTAAAACTTTTTTGCTCTAACAAAAAAATCATGTCCAGAATATTTAAAGAACTCTTACAAAGCAGTAAGACAACACTACCCAGTTTTAAAATGTGCAAAAGATTTGAATAAAGACATACAGGTAGTCAATAAGAACATGAAAAGATGTACAACATCATTAGTCAACAGGGAAAGACAAATTAAAATCACAGAGAGATACCACTCTATATGCATTAAAATGTTTAAATAAGTTCACTAAATCAAATCATAACACTTTTTTATTTTTCAGCATTATTTTATACCTTATACACTGTTGACAGGGCCAGATTTTATATTTAACTCCTCTTTTACTTTGCCAATATACCCAGGGATGCTTTTTATTCCCTATTACCTCTGATATTATTCCCCCCACATATATGAATTCATGACAACTCAAATTTCTCCACCATCTCCCCATAAAAAAAAGCTTCCTTTCATAAGATTTTTTTTTTCAATTTTAGAGAACATATTTCAGAACAAATCATTAGTTTTCTATCACTTCTTTCCAGTTTCCTGCATTGATATTTCCCTTTTATAATTATTTTTTTTAAAGATTTTATTTATTTATTCGACAGAGATAGAGACAGCCAGGGAGAGAGGGAACACAAACAGGGGGAGTGGGAGAGGAAGAAGCAGGCTCATAGCGGAGGAGCCTGATGTGGGGCTCGATCCCATAACACCGGGATCACGCCCTGAGCCAAAGGCAGATGCTTAACCGCTGTGCCACCCAGACGCCCCTATAATTATTTTTATATATCCTCAATTAAGTGAAATATTTTTGACATCCCTCATTTTTAAGAAAACACCCCAAATTATGATGAATACTGACAACCAAGAGGCAGAACTTCGTGATTAAGAGCACGGGCCCTGGAGCAAGGCCTACATTCGAATCCCAGCTCTGTCCCTTTATTCACTGCATGTCCTTCAGCTAAGCTTAACTTTTGTATCTCTATTTCCCCATTTATGAAATGAAGACAATAATGGCACCAAACTTATAGAGCTGTTGGAGGGATTTAATTAATATACTTTAAAATGCTTAAATAATGCCTGGTCTAGTAGTGAGAACACCATGAATGCTAGATATCAAAGTCAATATATTTATTTTTTTTTTAAAGATTTTATTTATTTATTCGACAGAGATAGAGACAGCCAGCGAGAGAGGGAACACAAGCAGGGGGAGTGGGAGAGGAAGAAGCCGGCTCCCAGCGGAGGAGCCTGACGTGGGACTCGATCCCAGAACATCGGGATCACGCCCTGAGCTGAAGGCAAACGCTTAACCACTGTGCCACCCAGGCGCCCCGAAAGTCAATATATTTAGTCACAAAAGTAACTTTCAGTTGTATGTCCTTAAGTCAATGACTAGTCAATGATACTCTTCAATACCTAATATTCAGAAATGGAAGGCCTAGGACATTCAGTCATCTTAGATCAAAGATTAGATTACATTTAGGATGTTCTAAGCCAGCACTGTCCGACAGAACTTTCTGTAGCAATGGAAATGTATGGTGCTACCCAGTATGATAGCCATTAGCCATGTGTGGCTACTGAGCACTTAAAATAGGGTTACTGTGACTAAGAAACTGATTTTTTTTTTGTTTTTATTTTTAATTAATTTAAGTAGCCACATAGTAGTTACTATATCAGACAGTAAAGCTTTACAAGGTAAGCCAGAAAAGTTCAAAATATGTTTAGAAAAGTTTCTATGACTGTCAAGATTAAGAGGGTTTCTCATTACTCTTTAATTGGAATATGCCACACCTAAACATACAAATTAATGGATTCTATCAATTCCCCCCAAAAGCTTGATCAACATGGTAACAATGATGAACTATGGCATGATAATGCAAAAGCTATTTTTGCCACTGTGTGGGAGAGACCTAATAGCATAAAATTATGAATATAATAAACATGTAATATTCAATGTCAGCAACATTCTTAGCCTGAAGGCCAGTTGCAAACCTGAACACTACTGGTAGATACTCTAGAATCTAAGAATTCAGAGTGAAGGGGAAATAGAAGTGAGAAAACAAATCCCTATGTTCTTGAGCTGACAGCAAAGGATACAAACCTGTCCTCTTTCATTCTAAAAATGATGATCCCTTTTGTTTTCTACTGCTGAAGAAGAGAAAAGAGGAAAAAACATGCCAGGTGACCTATGTGTATATTTTATCCCATGAATTCTAACAGACCAGTGAGGTAAGCATTAACAACCCTATTACAGCAAAATTGGGAAAAGTGAGGCAACTTTCCAAGATCATATGGGCAATATGTGGCAGAGGTTTAAGCCTCTATCTACCTAATTCTAAGACTATATACCAGAGCTGCCTTAACAATACCAAGCCTGTTACCAGAAACAAGGCAGCAGGAGGTCTTAAAATAAATCTACCCTTCTCTGGTCATTCTAAATAGCAGGGTCATCAAAATCAAGAGAAGAGAAATGAGGAAACAGATGGACAGGAAATTCATCTGGGACACTAACACATGAGATTCTCTGGTGCTAAAATATCCCCATGTGTCTCTTAGTATAGCCTAAACAGACAGACTGGATCAATAAGAAAAGGCATCTTTGGGGCGCCTGGGTGGCACAGCGGTTAAGCGTCTGCCTTCGGCTCAGGGCGTGATCCCGGTGTTGTGGGATCAAGCCCCACATCAGGCTCCTCCGCTGGGAGCCTGCTTCTTCCTCTCCCACTCCCCATGCTTGTGTTCCCTCTCTCGCTGGCTGTCTCTATCTCTTTCAAAATAAACAAAATCTTTAAAAAAAAAAAAAAAAAGAAAGAAAGAAAAGGCATCTTTAAGGGAGAAGCATTAACAGGGTCACCTGGGTGGCTCAGTCGGTTAAAAGGCCAACTTGATTTTGGCTTGGTCATGGTATCAAGGTCGTGGGATAGAGCCCCATATTGGGCTCTGTGCTCAGCAGGGAATCCGCTTGAGGATTCCCTCTCCCGCTGCCCCTCCCCCAGGTCACAGACTGTGGGGGGGGGCTCTCTCTAAAATAAAAAAAGATTTATTTATTTAAGGGAGAAGCATAACAAAAAGGAAAAAGCAAGTGCAAAAAGGGATAAAAATAGAACAACAACAACAAAAGGAAGAGATCTCAGGCAGAAGGTAATGTCGCCAGAAACTACTTATAGTCCTACTGATAACCCCCAGTGTCCCAGGATTTATATACATGTGAACTGTAAAATCAATCCTCTAATAAATATCAGGCAATGCAGAAAGGGCCTCATCTGACCAAGTCTAAAGAAACATCAAATTTTATTTTGCTTTAATCAAACCAAATTATAACAACAGTCTACTGCTACAACATGTGAAAGAAGTAGGTTATATACACATGTGTGTTTACTAGTCTACATAAAGCAAATGTTCAAGGAAAGTTTCTACTTTTTCGGTTTTTGCTCTTACTGAATCTGTACATGGAAAGAAAATACAGGTACATCTCACTATTCAAAAACATCTTATACCAACTCAGGAATCAAGCAGATTCTGCTAAATTTTTAAGATTCTATTGTTTCATAGAGACCATATCAATCATCATCTGAATTCTCATTCTTATTATCCAAAACTGAGGAACTGAACAAATGTAAAGGACCCACTATTCACTATCTAGACTCTTACTACCCAAACTCAGGATATGAATGCAACTGATTCAGATTGCAAGGAATATCTACGAATCTTACATCAATTTTTATTTTTTAAAGATTTTATTTATTTATTCGACAGAGATAGAGACAGCCAGCTAGAGAGGGAACACAAGCATGGGGAGTGGGAGAGGAAGAAGCAGGCTCCCAGCGGAGGAGCCTGATGTGGGGCTCGATCCCATAACGCCGGGATCACGCCCTGAGCTGAAGGCAGACACTTAACCGCTGTGCCACCCAGGCGCCCCTTACATCAATTTTTAATATAAATTCACATGATTTACAAAGTTAGGATTGTTTTTTCTTTTAGCAACATGTAAGTATTCTACTAAAATCACATAAACACTGTATGCAAAACAGATCTGAAAAAACATCTTTTTATGCCCTACTTAGTAGTTTGTTGGAACAAGTTATTAAGTCATTACCTCTCAGCTCCAAACTCCCTTCCCCACTTCCCAATCTGCCTTAATGATGCTGAAAACTGGAACTCTGCAAACCACATTTGTGATTTGCCAGTTGGTTTCCTATAAGACTCTGCCAGGAGGGAGCATTTAAAGATGGATTGAAACCCTGGAGAAGGAAAAAGATACTAGTGCCTTCCTGTCTATTCTTTGGGCTTCATAAGAGCATTACCCCAACAAAGAGTTCTTCACCCCCACAACAGGAGATCCTCCCTATTGTATAAGGGAATCCAGTTTATAGTTTTCCCAAGACTTGTGGAACTATCTTCATCACACCCCCAGGAAAGACACAAAGACCAGTCAATACCCACTCCTCAGGGGTCACCCCTCTTTCAAGCTCAGACACCAGCACCAGCCAGGTAGTGCTTTCTCCTCAAAGGTCTGAGTTTTGGTTCTACAGGACCCTTTCTCCTAAGTCTCTAGGTTTTCCCTTTGATCTTTAAGCCCTTGGGGCTGGTAGATGCTTCGTGAAGTGTCTCTCCCCGATACTTGGTTTTTATTTTTATCTTTTCTGTTACCTACTTAACAACTTTATACACAGTTAATGATTCTGTTAAAATATCTCTGTTCAAACAAGTGGTGTGATTTCTGCCCCGACAGGACCCTGATTTAAAAAAAAAAAAAAAGTCTCATTATATAGAATATAATATTGTTACAGTAAGTTCTGCTAAAATTCAATGCTACCTATATCCACAAGCAAAGAAAAACAAAGTGTCAATTAAAAGTAACTAGTTTAAATTAAAGAGTGTATCTTGCTATCGCTACAAAATCTTTTGCAATCTTTCCTTTAAAGAAAATATGGGGTGCCTTTTTCTATTTCACATAATGTATCTACTGTTATAGAATTACATGATATAGACATTAACAATGGCTCTCTTTCTGTCTTTCCAAATTTTCTACAATAAACATATTACTTCCTAATACATAAAATACAGCAAGTGCAATTTTAAAAATAATTCTAACATATTCTGATTAAATATCCAGTATCATCTACAAAAAACAATACTTGTTTATTAGCCTAAATATTTAAGAGTGAAGGGGGGTTTAATCCGATTTAGTGACTACTCTTTCCTACCCAACTTTTTAAATGTCACATACTTTCATCTCACCCCCACCTTCATTTACAAATAAAATGTTCACTCCCACTCTTACCTATACTTACAAATCCCTACCTGCCTACCCATTTTCTCATTCCCAGACACACATATCCAGTTCTTCTCCACCAATTCATATACTTCCTATTTTCAATCTAGCCATGTTCTAGATATACAGATAGTATAACACAAGATACAAAGGTAGTACATACAAGAGAGGTATGGCAAACAAGCGTTTGTCAGTGGGTTTAAGAGTTCCAGCTCTATACCTATTTGGACAGTGTTGCTGGGGAGGCCATTTCTGGTTTGGGGAAGACTATGAAAAAGTAGACTAGATTTACTGTGTCTTTAAGTAATCCAGGTTTCTCCCCCCCACCACCACCACCAAAAAAACAGTCATTCTTTTCTCCTCTCCCTTATATCAAACTCAGTGCTTGCTCCCAGTTACCAAAAAAAAAAAAAAAAAATTGATGACAATGGTTTTCTACCCACACATTTAAGAATAGGAACTCTCTGCTTTATAGACAGACTATACAGAATATTACAGAAATGAAAGATGTATATGAGGATACTAAATAACCCAACTCAGACACCACAAAGTACTAATTAAATGCTAAATGTATAGCTATATGCACAAAAAATTTTGATCCTAGAATATTATGCACAGGAATTATAACACAGTGTTACAAATTATCAAATAACTTATGATTCTTTTCTTTCATCATCCCTTCCAATTCTATAATTTCTACCAAGAACAAGTTAGATATACATTATTCCTAACCCAATGTCACATACAAGCTTAAACCTAAACATAAATACTCAAAGAGGTTTAAAATTTCAATGACTTTAGTATAGGATTATTTCAGCATATCCCACAACTAAAGTATCTTTAAGGAAGTCTAATCAGCAGAAGATTAAAGTCTGCAAAACAGCCCAATGTAACCATACCCAAAGTTTTAAATATTCAAAAAAAAAAGAGGGTAAAATGACTCTTCCCATCATACTGGGCAGTAATCACTATTACATCAATTAGTTTCACAGCAGCTTTGGAAATTAAATGATCATAGTCTTTTTTTTTTAAAGGTTCTTTTCAGAGCTGTATAGGTGTCCGTTGTTAGTTAGGGACAGAGGACACATGGACTCTAGCAAAGTAGAAAAGCAATCTCTCCATCTATTTCCATAATAAGCTAGATATGCATTCTCAGGGAAAGAAGTGCCATAATGGCCCAGAGTAAAGCTTTTCTACTGAGGACAAAGGATAACCAGCCTCGGCCTGCTGAAAGTTCACGTATTTAAATATGCAAATTCATTTTTCTTCTATGGCATTCTAGAATTGCTTTCAAGCATTAGGATTCCTTGACTTCGCATTCATGGCTCTAACAACTTTCTATTCCTCCTCTCTCTCCTTCTGCCCTCCAAAACTGGGCAATCCCAACTCTCTTCATCACTTACTCTGTTCCAGCCATGTTGACTTCCTCATTGTTCCTCCAACACGTTAGGCAAGTTTCCTGCCTTATCAGTTCCTGGATTCCCTCTGCCTGGAATGCTCACATTCCACATACCCAAAATGGAAGAATCCATCACTCTTTCAGGTTTTCAAATGTCACCATTTCAATAAAGCTTTCCTTGGCTAAAATAACACACACCCATATATTTCCCATTCCCCTTCTCTATTTTATTTTTCACCTTAGCCCTCATCACTGTCACTAACATACTTCTTGTGCTCACTTTGGCACCATACATACTAACAGATATTTCTTGTTTAATTGTCCCTTCACTAGAATGTAGCTCCATGATTACAATTTTTATCTGTTATGTTCACTGCTTGAGTCCTAGCATTTAGAATGGTGCCTGACAACATATTCGGTGCTCAATATGCTGAATGAATAAATGACAGACCTAGCTCCAGCAGTTACTTGTTCAGTAGATACTGCCATCAACACTCCATGTTCTAGTCTCAAAGACTTCAATTAACAGATTAGATTTAGGTTATTTTTTTCAAACTGTGCTCTGGGAACTGTAACAATCCCTCAGGGGCAATTGTGAAGGTAGAACATGAAACCCTAATAAGCAAACAGAAAAGTCCTGTATCTGTTTTATTCACAGGATTTCTCGTAAGATTTAATTTGTAGAGAAGATTTAGCAACTTCAAAAAAATCTAAGACTACTGGGTTGTATACAACTTAGTTCCTACTTTTTAAGCTTTACTTATTTAGTGTAAATGAGGATAATCTAGGTATCATGTTTACATCATCATTCAGAAACAGATAAAAACTAGCACCAAGTCTTATTTAATCTGCTACAAAAGCAATCAAAATTTACTGTGTATTTTCTAATTAAAACAAGTAGAAAGAATATTTTTTAAAAGAAATGAAGTATAAAAATGTTGTTATTCCATACACAAAAACACATGTGAATTCACTAAGTGAAAATTAAAATCCAAATCCCATTACCACAAATATCTCTGCAGGCAAAAACATCTCCCAACCCATCAAATAGCACTGTCTGACAAAACAAACAATATTTTATTACAAACCTCACCTTGAAATTCATTCTAGTATGACCTGACCAGTGTAACATTTAGAACATTACATGTTCCAATAAGGAAAAAAGAACACTCACCTTAATGAAGTTACAGATGGACAAGCCTGTCCATACAAACCCATCTGGCCACAAAGAGAATCTGAAAAGCGAAGAAAAGTTAGTTATCAGAAGCTCCAAAGTAAATTAAACTATAAATAAGATTAATTTCTAATTAAAACACTCTGAAAACAAATAGAAGGCCAAAAGATTCACCACTATCTGAACAAATACCTATATGAATCAAAAATGCTATTAAACAATAGATGGAATTATAACGAAGACAGACAGACCAGGAAGCATAAGAGAAACAGACACAGTATAACTATAACATCCGAAGGAGCTGAAAATTCATAAAATTTAACAAATTGTTATGCTTGTTATACAGAGAGAGTGTCCAAACTATTTAGTGGAATCCTACTGATTCCAGAGAAGTGCCTAAAGGAGACCAAAGAGCTGAGTATGCAGATTCCCATCCCCACATAATTGTCCCCCACCCCATCTACTCTTCAATCAAAATAGTGCTATCTTCATTGGTTTTATATACCAGAATTCACTAAGACTTCATGTGAAGAACAGTTCCATTACTTAAAAGAAAGTTAACCTCACTGAACCTCAGATTCCTCATCTGTAACCTGGGGATAAATACGGCCTATATAATTTTACTTACTCATCAGGGACAAATTACAGGTTATTAGAATTAAATAAATCAATGAACAAATGTAGAATTGTCTATTAGTACTACTACCTGGCACAAGGATGATGCACAAATGTCTACAGGTAACATGAATGAGAGAAGTTGGAATGGGCATAAGCATATACATATGCATATACTGCACAAATGCTAGGGATTATGTGCAACTAAAGAAAACATGTTCACACTGAAGGGGATGGATCAGCTGCTAGTCCCAGTTCCAGCCACCTGCTGCTAAGCAGGATTGCAAGCCCAGTATTCGAAGAACTAATTTTTCAAGAGAAGCAAGATATCCAAAATTCTACTTGAAATCTCTTGATTTTTCTTTTCTAAATACTAGAATTTCTTTTCTAAATACCAAAAAAACATCAGATTCTGCCCCAAGTTTATAACCCTTAATCTAGAGGCTGAATGAATTCCCAGCATCTAATTGTTCCTGCAGGCACTGGAGGGAGACAAGGCACTTCTATCTCTGCTAGAATGACAGAATAGATACCTTAATCAACACGTCACTGAAAATTACAAACACTGAATAAAATGTTTTAAAAATCTTTATAAATTAATCAATAATCCTGAAGGAAAATAACATCCAATCAAGGCCAAAAACTAAATATAACAGAGAAACTAAGGAAGTATGCAGGGTACTGAAACCAGCTTTCATTCACCTTCAAGGCATTTTGCCAAACCCTATGAATTTCAGTTTGCACTCAGAAGGCAAAGGCGGCTCAAGGTACAAGAGGCAAAGTCCAGGTGTTACCCAAGAGATAGCAAGGAAAATAGTTTCTAAACCTTGGCACTGAGTGCCAACAAGGGGTTGGGGGACTATGATTGTAGAAAAACAGTATGTCCCCTGATATTCATAACCATAAACTGACTCTCACCTAGATTATGGTTTAAAAAGCTTCATATTTAAAATTTGGTTTAGGGTAGTCACAGAATGGTAGTATTCCCCACCCATCCTTGAGAAAAGCAAATGCAAATCCTGGGGAATGTGCCTTTGATAAAGGCCTAGAAGAATTCTCACAGATAAGGTACCAAAATAAATTCACAGGGCGCCTGGGTGGCTCAGTCGGTTAAGGGTCTGCCTTCGGCTCAGGTCAAGATCCCGGGATCCTGGGATTGAGCCCCACACTGGGCTCCCTGCTCGCGGGGAGCCTGCTTCTCCCTCTCCTTCCTGCTTGTGTTCTCTCTAGCATGTGCACTCTCGCTAATAAAATCTTTAAAAAATAAATTTTAAAAACAAAAATGAAGATAAATCAGTAAATAAACAAATAAATACACAATTTAAAAAAATCACAAAATCCAGAAGGAGGGAGGGGGAAAAAAAATCACAAAACCCAGAAGGAAACAAGCACTCAGAGTAAGATAGAGCTGAAACATCAGTTTGCAGAATCAGAACCTCAAAGATTTCCAGATATGGTAATTACTAGACACTTTACTGTTTTACTTTATGGGTGACTTAACTACTCCTGTTTCAATTACCTTCATGAATCTCAACTCTGTATCACTAACAGGGATCAATCTTCTAATCTAAAATATCTAACATCTAACATAATCTAAAATATCTAAACATAAATATCTAACAACATTCCACCCTGGAAAACCCAAATGTGCCATTCCGAAACAAAATTCATCGTTTTTCTTTAATGTATTTCCTATCATAAAATGACACAGTCCTTTTATCTAAGAATGGCTTTCTAGCCTAACTCCTTTCTTGGCCTTTGTTAAAACAGAACACTTCTTTCCAATTCTTGCCTTCTATGAGAAATTACTTCTCTAAACATTCCTAGGCTCTTAGGCCACTCCTCACCAAAGAGGTAAGTAACTGTGCTACTGGGTAGAGCTAACGCAGGACTACATCAGGACTCTACAGGCAGTGATTTGGATGCACCTGCCCCGTTGACCCTAACAAATATACGTCTCAGGTGGGCTGTCCCATGGTCTAGATTGGATAGGTGGAGATAAGAGAATCTGGAGAGTGAGCCAGCCCATTTGACCTTTATTCTAAATCACATTCTAAAATATTCTACAGTACCAGCTTTAGCAAAAACAAAGGTAACTCCTCCAAAAGTTACCATATGACCCAGCAACTCAACCCTACACACGTGTGTGTGTGTGTGTGTGTGTGTGTGTGTAATTATCTTGGGGACAGATAGACGGACATACACACGCACAGGTACATGTGTGTGCATGCCCAAGTGAATTTAAAACATACGTTCAAAAAACTTGCACATAAATGTTCAGAGCAGTATTATTTATAATGGCCAAAAAGTGGAAATACACCGAATGTTCAACTTATGCATGGATACATGGAATGTGGCATATCTACACAATATCCATAATATACAATATTATTATTCAGCCATAAAAAGGAATGAAGTCCTGTTACATGCTACAACATGGAGGAACCTTGAGAGCCTCATGCTAAGTCAAAGAAGTCAGACACAAAAGACCATATATTTGTAAAGGAGACTAGTAGTGACCAAAAGATGGGGGGATGGGGAGTGACTTCTACCAGGTTTTAACTGGAATGATGAAAGTGTTCTGGCACTAGATAGCAGAGACAGTTGTACAAACTTGTGAATAAAAACCCTTAGTATAGGGGCACCTGGGTGGCTCAGTCAACTGAGCATCCAACTCTCGGTTTCAGTCCAGTCATGATCTCAGTGTCGTGGGATCAAGCCCCATGCCGGGCTCCATGCTCAAAACAGAGTCTGCTTGTCCCTCTCCCTCCACTGTTCCCCCAACTTGTGCTCAGTCTCTCTCCTCTCTCAAATAAAGGAAAATCTTTTTTTTTAAAAAAAAAGCTTTTATTCACTTATCTGTCAGAGAGAAAAAGTGAGAGAGTGAGCGAGCACAAGCAGGGGGAATGACAGTAAGAGGAAGAAGCAGGCTCCCCGCTGAGCAAGGAGCCCGATATGGGACTCGATCCCAGGACCCCGGGATCATGACCTGAGCCGAAGGAGACGCCCAACCAACTGAGCCACCCAGGCATCCCTACATAAGAATCTTTTAAAAATAAATAAATAAATAAATAAAACACTCTTCAGTATAAAACCAAATATGCCTTAAAATGGTAAACTTTACAGTATGTGAATTTGTATCTCAATAAAAAACTAATTTTAAAAGTAGTAATATTTTTTCATCTGTTGGTTCTTGTTAAATTCCTCTGTTCAGAACTTTGGCAAGGGAAAAGGATCTTATATTTTGAGTCCCCCAAAACATCAAAACCTTAGGACTCCCAATTAGTTACCATTTACTACCAACTCTAGCTCCCAGATATCTTTCTAATCTGCTTTAGCCTCAATGCCTTAGTTTCCGTTTTCTCCATTTTTCATCTAGATTACTGTTCCTAAATAGTGAACCCCAGGCTAGTTAACTGAAAGAACAAACATCTGCCAATCTTCTCCCTACCCAGCAAACGACCAGCAACATGGAAATCTCACAAAAGAAGGCTAAAGTTCACAGTTCAGTCAGGAAAGTCTCAGTGTCCTCTGAATTAAAAACTCACATTTCTGAAGCCAACTATAGCTGAATAATTATATTAACTCATTCAACTATATCCATAACTTATACAGTTTGAGTTGGTGCCAAAAGCACCTTGTAGAATTTTCTCCAAATCCTTTAAAAACCAACATATAAGAAAGTTTGTGTAAAATGGCACAACCAGAATATGGTACTGAGTATGCTCCAGTAGAAGCAACTTTACTATATACTATATACCATCACCAACACAAGAGTATGGAATTCCTTTTAATATAAGCTGTCTTCAAGTGTATATTAAATTGAGCTACAGGGGCAACTGGCTGGCTCAGTCAGTAGAGCACGCGACTCTTGACCTCAGGGCTGTGAGTTTGAGCCCCATGGTGGGCACAGAGATTACTTTAAAAATTTTTAATAAAATAAAATAAACTGAGTTATAAACTATTTACATTTAGGAAGCAGATGTTTAACAGACTAACAGTAATATAATAATGCTTTATTTGGGAGCAGGAGGTGAAACGGGACAAAGTATTTTGAAAAAGTTCTCAAGCAATTCTTATTCTCATTCTCTTCTCTCCCACCAACACAGGAATATAATGCTTTATAGTTTACAAAGAACTTACAACACTCATGACCTTGAGTCAAGACCTAGACTGGAATCCCAATTACGACCTTAGGTACACTGTTAACTTCTCTAAGGCTTAATTTCCTCCTCTCCACAAAAGAGAAGATTCATGCCTCAGTTACAGTGACCATAGCTTGAATGAAAGCATCAGCATAACATCAAAGAAAAGAACTACAAGTTTGTTGAAAATAAATGCTACAGCACTAGAGGTAAGAAACTAACTACTCCTTTTTTTTTTAAACTTCCGAACTTAGACCTGTCTTTCGAAAGACTTGAAAGTATAAAATTCACTAGCATCCATGAAGGAACAACCCCTTTGACTCATGTTACTTAACTGAGCATTGTGACTTGTTATACCATTAGTCACAGGTAATTATTAAAGCAGTCAAAGAAATAACCTGTCTTAATCAGCATGAACAGAAGAAATGTGCCAGAGGAAGGAGTAAGGGGAAAAGAATCCTGCTGAGTGAGCAGCAAACAGCTGCTCATCTCACTCCACTAGCTACACCTAAAGGCAGTGGCACAGCTTGAGCTAAAAAGTGAGATCTCAGAGTCTTAAGCTCTCAGAAAGCAATTAAAATCATGTGAGAATGATCAATTCACCACGGGAGAACTAAAGGAAGACGAGAGGCCAAACTTAACTTTGGAGAACTCTAACAGATAATTGAGAGAAGAGGAACTAGGGGACACCTAGGTAGCTCAATTGGTTGAGCGTCTGCCTTCGGCTTGGATCATGATCCCCGGGGTCCTGGGATGGAGTCCCATGAAGGGCTCAGGAGCCTGTTTCTCCCTCTGCCTGCTTCTCCCCTTGCTTGTGCTCTCTCGTGCGCAGACTCGCTCTTTCTGTCAAATAAATAAATGAAAATCTTAAAAAAAAAAAAAAAAAGAGAGAGAAGAGGAACTAGTTTAAAATAAAAGTAACTTGAGAAAGTTGTACTGGAGATGGCTGCAAGTGATTTAATGCACAGAAAGGCAACATGTCGATTAAGATGGACACACATTGAAAAGAGAATATTGGCTTTTTATCAGAAGATCATTAATAGTATAGAGGGTGGGTTTTGTGTCCTAGTGAAAGCAAAAAATAGACTGCAAAGGGTTAAGAATTAGGGGAGGGAAAGAAGTTTAGCGACAAATTGTATGAAATGAAAATAAATGGGAAGTGCAATAGGTCAAGCAGTCAGAGAGGTACAGATTAAGTCAGAGAAGGTGAAGAATCTGTTAGAACGCTCATCACACCGTTTTCTTCTTCACAGCTCTTGTCACCAACTGATACGACTTCTGTTTACTATTTTACTGTTTCCCCAACTGGAATGCAGATAAAAGTTTGTTTCATTCTGTTATATCCCCAAAACCTGGTGCATAGTTAGCTGTCATGTTTGTTCAATATATGAATAAACCAGGTTCCTTAACAGCTGGAAAAAGAGAGTATACTTCAAGTAAGTACAAGATCTGACTGAAAACTCATCAGACCTCTTAAATATAATCTTAGTTTGTATCCATCAAATACTTCTCCCCACCTCAAGGTAAATAATTTAGGACCAATATGTGGTTAGAAGAGCAAGTTAAGGGGGTGCCTGGGTGGCTCAGTCATTAAGCGTCTGCCTTCGACTCAGGGCGCGATCCCAGAGTCCTGGGATCGAGCCCCACATCAGGTTCCTCCGCTGGGAGCCTGTTTCTTCCTCTCCCACTCCCCCTGCTTGTGTTCCCTCTCTATCTGGCTGTCTCTCTCNCCTCTGTTAAAAAAAAGGGGAAAAACTTAAAAAAAAAAAAAAAAAAAAAAAGCAACTTAAGAATCCAGAATATATGAAGAACTCTTAAAACTCAATCATAAAAAGATAACCCAATTTAAAAGTAGCAAAGATTTGGAGATATAGCTCATGGGCAGAGCATTTGACTGCAAAAAACAGGCGAAGATAAAAGTTACTAAGATCTACAAATATCCAACAAGCACATGAAAAGATTAGTCATCAGGGAAATGCAAATCAAAACCACAATGAGATACCACTTCATACCCCACCAGGATAACTATAATAAAAAAAAATAATAATAGACAATAACAAGTGTTGCAAAGGTGTGGAGAAACTGAAACTTATATATTGCTAGTGGAAATGTAAAATAGTGCAGCCACTTCAGAAAACAGTTGAGTTTACTAAAAAGTTAAACAGAGAGTTACCTTATGACACAGCTACTCCATTCCTAGGGTATATACCGAAGAAATGAAAACATTCATTCACAGAAAAATCTTCATAGCAGCATTAAATCATAATAGCAAAAAAGTTAAAACAATCCAAATGCCCGCTAGCTGATGAATGGATAAATAAAATGTGCTATATCCATACGGTGAAATAGTAGTTGCAATAAAAAAGGAACGATACATGCTACAACATGATCCTTGAAAACATGCTAAGTGAAAGAAGCCAGTCCAAATGTCCAAAACAGGCAAATTTATATTCGTAGTTAGACTGTGGATCAACACTTACATTAAATTAGATTAGTTTCTTAGGGTTTGAGGAGTAGGGGAGTAAAGGGGACTGACTGGGTATGGGGATTCTCTGAGAGAGGAAAATGTTCTAAAATTAGACTGCAGTGATGGTTACACAACCCTGTGAATACATTAAAAAACATTGAATTTCACACTTTAAATAGGTGAACTGTATGGTATATGAATCCTATCTCAATAAAGCTTTAAAACAAAGAGCAAGTTTAGAACTACATCATACAGGGCGCCTGGGTGGCACCGCGGTTAAGCGTCTGCCTTCGGCTCAGGGCGTGGTCCCGGCGTTATGGGATCGAGCCCCACGTCAGGCTCCTCCACTATGAGCCTGCTTCTTTCTCTCCCACTCCCCCTGCTTGTGTTCCATCTCTTGCTGGCTGTCTCTATCTCTGTCAAATAAATAAATAAAATCTTTAAAAAAAAAAAAAAAAAAGAACTACATCATACAAATGTTCGTTCTTGTTAAATTCTTGCTTCTTCCCTCACTAGTGCCACAGGAGCCACCCCATCCCCAAACTGGAACAGGAAAAGGAGAGTAAAAGTAATGATTTCACCAGAAAGCAACACTACTACAGCAGTATTTTCAAATCTATAACCCCCTCAACCATTAGTGGTTCAGGAAAGTTTGTTTTCTGGTGAGTTCCACTATTTCCAAACCATACCATCTATTAATTAAACATGTTTAATGAAGATACACTTATGGTTCATAAAAAGAAGTTTTATACATGATTCTACAGAAAAATATTCTAGTATCTACAAATCAACTACTTAGGTTTTACCTCTCTCCTAAAACAAAACCAAGGCCAGGTCTTGTTATTCTCTAATAACGGAAGATGAAAAATGCATGCCAAGCAACAATCAGCTTTAGCTTTTTAAGACTGTTTTAAGACTGAAGAGTCTGGACTAACTGCCTCTTTCCCCTCCATAGTTTAGGTCTGGTGTCAGTCAAACAGGTGGTAAATGTGGGGGCAGAGGAGCTTTTTGGCCAAACATCACAGAACTATAGCTTCTTCCAAACCCCAAACCTTACTTCCTGCAATTTATGTAAACAGATCACAGGCCACCCTCTTCAAACCAAATCATAACCCAAGCAAATAACACAGGATTCTATTTCTGGGTCTGTCATTAACCCACTGGATAATCCTGAAGCTTCAGTCTCTCTACTTTGCTCAATAACTTAACCACAATTTCTGGTCCCAAAATCGTATTATGTGATCTAATAAAGAACTTTTTCCCAATTTATAGATTTGTTTTTATGGAAAATCTGACAAAAATATATGAAATTAAATCATATTATGTTTCTTTTTTTTAAAGATTTTATTTATTTATTTGACAGGGAGAGAGCCAGCCAGCGAGAGAGGGAACACAGCAGGGGAGTGGGAGAGGAAGAAGCAGGCTCCCAGTGGAGGAGCCCCATGTGGGACTCGAATGCCGGGATCACGCCCTGAGCCAAAGGCAGCCGCTTAACGACTGCGCCACCCAGGCGCCCCAAGCATATTATGTTTAAATCACTTCTATTGAATGTACATGAAACACAAAACATTCCAAAGACTGTTCACTCTAAAAATGTTGAACTCTTCTATTTTAAAATTTTAAAGGTAGTCACTAAACAGAGAATAAGCTTTCAGAGGCCTGAAGGGTTTTGAGGCTTTAAATTTAAACTCAGTTATATTTAGAAAGTCAAGATGCCACCTCTCTGGATCCTGTATCTTTATCTTGGGCATTTGATTTATGTGCTTCGCCTGGTGTAATTCAAAGCAAGAGATCCTACCATATCCCTGAAAAGTAAACTGAACATATCAGAATGTACTGATTACCAGAGGAATGTCATGCTGTATTGAAACCGAAAAGATGGGAAGCTACAGTCTCCCATGCTAGAGCTGTTGAACAAAATACAAAATTACCTCTCCGGTCTCCAAAGCCAGTCTATAAACCACTGCCAACTTTATAAGAACCAATTCTATTCCATTCCTGAAAACCCTGACTCAAGAGCCTAGGGTGAAACCTAGGGAATCTGTTAAATCAAAGTATCTCAGGTAATTCTGATGCACAGCTTAAATCAGGAACTATTGGTTTAGGACAAGAATAGCAAAAGATAGTTTCCTATCATTTACCAATTACGCTCAATAGGCAATAGCTACCTGAAGTGCTACACTGAGGAGGTCATGTCTAAAAACAACCAGTAATTAGTAGTTTGCCATGGACAAAGTGATGAGGAAGTGGCCACATGCAAACCATGTTATCTGTCATCTGTGATTCAGACTACTGAATAGGCTTTTTTAAGCAGGCTTCTGGGGGTAAGAGAAAAAAGAGACTTAGATCTGAATTATTTACTTTTAATTGGCAAAAGCTTTGGCTAACTCTGGGAGTAGGAGGCAGCAAGAATACGCCGATTGGCATACGTACCAATGCTCTCCATAAGACTTACAAAGCTTCTCTCTCTCTCCCTAAGAGATAAAAATCTTTATTAAAAAAAAAAAAAAGAGCACCTGGATGGCTCAGTCAGTTAGGTGTCTACCTTTAGCTCAGGTCATGATCTCAGGGTTCTGGGATCAAGTTCCTGGCTCCCTGCTCAGCAGGGAGTCTGCTTATCCCTCTCTCCCTTATTCGCTCACTCTCTGATAAATAACAAACCTTTAAAAAAAAAAAAAAGCTTCCCAGTTATTACACAGAAAAGACAAGGCTTCTGCTCTCAAAATGTCAATAATCTTGTTTAAAAATGAAAATTCTGCACAATTATATGAATTTGGCTTAAAAAAAAAAAAAGAAGGTTGTGCTTTGAGTTCCACGTTAGGTAAAGAAAGGTGGGAGCTAGTGGGAAGACTGAGCACCAAGCAAAAACAGTATAGTTTAGATTGATTCAAGAGGGAATCAACTGGGGGTTCCTCATCAATACATGACTAAAGTAATGGGTTAAGATTCCCCTGGCAGCATTTTCCGGGGCGGGGGGGGGGACAAACGGGGGGAGGCTACATAACCAAGACATGACACACTGGAAGGCAAATAATCTGCTTTGTATTGTTTTGTATGCATCTGTCTCTGGCACTGGATTGCTAGCTCTTAGTAGGCCAGGTACATGTCAAACTAACCTTTGTGGGGGACAGGGGTGCCTGGATGGCTCAGTAGGTTAAGCATCTGCCTTCTGCTCAGGTCATTATCCCAGGGTCCAGGGATCAAGCCCTGCATCGGGCTCTCTGCTCAGGAGGGAGTCTGCTTGTCCCTCTCCCTCTGCTCCTCCTCCCTGGTTATTCTGTCTCCCAAATAAATAAATAAATTTTAAAAAACTTTAAAAAATTAAATAAATGAAATACTTAAGCAAAAAAAAAAAAAAACCACACACACAACAAGACAGCTGAGGCACATGTGGCAAATGGCTTAATGATGATCAAATCTGTGATGGGTATATGGGATTCATTACATTTTATCTTCTTTTGCAAATACTCAGCAATGCACTTGTGGACTTTCCTGTTACTTGGTCAAGTCCAGCACTGTACAATTAATTCTTTTTCTTTTCTTTCTCAGACTTCAGGAAGCTTAAGAATGACTAGTACTTCTGAAGAAAACAGCCTAGACTCAATCAGAAGAAAACCGGCATTCATTTGTTAGCTCTACTAATAGGAAATCTCTCTGAATCTACTCAAAGAACTTCTTGTAAATTAATATGAGAACTGAATATGAGCCAAGAGAGTGACTCAGTTGCTAAAAAGAAACAAAATACAATCTTAAACTTCATTAAAAGAATAGTACCCAGATAAAGGAGGGTAGCAGTCCCATGCACTCTTTACTAGTTAGTTCACAACTGGAGTATTGTGCTGTTTTGAGCATCATATTTTAAGAACACTTACAAGCTAGAATGCTTGCAGGGAGAGGTATCAGACTAGTGAGGAGTTTAGAAGCCAAATGTCAAGGGCAGAATGTCTGAAAAAAGTGGGTGTGTTTAGTGTGGAGAAGAAAACACTTCCCAGCCTTCCTTGTCACCTCAACCACAGAGACCCCCAGTGTAATATTTTCCAGAGGATTTCAAGAGTCATTAGTAAGCATTCCATTGTCAGATAAGTTTGAGATAAACATTTTTTTGTCGAACATACTTAACAAGTGTTCAATATCCTCAAGTGCTTTATGATTCTTCAGGAAGGATGTTCAGTATTTCCCCAAAAGGAACCATTTATTCATTCATTCAACAAAAATTCACCAAGCTCCAATTATTTGCCAAACATTCCTCCAAGTGCTTGGGATACATTGAACATTTTTAATATTCTGGAGGATACTTTGTGAAATAGACAACCTGGACCTCTTGCTACTCCTGTAACTTGCACTGTGTTCTCGTATCTCTCAGGTTTTTTATTATGCTGTCAGCCTAAAAGGTCCATCACTAATCTTAATTCAAACATTATCTCCTCCACAAAGCTTCTCTGATCATAAGCAAAAACTTGCTTTTCAACAAGCTGAAGACTCTTTTTCTGTATCAGTTCTTTGTGAACAGACTATGCCTCTTAATTACCTTCAGATCTCTCATAATGCCCAGGGCAGTGTCTTACACACACAGGTGTTCAAGAAATATTTGCTGAATGATCAATCACTGAAACACTTGAAGGATTATCTTGTTAACACAAACTAGGTCTCTACTGTTCCAGAGACGACAAAGAAAGAGATGAAGTTAAAGGAAATTTTACCTTAATTAGAGCTAAGAACAGTCTACCTGACAGGCATCAGTAACTACAGGTGTTCTAAGAGTAGCCAAATAGTATTTATCAAGTGCTTTAGTAGGAAATCTCGCTGGCCTGAATGACTAACTCTTAAAATTAAAGAACTACTGTATTTCTGACCACATTAGACAAAAGGAAACTTCTGATACAATCTATTTGTATCAATACTAAAATTCTAGGGGCACCTGGGTAGCTCAGTCAATTAAGCGTCAAACTCTTAGTTTCAGCTCAGGTCATGATCTCACAGGCGTCGTGGGATCGAGCCCCAAGTCAGCTTCCAGTCGGCTCCCCACTCAATGTGGAGTCTGCTTCAGATTCTTTCTCCCTCCCCCTCTACCCCTCCTGAACACGTGCTAGAGCTAAGAAATAAAATCTTAAAAAAAAAATTCTTAAACTTAAACATGAAATATCCTTTCATTTACAACTACAGTAAATATATAATAGTGCCTGTTAATGTCATCTACAGTGCTAAATATAGAGAATAAATAACAAAAAAGACACTGTCTCTATCCTAAGAGTCAATACAAGGTTGCTCCCAAAGCAAATCTGAAAGCCTCGGTCATTGACCTCAATAAGAAACGCTCCTTCGATGAGGAAATTCTTTAGATAAATGATTTTGAATATTTTGCAGGCAGAGAAATAACTATGAAGGCATTAGCTCCTCTTAAAGCCATCTACTGACACCATTAAATACATTAAGTTCTTCAAAAAACAAAGCTAGCCACTCTGCCTTTTTAATTAAAAACTAGGAAACCAAAAAAAAACCTAGAAAACAGAAGAAAATCCAGGATACCTCCATATGCCAAGGATTATCTCTGCAGTGTCTCTCCCAAACTAAAAGCTGTAGTCTTTGCTGGCAAGGGCCCTATCTTTTACTTGCGTCCGCAGCATTTAGTACAGTGCCCAGGACACAGCAGATGGTGAATAAATGAGCAAACAAGTGAGAGAAATTAATGAGTCCAATGTCCCTGGATGAAAAACAGTACCTTAAAAAAACACTAACAAATGGTTTTTACTAGAAACCTGCCAAAGATATGTTAGCATACAAGCAGATCATAAGTCTAGTTTTCACTATAAACTGGAGTGCTATTTTCAGGTCACTTATTGATAATTACTGTAAGTAAACCTAAGGTCTTGGTTGCTTCTAGGGAACTAAAATTAATTCCTTAATCAGCAGAGCTAAATGACCAAATTCTAGTGCAAAGAAAAATCCAAAACACTTATTACACCCACAACTTGACTGATAGATTATAATGAAATAATTTATTATCAAACTGATTTATTAATGTAACTGCCTAGAAAGCAAAATACTTTGATAGCACCAAGTATTTTTTTTTTTTGAAGATTTTATTTGCTTATTTGTCAGAGAGAGCAAGCATCAAGCACAAGCAGGGGGAAAGGCAGGCAGAGGGAAAAGCAGGCCCCCCACTGAGCAAGGAGCTCCATGGCGGACTGGGTCCCAGGACCCTGGGATAATGACCTGAGCCAAAGGCAGACACTTAACCGCCTGAGCCACTCAGGCGTCCCAACACCAAGTGCTTAAACTGCTCTTCAAAAGTGTTATGATTCAGATTTTTCTAAATTCTCTAAATTCTCATACGTTTCATTTTTCTGATTATAAAAATGGTATAAGCTCACTGTAGAGAACTCAGAAAACATAAATGGGTTCAAAGGAGAAAATAAAGACAACCCGTTGTGATACTTTCTTTCACAGGCTTTTTTCCTATGCAGTTATAACTTCTTTATATACTATCACTCTTCCTACCCACTGGGCAAGAGACAATAGTCTCATGTTACGACAGTAACCCTAGCTCCCTCAGTAGATTCATGTTCCAGGTACATTTTCTTAATGTCTACATGTTATAGATGTGTACTTCCATAAGATAAGACCAAATCTGATATTTTGTAATTCTTGGAAGTATCCCTTCTGATTCTGTCTCCTCCTTGCCTCCAGAATTCTACAAAGACAGAGAGAGCAGACTCGAGTAAAAATACATCCAATGAATGGAAATGGACCCAAATTTAACAAGGGAAGTTGTTCTCAATAGTTTTATGTCCCTTAGCCTGATATTATCACAAGTTCTGTTCCAAGTAGCCCAGGTCCTTTGAGGTCCATAACCTTTAATTTCCACCTCAAAAATCCAAAGTATGTTCTTCATAAAAACTTTGTCAGTCTTCTTTTAAAGAGTATAAGACGAGAAACAGAATGCACAATCTTGGGTCCTGTCTCTGCTCTAACGAACAACTTGAGTAACACTAAGTCTTAGCTTGTATCTCATTTTCTCCATTTGTCAGTAGGCATACCACTTGCCCTACCTCTAATACTGGGCTGTTGGGGGGGGTTCCAAAATTCAACAGATCAGAGAAAATGCTTTTCAAAAAGTATTATTCAAATATAAGATGGATATTTTTCCAAAACATACATCCCCTATAATAAACAGTATAAAACATGACTTCCCCACATGTGCAAAATGCCTTTTCTGATGGTGATTACCATGTACATTCGCGGTGGGACAATACTATCAAGACCTCCTTACACAGGGCAGACTGGTAGGCATGTTCTAGATTCTCAGACCCAACCACACTAGCAGAAACTGATGCCATATATTCTTCATCTCCTGCTGTGACAGTCAACCTGCTCCTGACTACAGCATATCTGACTGTTGTGTATTTCCCGAAGTTCTACAGCCAAGCCACAGAAACGTTAGTCATTTTTAACAATGTACCCACCAACCAAAATCCATGATCTTAACAGTAACCTTTTTTTTACCATATCGCACTCCTCTCTCAGTCCCACTCCGCTATAAGCAAACAATTTGAAATTATTAGCAAGTTCTAACCCCTTCATCCATTCCCCTCACAAATCTGTGTTCAACATACAGTAAGGACAGGTCTCTACCTTAAGAAAAATTCCAATCCCAACTTCTGAGATCTCTAATAAAGTAACATCAGCACTATATCAATCAGATCCATCTTATTTCCTTGATACCACTACATCACTGGGCAGGATGCTATCCACTAGGTGAATTCAGTTACAGCTTTTAGCTTTGTACTCCAGGAGAAAAATTCAGCTGAAAGTTCACTGGGCAGTCTCCCTCAAATATAGGATCATCCTGGAATAACGGATCAACTGTTCAACGACCTTCTCCCATATGTGACCCAACTCTTCATGACCGTCTCTACATGTGAAGATAATGAAAAAACAGCCAATGCTTTGCTACAGTTTGTACATTTCTGTCCCCCCTAAAATCCACACGTTGAAATCCTACCCCTCAAAAATGATGGTATTAGGAAGTGGGTCTCCGGGAGGTGCTTAGATCATGAGGGTAGAGCCTTCATGAATGGGATTGGTGTCCTATAAAAGCAGCTCCAGAAGGACCCCTTGCACGTCCCCCATGTTAAGGTGCCAGCTACGAACCAGGAACAGGGCCTTCACCAAAAGGCAACAATGCTGGTGCCTTGACCTTAGACTTTCCAGCCTCCAGAATTGTGAGCAATACGTTTCTGTTACTTAAAAGCCACCCATCTGTGGTATTTTGCCACAGCAGCCCAAATGGACTAAGACAGCTAACATGCAAAGTTTATAGAGACTCTAAAAACTCCCACGCAAGAATTTTCCCCACCCCTGAACTATTAGCATTCAACTCAGAAGAGAGTCCTCTAAGATGTTCTGAAACAGTTCCTCTTAATTGCATTCCATAAGCATGAGTACATTACAGACTACTTCACCCCGACAACGAGAAATAAGTCAGGGCCGTGTCAATGTAGGTCTGATTATACCAAAAGGAAATCACTTCAGATTTATGCTAAAATCTTAAAGCAACCAGAGTGGTTTAGTAACTATAAGAATCTATGGCTTATTAAATGTGTCAAAGTAAGAGTTCTTGCTGAATATGGTCCCATATTAATTAAATCATATTCTTATTTATCCTATATTTTATCTTGTTACATACAAAGTTTGACACCATATAGGAGTCTCATTTACTTTCTGTTTCAGTTGCTTTGTCTCAATTCTATAAGAAAGTAATAACCATTCTGAAGGACATCACATTCTCAAGTTATCAGTTGATATGTCAAGTAGAAGAGAAGCTGAAGGTACCTAACTCCAAAAGGTTACTTAAAATAAGTAGAATACCATTGTTATAATTATAAATACAACATCTGGTTCCATATAACAAATCTATTTCCATATCCCAACAGATGGCCCACAGTAATAATGCTTTGCTGATCTGGTTATAACAAATTCTATTAAATCCAAAATCCTGTATAGCAGATGCCTTTTCCAATTTCAGTATAAGTCAATCTCTTTAACCAAAACACTGTGCTTTGGTTCTTGTTATTTGTGCACTAAAACCCAATTATGCCAATTAAGATGATCAAATTTTTTGACAGTTATAAAATGCCACTGTGGTGTTCTCTGATTTTCAGGTGAAGGAGGGTAGAGTATCTCTATCTAGGACTGAAACACTAACTGTTGAAATGGAAAGCAAAAATTCAGTTATAGGAAGGCTGAGGAGAGGTAAAAGTGAGCTTTGTCTGTCTCAAGCCAAGGTTTCTGAACAGCGGCAATGTGGACAGCTAAGTGACTAATAAAGCAAACAGTGAAGAGCACCGAAAATAATGCAATTTCTGAGTTGAAAGGCTATTAGGAAGGACAAAAAGTGTACCTGAAAGCATAAACATGTATCTCTGTACACTAAGGTATCAGGTTCACAGTTTTAAAAAATGTGGACACAATGTCAACTTTAATTTTGCTGTTTGCTTCCCCAACACACTCAAAATCCAATCTTCATATTCTCATCATGCCCTTACATGAAATATTACCTTCTATTAACTCATAACACAGTAAGCAGTACAATGTAGTGATTAACAGCCACTGAGTTCTGAAAATAGACTGCAGGTGTTCAAATCCTGCCTCTCTCCATCCCTAGCTATACCACCTCAGGCAAGCTACTTAATCTCTCTGTGCCTGTTTCCTCTCTGTGCCTGAAAAATTGATAAAAATAAAATCTAACTTTTAGAGTTGTTATGAGGATTATATGGATAATAAATGTAAAGTACTCGGAATACTTTTGGACCCACAGTAAGGCTTCAGAAAATGCCACTATCATCATCACATAAATACCCACTGATGTTCTGAAGAAAAGGCAGGAATATGAAATGACTTACCTAAATCACAAAGGAAACAAGTGACAGAATGTGGTTAAAAAAATAAATAAATACACATACACAAACACACACTTCTTCAATTTAAGTCCTGAATATTAAACATTAAAAATTACTAGTTCACTAAGTAAGGAGATTTCCCAGCCCCTCTAATTACCCAGAAATTCACACAGGAATCCTTTAAGAACAGCAGCACAGAGTACTAGAATTAGCAATGAACATGGACTAAGAAGATCCAATAGCTCCGTTACTGATTTGCATGTACAATCTTGGGTAAGTCATCTAATCTAAACTTCAAATTGCTCAGCTTAAAAAATGCTTTGGGGGCGCCTGGGTGGCACAGCGGTTAAGCGTCTGCCTTCGGCTCAGGGCGTGATCCCGGTGTTATGGGATCGAGCCCCACGTCAGGCTCTTCCGCTATGAGCCTGCTTCTTCCTCTCCCACTCCCCCTGCTTGTGTTCCCTCTCTCGCTGGCTGTCTCTATCTCTGTCGAATAAATAAATAAAATCTTTAAAAAAAAAAAAATGCTTTGCCCACATCACAGGACTGTTGTGATATGAAATGAGTTGATGTATGAGAAAATTATGTAAACCCAAACACTACATGAATGTTCAAGGGCCATGTCTTACTCATTTTTATATCCCCAATGCCTAGCAGAATGCACAGCAGAGGTTACAATCTAAAAGAAAAGCCATGGGAGGAGTGAAATTGGCAGGGTAAGGACTAAGACGAAGAAAGGGAAAGGTTTTTACAAGAATAAGAAACCCAAATGTCCAACTAATGAATGGATAAATAAAAGGTAGTATAGGGCGCCTGGGTGGCACAGCGGTTAAGCGGCTGCCTTCGGCTCAGGGCGCGATCCCGGCGTTCTGGGATCGAGCCCCACATCAGGCTCCTCCGCTGGGAGCCTGCTTCTTCCTCTCCCACTCCCCCAGCTTGTGTTCCCTCTCTCGCTGGCTGTCTCTATCTCTTCAAATAAATAAATAAAATCTTTTAAAAAAATAAAATAAAAGGTAGTATAGCCATACAACGGAATGTTCTTTAGCAATAAAAAGGAATGAGATACGGATACAAACCTCAAGATGGGTAACCCTTGAAATATTATGCTTAGTGAAAGAGCCCAGACATAAAAGACCATATGCTGTATGATTCCATTTATATGAAATGTCCAAAACAAGGTGCAGACTTTCTTTTTTGGGATGATGAAATGACTAAAGATGATTGTGGTGATGGATGCACAACTTAATATATTAAAAACTGTTGAACTAAATATTAAAACAAGTGAACTATATAGCATGTGAATTATACCTCAAAAAAAACTTTAAAAGAAAAATAAGAAAAAAAGTTTGTGAGAACCGTTAAAGTATAAAATCACCGGCTTTAAAATACATTTGTTTCTTTTTTAAAGAAAAAAAGTGAATTTTCTGATATCTGAGTAGCTCTGACAAGAAGACAAGAGACTGGTGAAAGAATCAGGAGAAAATACTTAAAATTTTACCACACCCGGAGCGCCTAGATGGTGCATTCACTTAAGAATCTGACTCTTGGTTTCAGCTCAGGCAGTAATCTCAGGTTGGGAGATGGAGCCCTGCATCCGTCTCCCCACTGACCACAGAGTCTGCTTGAGACTTTCTCTCCCTCCCCCCTAAAATCAATCAATCTTATAAATAAATAAATAAACAAACAAACAAACCAAACCAGACCATAATGTCTCTACAAATCCTTTTGTGGAAAACAAATCTGACATCTATTCTTATCCTTCCTTTCAAAATTCTAAGGTTAAAAATTACTTCCCAGTCCTAGTTCAACAGTCTTTTCATCATGATGATTGTTTCTAACTCCCAGGCTACCTTTGATACTACCAACCACAGTACTTCTCCTAACCTTGGCTTCTATAGCACTGATGTCCTTCCTCGTTCTTCTCAGAATGTTTACCTCTTAGTTTGTAATGTCACCCAAAATTCCAAACCTCAAAGCTCTTTCACCATCATACTGCTAAGTTTCCATCACTCATCTACTCACCTGTTTTTTACTACCATCTACACAGCCCTGGTCAGTGAACAATCTGTATTTTCATCTCTATTAATCCTATACCAATGTACTAAGATACTTCACACTTATTCTGGTCAATTCTTCATTGTCTTCACTTAGGCTGGGAAGCAGTACCGTGGCTCAACCGAAGTAATTCCTAAGCTATTTCTATGTGGCTTTGCAATGTGAGGTACATTTTTTTCTTCTGAATAGATCTGTTTTTCTAATTGCTTTGCTTAAACTAGTCTTCATTTCCAGAGTCAAACCATCAAGGAGAAAAGGCCATCAGGACTGGCAGGAAACTAGCCTGCTATTGAAAAACTGATTGTATCCCATCTTATGTTGCCCATAGCCAATCTTAGCTCATTTTCCTTCACAGTGATACTTTCCTAATTTCCTATTATCAGTCATCCTCCCAGGACTCCAGGCTTTTATCTTTTAATGCTCTATTTGTTTTCTTCCCTTTGTGCACAATCCTCACTAAGTTCAAATTAATTTTTACTCACACGTGTATCTTCTTACATATCCTATGCTGCTTCCTAAGGACAGTATAATTTAATGATTAAATGCAAAAGCTCAAAGATGAGACTGCCTGGATTCAAATCCTGGCTCTTCAGCTTACTCTCTACGGGATTCAGGGCAAGTTACTTTCTGTAGCTCAGTTTCTTCATAGGAATAGTAAGACCTTTGAGAAGATTTTGAGATAAATACATGTACAGAGTTTAGAACAATGGCTGGCATACAGGAAACACTCAATAAATGTTAGCTATTATTTTATTCCCATAGTCATTACCTTATGTTAGACTCTCATTCCTAAAATTCTCTGAGACCCTTCTAGTCAGTCTCCTCACTCTAGAACACTCAGATAATACAAACCTTCCTCAGGAACAATACACATTATCTTACCCCCAGTCTTTAGAACCCAATGTGGTACCCCATCAAACTAACCCTTACATCCTTGAAAGGTCCTCCACCTACACCTACTCACCAATTGTGAACTCATTTATTACTATTCACCAATACAGACTGTCTGTGCAGGTCAACCTACTTGCTATATCTTTTTATTTATTTATTTTAAAAGATTTTATTTGTCAGAGAGAGAGAGTACAAGCAGGGGGAACAGGGGACAGAGGGAGAAGCAGGCTCCCTGCTGAACAAGGAACCCAATGTGGGACTCAATCCCAGGTCTCTGGGATCATGACCTGTGCTGAAGGCAGACGCTTAACCAGCTGAGCCACCCAAGCATCCCTAGAAAATGCTGGAGTTAAGGTATATTAATTAACATTTTCATTTCCTGCAGCTAGTAACTAGTAGAATGAGTACTTGAACTCTGATCTGCCTGACTTGAGACCCTATGTTCTTTATCAGTTCTGTATTGCCTAAAAAATATGCTTCAGAATACATCAGAAAAACAGTCTCTATTTTCCACTGCCCCACCCAAACTAAGCATGATGAAAGCAGACAGAATCTGTATTTAAATATCTTTATTTTGCATAGGAGAATATACTAAGAATTGTACCACATAGAAGGAAAGTATGTATATATACTCAGAGCACACAATGCAAAAGACAAATCAAGAAAAAGTGAGCATGCTGGCCAAGTTGGAATCCAAAAAGTGACTTCAAAATATTGATTTTTTTTATTTCACCCAAACTAATGAACCAAAAAGAGCCAAAAGAAACATGTCCTGACCCCATCCAATAAATACCTCATAAAAGCATGAAAAGTCCCCAGCATCACAAAAGCTCGTAAGATTCACCTCAACTCCAAGAGACACAAAAGGAAAACAAAAATCCTCAGGTTTATAATAAAAACAAACAAAAAACTTAAAAAATTCAATCACATCCATATATGCCACCCTAACAGAAAAATGAAGGGAGTTACTGCTTTCCTATAAATATTTGCTATGGTCTAGGAGGAATAAGGCTCCTCTCACTGCTACTGTAGCCTGCTCCCTGTTAAGGGAGCAATCTGTGGTCACCCAAGAGCGAAACACAGGAAGCTGGAAACCTTAACCTGGAACAGACATTAAGGAAAGAAACCACCCAAAACACGTTTCAAAACCAGTTTCAAAAAAACAGAGTAGCGCAAAGATACTCAACAGAAAAAGGGGAAAAGCGAAATGAAATAGCTCCCACGAAATATGTGACCCAGTGAAACTATCCAGTACCACGTTCCAAGTAAGGAGCCATGCATGTAATACTTCCATAATATGCACTCGTTTCACCGGGAAGCAAAAGAGAAGGAAAAAATAAAGGTCAGGGAAAGACAAAAAAGATGCCCACCAAACGCTACCTCCCGGGCCAGCCCAATTCAGCTCACTCGGGAATCCAAGTAGCAGCAACAGAGACGTGAACCGCACAACACAGAAAAGAAAAACCTTTGCCAAACACACACACACAAAGTAGAACTACACACCTCAGTGCTTCAGCAGCTAGAGCACACTCTTTTGGATTAAGCAGTTGAGAAAAGAACGAGAACAGCCAAAAGCCGAGGAGGAAAGATGTCTATGAAACTAAGCCCTGCCATGTCCCCTGCTGGTCTCAATTTCAGAGAGTACAACTCTTGCTTCTCTCAGCTAACCAACATTCGGCCTCAGCAAAGCAGACTGACCCTAACACCTTCCACGCCACGGGAGGAAATCACAGAGGAAAAACCACGGCGTAAACCTCCCTCCTCACCAGCTGCAAAAAATGGAGGGGGGAGGGGGGAGACACCCTACCACGTGGGCAGGATGCAACACACACAGGACAGCAACACGTCCGCATGGAACGGCTGCCTCTGCCCCCATGCCGGCAGAGGACACGGCGTCAGGATGGGTGGGAACGGAGGCCCCTCGCACGGGCCTCACCCCGAAGGGCACCCCTGAGGCGCGAGGTACTGTCCGCCTCGCCGGCCGAAAAACACCCCAAGCTCGAAGGGAAGAAGCTGCATCGTGCCCCGGTAGGGGCCAGCCCAAGCCAAGGGGCAGATCACAGAGAGGAGGACACGGCCGCTGTCCTCGGACTCGGCGCCCCCGGGAGCCCCGTCCGGCTCCCCCCGGGCCCCGCCTGGGGGAGGGGCGGGAGGCGCGGAGCCGCCGCTTCCCGGCTGAGGGGCAGCAGCAGCTGAGGAGAAGCGCCGCGGGGGAGGGAGGAACCTAGCCCTCGCCGCCCGCCAGGCCCCAGGCCGGACCCGGGCCCCCCGCCCCGCCCGCCGCCCACCCCGCAGCGCCGCCGCGGCCGAGAAGGGAGAGGGCGTCTNCCCCGCGGTCACGGCCGCGGGGACGCGCGCGGGATCCCTCCGCTGGGACAAGTAGTGCCCTGGGACGCCGGGATATCTGCCCCAGCGCTGGCGGTATTTTGGACTTCCGAGCGATTTGGGGTTCCTGCGCCTCAGAGTGGCGGCTAGG
This sequence comes from Ailuropoda melanoleuca, assembly GCF_002007445.2. Lineage (NCBI taxonomy): Eukaryota > Metazoa > Chordata > Mammalia > Carnivora > Ursidae > Ailuropoda > Ailuropoda melanoleuca. The sequence goes on from NC_048219.1 coordinate 18,948,218, forward strand.
AAGTGGGGGCGGCGGGGAAGGCGCCATAGTTCAGGACATCAGGGACCTTCGGCCTTGGACCCTGCTCAGGGATTCTTCAGGCCCCGTGCCCGGGAGGGATGGCGCTTCATGACCTTGCCCCCCCCCCGCGACCCCACCACCTTTTGGTAGCGACGGGCACCCGAGCCTCTCCGGGAAAACCAGACCCCTTTTCCAACATTGCACAGCGCGGGTTCTACAGGCCCCAAATAAGGGCACCTTAGAGCTTCAGGACACCCTGCCTTTTAGATCTTTAGAAGTCCCGGGTTCTGGAGTCATCTGCCGAGGCCGTTCCTGTCCTAGCCTTTGTTTCCTTCTGAAAACAGAGCAGCTGGCACTCTAAAGGCCCTTCTGACTCTAAAATACTTGTTCAGGTTATGGTCCTTGCTATCAACAGGTGGAACCTTTAGAAGGGTAGTTCAGAAGACTAGTGAACTTTGGAATTTCCTTCTACGTCAGTCTTCACGGATTCTTTCTCTAAACTATTAGCACTGCTAATCTGCCCTGTAATTTCATACTTAATTACATTCAGGCCTCTAATTTGCTATTGCTTCATTGGGTTAGTCAGGTGTTCAATATTTGGATACTCGGATATTTGTGAGATGCATACTAGGTTGATTGGATGAAGTTAAAGGGAGAGGCCTGAGTGAATTGGCCCGGGGAACCTTTTTGACATGGTCTGGTAGGGGTCAGATAAAGACCTCAGGTAGTTAAAGAGCTTAATACCCAGTTCCTTCAGCAAACATTGAACACCTGCCCTTTGCTGAGCATTTATTCCTTTTCTATTGAAGACTAGCAAGATCCTAGGGGCGCCTGGGTGGCTCAGTAGGTTAAGTGTCTGCCTCCAGCTCAGGTCATGACTTCTGGTCCTGGGATCCAGCCCCAAATCTGGCCCCCTGATCAGCAGAGTCTGCTTCTCCTTTTCCCTCTGCCTCTCCCCCCCACTCTTGCCCATGCACACACCCTCTCTCTTTCTCTCTCTCTCAAAAGAATAAATAAAATCTTAGAAGAAGACTCTAGCGAGATTCTGAAAATAAAAAGATTCATTTATGCATGTGTCCAACAAATATTTGCCAATTACTACTAAGGTTGTCAGACACTATTTTAAATGTGCTTGGGATGTATCAGCCAACAGTAGAGAGGAGAAAACCTTTCCTTTTGGAGCTTTCGTCTATTATGGGGAGAAAGGCGATTAACATAACAAGAAAATTATTTGATGTGTTAAAAGGTATTTAGCCTCATGGGGAAAAATAGACCAGGGTAAGAGGTATGCAGAAAACTGGAGGAGGCCACGTGGGGCTTGGGATTTTTTGTTTTTAACAACAGCGGTTTATTAATCAATAATGGGTTTATTTGTTCAACAAATACTTCAGCCAAACCATGTGTTAGGTGCTGGGGCTTCCGTGGAGAGCAAGCCTAAGTTCCCACCTGATGGACTCCCCAGCTAGTGGAGACCACATGACAAATGCTTTCCTGTGTCCTCTCATGCAATACTTTCGCAAGTCTGTGAGAAAGGACTCCTGTGCTCATCTTTGCAGCTAATGAAATTGAGGCTCAGAAGAGAAAAAGCAGCCAGGATTCAAACCTGAGGTCTTCAGAGTCCGACTCCCTACTCCCTTTCTGGCTTCACCTCAGCGGAGATCTCGTATTTTTCTGTTTCATTATACCTCACCTCTTTCATAATGGAAACTCATGTGTTAATCTAGGCAAATGGCCTTAGGCCGGTGTTGGGGCAAAAGGGAGGGAGAAAAGGAAAATATTTAGAGGAGAGGGAGAACTTATCAAAGCATCTAGACATGTGCAGCAAAGTAATGGGGGTAGCAAAGAGGACTCAGTGGAAGGGAAATGAAGGTAGATTCACAATATTCCTGTTTTGGTTTTATAGGATGTGATCTTAAACAGCCATCAGGAAGAGCCCGATTCATAAGGTGACTTAATGAGAAACTTGAAAGAGGTGAGGGAGTGAACCATGCCACTGTCTGGGAGCGTCTCAGGCAGACAGAATAGCTTGTAGAAAGGCCCGAAGGCGAAAGCATTCCTGGACGTGTTAAGAAACAGTGAAGAATCCAGGACACCTAAAGCAGGGGGAGCAACTGAGACAGGAATGGGCTGATAAGGTCCGAATGGGCTCTTGCAGGCCATTGTAAGGGTCTGGACTGAAATGAAATCACCACAGGGCTCTCAACAGAGGAGCTACAGGCAGTTCATGCTTTCAAAAGACCACTCTAGCTACCATGCTAAGAGTAGGGTGAGCGGACAACATTGGAAGTCAGAGGCTCCCCTATCCTGGTTCAAGATGAGGACTTGGACCAGGCTGATAGATTGAGTAGGAAAAATAGGATACAGTCTCTATACTTTAAGAACTCACAGTATAGTGGGAAGCAAATAGATCAGACAATCACAATACAGTGTGATAAGGGAAAGAGTATCCTGAAGAAGGGACTACCATTGCCAGCTTTCCTTAGGAAGGGTAGAGGACCCATTTTCTACCAAGTTGCCAAGGGAATTGGAAGTCTCTAGTTCTTTTTTGGGCCATTGGGTGAATCCTTGATGACATGGCTAAAATTTGTCTTTTTCCCAGCCCTTCAGCTCTCAAAACTGTCCATCACCTGAGTGGGGCTATAGGCAGAAGAGTTCTAAAGAACAGTCTGGGTCATGCAATTAAGAATATGAGGAAAGCTGTGATTATCCGTATCTGGCAGTGGAAGAAACTGTGGCCAATAATCACCAGGTTTTAACCTGAGACTAGGATCGAGGTCAGCAAAGTACCAAACCAGAAGTCTCTCTGAGCTGCTTGAGTGGGGTCAGCCAGATGATGGGATAAAGGAATAGAAAGACTTGTATCTGGACAGCTGCCAGAATGGGGTTGGGGGCTTGGGGACCAGCAGCCTTTGAGAAGGAAAGAAACACAAGTCCCAGAATGTCAAAGATGGAGCAGCACCCCTCCCCACCCTCCCCCCAAAAGTTGTCATGGCCATAGCAGCAGGGTGCTGTGGGGGGATTCTGGGACCTGGTAGCACCGAGGAGGAACGGCTTAAAACCCAGACTGGGAAGGCAGACCTGGGCTCAGTTTCATGTTCCATAGCTTACTTCCATGTGCCTATATCAAGCGATTTAGTTTCACTTAGTCTCTTTCTTGCCTATTAAATGGAAACAAGAATCATAGCTACCTAGCAAAAGAGACCGTGCACATGCTGCCGTAATATAAAGTCCCCCAAGGGCGCCTGGGTGGCGCAGTCGGTTGAGCATCTGACTTGATTTCGGCTCAGGTTGTGATCTTAGGGTCATGAGATCAAACCGGGCGTTCAGCTGTGTGCTGAGCATGGAGTCTGCTTGGATTTCCCTCTCCCTCTCCCTCTGCCCCTTCCTCTCAAATCAATAAATAAATCTTTAAAAATATGTATTTTTAAAAAAATAATAAACAAATAGAAATAAAGGACCCGAAAGGCATTGTTATGTACGAGGTCGTGTGTCAGCACAAAAGAGAGTAGTTGACACAGTCCTGGGAGGTGGGGTGGGTTGGCCCGCAGGGTCGGGGAGCAGGAGGGCCCTCAAAGAGGAGATCAACTCAGGGGACAGAGCCTTAAGTGAAATAGATTGCTCACGGCAATGAGATAGAGGTTTTATTATTTTGTGTTGTTTATCATCTTTTCCCAGCTTCATGTGAATTATAAATTTCCTGAAAGAAACAGCCCCGAGCTGGGCTGCGGTTGCCCTACAAAAACCCTGATTCCGCTGCACCGCGGTTCATCAACAGCAGGGTGTTCAAGGCTTCACGTGACCCCCAGCCACTTCGACAAATGAGGCTTTACCTGATCCTTTTCTCTCTTCATGTATTGTAAGAGGAAAGCAGAAAATGCGAAATGAATTTAAAATGAGCCAAGACCTACAAGAGGAAGAGAGAAAAACATGAGAGAGTCCCTCCTATTATTTCCAGTCCAGGAGGATCCTTCCCGATTCCCTGGATATCTTTAGATAACACTTTATATTTTGTGTATTGGATGAACAACAACAACAACAAAGCCTATATACAAAGGCCACTGGGGAGCTCTTAGCACCATGAATGCTATTTAAAGACAACCCTTGGGGGTTGGGGGTTGGTCACTATGCATACTTAACTAGCATTCACCAATCATTTATTGAGACCCTACTCTATACCATGCATCGGGATGAATGCTAGGGAGTCAAAAGGGAATAAATAAATTCTCTACTTTCAATGTGCTCCTAGGCTTCTGGAGAAGCAGACGTAAACAATCCCAGTGCAATTTGGTAGAGATTTGTACTTGTGCCATGGAAACAGAGAAAAAACAGGGCTTAACTCAGATTAGATGGGGATGGGGGCACCAAAAAAAACTGCACCCTTAATGGTAAGGTTAAGACTAAGTCTGAATAAATGAGCCGGAGTTTGCCATGTATAGACAGAAGCAAGGCTGGAGTTGAGGACGAATATCTGGGATAGCAGAGGATAGCTTGTACAAAGTCAGAGACTGGGTGAATATGTAAATTACAGTCCTGTAGGTGGTCATTAAACACGAGTGCCTGTGGGAATAATTGACTCCTAAAACTAGACCATATCACTCTATGTAAACCATCCATAAATTGAGTTCCTGCCCTCTAGGAGCTTGGTATTAACTTCAGATTATTAGATCAGTAGGGCAGAAGAAAAGAGTAGTTTAGAATCTTTCTCCCCAGCAGAAGGCAGTAGCCTAAACTTTCTCCAAGTGCTAGCCATGCATTTGCTCAAATGCACTCATACCGTCTACCTTCCCCACTCCGTAACCCCCATCCATCTTCCTTGTAACCACCTGGCTCAAACCTTGGCTTGCCTCCACTCAGAATCAACCACGCTAATTAAAAGCATTATGAGGGGCGCCTGGGTGGCACAGCGGTTGGGTGTCTGCCTTCGGCTCAGGGCGTGATCCTGGGGTCCTGGAATCGAGCCCCACATCGGGCTCGTCCTCTAGGAGCCTGCTTCTTCCTCTCCTACTCCCCCTGCTTGTGTTCCCTCTCTCGCTGGCTGTCTCTCTGTCAAATAAATAAATAAAATCTTTAAAAAAAAATAAATAAAAGCATTATGAAAGACAGAAGGGCATTGAGACAGCTGAACAAATATTAACAAATACATAGATTAAATAAAGTATTTACATTATGTGTAAGCAATGGTGAAGAAGAAATTTGGGTGGCACTAGGAAGAATGAGTCAGGAGATGTTCAAATAGAATGGGATTAGAGGAAATCTCCTCTCTTCCAGTTAGCTAGCTGTACCTTTTGGAATGATTGAATAAAAACCTGGTTAGCAGGAAAAGAAAGCCAAGGTTTGCAGCTCATAGGAGCCTGAAATTCTGGGTACAAACATGGTAGTTAAGAAATAATTGTTTGATTTCAAGTTGTGAAGTTTTGACCTATTTCATGCCTAATGAGCTGAATAAGAACAATCAAGAAACCCTACCATGGTGGGAGAGTGGCTAATAACTATTGAGTGTTCCTTGTATGACTGGGAACATGATAGCCCCTTTCATACTTTTTAATTTAATCCTTGGAGCAAAACTATGAGGTGGTCATCCCCATTTTATTTGTTTTTCTAAAGATTTTATTTTTTTAAGTAATTTCTACCCACAACATGGGGCTTGAACTCAACCCCAAGAGTCACACGCTCTACCTACTGAGCCAGCCAGATACCCCAGTCATGCCCATTTTAAAGAAAAAGAAATAGAGGCTCAGTAGTGAAAGTGGTAGTCAGGCTTTGAACCCAGAAGTGCCTGGCTCTAGGCTCATCTTCAAACCATCAGCTCACGTAGATACGAGACTTATAACCTTCTGGGTAGTAGCCACTGCAAGAGAGCGTATTTACATCCAAGTACTTCTTCAGGAAAGCTTTCGAACCTTGTTAGAGGGGTGCCTGGGGGGCTTGGTCGGTTAAGCGTCTGCCTTCAGCTCAGGTCGTGATCCCAGGGTCCTGGGATTGAGTGAGCCCCACGTTGGGCTCCCCGCTCAGTGAGGAGTCTGCTTCTCCCTCTGCCCCTCCCCTCCCCTTGCTCATGTTCTTTCTCTCAAATAAATAAATAAGATCTTTCAAATAAAAAAGAATAAAATAAAGACCTTGTTAGAGACAGTTGGGGTTGGGACCTACACACAAAATCCCAAAGGATTCTCTCCATTTTCTCTATAGAGACAGTCCAAATAGTTTTTGCCGCATGAGGGGGCAGGTAGCTGAAAATCTGTTTGTCTTGCAATCCAAAAAAAAAAAAAAAGCATCAAGGATCAAGAGACCGGTTGTGGACCGTTCTATTGTTCCCAAACACTGACTGTGGCTCTCAACGGGTAGCTCTAGGATGGCTTGTACTTTCCTCACTCCTTTGACAGCAGGCTTGATTCTGTGACTTACACTAGCCAGTGAAATGTGTGAGTGGCTGTGCGAGCCACTTTCAGATGGAAGCTTTAAGAGTCAGCGTGCTTCACTGTGTTTTCCTTTCCCGCTGCCCCGATGACCAGCAGCAGTCAGGATAGAGGCCGATGGAACTGCCTGATCCCAGAGTGAACACAACATGCAGCAAAGCTACAGCTGACCTGGGAAGAACACAAAGCGTAAGTAAGAAAAACAACGTTTGCTTATTGAGTCATTGAAATTTGGGAGTTACTACCATAGCGTAACAGAGCCTATCCTGACTAATGCGGACCCCTGCTGGATTTTTTCCCTTTGGTGATCCAAATTTCTGGTGTCATCCCCAGGTATAAAAGGTTGTTTGGGAAGGATGAGAAAATATAGGAAATGGGGCGCCTGGGTGGCTCAGTTGTGAAGCATCTGCCTTCGGCTCAGGTCATGACCCCAGGGTCCTGGGATCAAGCCCAAGTCGGGCTCTCTGCTCAGTGGGGAGTCTGCTTCTCCCTCTCCCTCTGCCTGCCTCTCTGCCTACTTCTGCTCTCTCTCTGTCAAATAAATAAATAAATAAATAAATAAAAATATAGGAAATGGAATGATTGATGTAATGTGGTGAAAGGGTTTAAAATAGAAGACTTTTGGAGTGCCTGGGTGGCTCAGTCAGTTAAGTGTCTGACTGTTGGTTTTGGCTCAGGTCACAATCTCGCAGTGGTGTGATGGAGCCCCGCATTGGGCTCTGAGCTCAGGGCAGAGTCGGCTTCAGATTCTCTCTTCTTCCCGCCTCTGGCTCTCCCCCATACCCACCCCCTCTAAAATAAATAAATAAAATCTTTAAAATAGAAGTTTTTTTTTAAGATTTTTACTTTTTTAGGTAATCTCTACACCCAACATGGGGCTTGAACTCACAACCCCGCGATCAGGAGTAGCAGCTCCACTGACTGAGCCCGCCAGATGCCCCATAAAATAGATTTGAAACTCAGTCTTGATCTATGGGTTTAGACAAGACTTTATAAGGATAAGAAAGGTTCCATAGACTATGTCATGTACCAGAAGAAGTTACAAAGATTAAGATATGATCTCTGAGACTTGAGACAAGAGCCATCCTCACATTCACTTTTTGTAACAATTTTATTTTTTTACTTAAATTCATGTAATTAACATATAGTGTATTATTATTTTCGGAGATAGAGGTCAGGGATTCATCAGTCTTATATAACACCCAGTGCTCATTACATCACATGCCTTCCTTAATGCCCATCACCCAGTTATCCCATCCCCCCACCTTCCTCCCCTCCAGCAACCCTCAGTTTGTTTCCTATGATTAAGAGTCTATGGTTTGTCTCCCTCTCTGACTTCCTCTTGTTTTATTTTTCCCTCCCCTCCCCCATGATCCTCTGTTTTGTTTCTTAAATTCTACATATGAGTGAGAGCCTATGGTAATTGTCTTTCTCTGATGGACTTATTTCACTTAGCATAATGTCCTCTAATTCCAACCATGTTGTTGCAGATGCAGGATTTCATTATTTTTTGATGGCTGAGTAGTATTCCATGGTGTGTGTGTGTGTGTGTGTGTGTACACACCACATCTTTATCCATTCATCTGTTGATGGACATCTGGGCTCTTTCCATAGTTTGGCTATTTTCACATTCATTTTTAAACTTAGCACCCTACTGAGTGCCTGGCACCCACAAAGCACTCAATATATTTTTGTAAAATGTTGTTGAACTAATGCTGTGGAATGATCTGGAATTATAACTCATATCTCTTAACTCTCCACAAAGGCTCTTCCTATGTTGTGTATTGCACACTTGGGTTAAGGGATCTTGGAGGGGAAGGCTATGGTAATATTTTTTTTCCAGTTTTACTGAAAAATAATTTATATACATCACTGTATAAGTTTAAGGTGTATGGTATGATGGTTTGATTTACATATCTTGTGAAATTCTTACCACAGTCGGTTCAGCTGACATTCTTCTTCTCATACAGATACAACAAAGGGAAAAGGAAAAAAGGAAAAAAATATCCTTGTGATGAGAACTGTCAAGATTTACTCTTTTAACATCTTTCCTATATATCATACAACAGTGTTAACTGTAGTCACCGTGTTGTACATTTACCTGATAATTAGAAGTTTGTACCTTTGGGCCACCTTCCTCCCATTCCCCCTCCCTCCACCCTCTGTCTCTGTTAGCAATAAGTCTGATCTTTCTCTATGAGTTCTGTTTCACTTTTAAATTCCACATAAAAGTGAGATCATACAGTATTTGTCTTTCTTGGTCTGACTTATTTCACTTACCATAATGCCTTCAAGGTCCAGCCATGTTTTCCCAAATGGTAGGATTTCCTTGGTTTTTTATGGCTGAATAATATCCCATTGTATGTATATATACCCCAGCTTCTTTTTTGTTTTTTTCTTAAGTAAGCTCTACACTCAACATGGGGCTCGAACTCTCAACCCTGAGATCCAGAGAAACATGCTCTACCAACTGAGCCAGCCAGGCACCCCCTATACCACCACTTCTCTATCCATACATCCATCAATGGACAGTTAGGTTGTTTCCATATCTTGGCTATTGTAAGTAATGCTGCTATAAACATGGGGTTGCAGATATCTTTTGAATTAGTGTTTTTGTTTTCTTTGTATATATTCCCAGAAATGTAATTGCTGGATAGTATAGTAGTTCTATTTTTAATTTTTTGGGGATTCTCCATACTGTTTTCCATACTGGCTGTGCCAGTTTACAGTCCCACCAGGGGTGCACAAGGGTTCCCTTTTCTCCATATCCATGCCAGCATTTATCTCTTGCCTTTTTGATGATGGCCGTTCTGACCGGTGTGAGGAGATATGTCATTGTGGTTCTAGTTTGCATTTCCCAAATGACTAGTGACATCGAGCATCTTGTCATATACCTGCTGCCCTTTCATATGTCTTCTTTGGAGAAGTAGCTACTCAGGTCCTCTGCGCATTTTCTAATTGGGTTGTGGCTTTTGCTACTGACTTGTATGAGTTCTTTATATATTTTGGATATTATCCCCTTATCAGATATATGGTTTGCAAATATTTTTTTTCCCACTCTGGAGGTTTTCTTTTCACTTTGTTGATGGTTTCCTTTGCTGTGCAGAAGCTTCTTAGTTTGATGTAGTCCCACTGGTTTATTTGTTGTTTTTGCTTTAGGTGTCATATTTATGGTAATATTATTAGCAAATTTATATGCATTTCATTTATTTGAAATGACACAGAAATAAAAAATGTCTAGAACATTAGCATCTGCGGGGCTGGAGTATCGTGGGTACTCAGTAAAGGCACACAAACCCCCTGAGTAAATTACAAAGAGTATGAAACCTAGAAGAGCCCAGGGGACTTGGCAATGAGGAATCTAGCTTGAAGTGCACTGTGGATCAATTTTATAATGGGACCAGACTAAGAGAATATACAGGTGAAGGTCAAACTCAGACAAAGGGGCAGGGCCCTGAGGCATCTCCAAAGAGTACAGAGCAGTAACCGGAAAACTTTCCTTGGAACATCCTCGAAGCAAGCACTGAAGAAAGTCCTGAAAATCAATTAGGACTGCCCAAATCTGTGGATCAGTCCTTCAAAACCAGGAAGAGATTCAATCTGTTATTGTTCTTATTCACTTAAAAAGTTAGGACACTGCAAATATGAGATACATCTAATTCTGAAATATAACCGTATCTGGGCATAATGGGAATATTCAAAGGGCTAATGCAAAGCAGAGAAATGAAGAGTGATCCAGTGAACCTGTTTGATACCAAATTGAATAACATGTGCAAAAAGATTCTTTCTTTTCTTCCTTTCTTTATTTTCTTCCTTCCTTCCTTTCTTTTCTTTCCTCCTTCCTTTTCTTTCTTTCTTTCTTTTTCTTTCTTTCTTTCTTTCTTTTTCTTTCTTTCTTTCTTTCTTTCTTTCTTTCTTTCTTTTTCTTTCTTTCTTTCTTTCTTTTTCTTTCTTTCTTTCTTTCTTCCTCTTTTAGAGAGAGAGAGTGCAGGGGGGAGGGGCAGAGGGAGAGGAAGAGAGGGAATCCTAAGCAGGTCCCACACAGGGCTTGATCTCACAACCCTGAGATCATGACCTGAGTTGGACACTTAACCCACTGAGCCCCCCAGGTGCCCATGATTCTTTATTTTTTTACCAGGAGACTACATTGGGGTTTCTTTTGGTAAATAAATAAATAAACAAACAAACAAACAACAGAAATCCTTGCAACTGAAATATTTAAATAATGTCTGGGATTTGCTCTTAAATACTCCAGGAAAAAAATGTGTGGGAGATCTATGAAACAAGACTGGCAAAATGTTCGTGTCTATAGAAGTTCAGAGGAGGGAACAATGGCTCCCTGTAGGGCATAGGGAGTGGAAAAAGGAAGTAATAGTTTGCCTTACTAAATCGCTATAATGATGCTGCGTTGGAGATCATTGTCCCCACTTTACAAAGAAAATTGAGGTCACATTGCTAGTGAATGACAATGTAAAAACTTGAGTCTCAGTCTTAATGACTTTGAAATCTTTCCTTTTGCTAATACCCCACATTGATTGTCTAAATATGTTTTCTCAGATTCTGACATTTTACTGGAAATGGAGAAGAGTTGTTTTCCTGTATAGTGGAAACTTATTTGTAATTCCTATGTCTTTCACCTTTCATTATAGGTTCTCATCTCTACTTTTTTTTGGTAAGTAATCTCTATACCCAAAGTGGGGCTCAAACTCATACCAACTGAGCCAGCCAGGCACCCCCCCTTATCTCCACTTTTGAGTAACTGTTTTGATTACTTCCTGACTCATGAAGTTGTTTTAATCTCATTTAATCTGGATTCATGCTCCATCTATGGTTGACTCCCGCTGTTCAGCACAGAATGAATATGGAATTTTTTTTTTAAAGATTTTATTTACTTGAGAGAAAGCGATGATGAGTGTTTGGGGGGAGGGGCAGTGAAAAGAGGGAGTGGGAGAAGCAGACTCCTGATGCGGTGTGGGGCTCGATCCCAGGACCCTGGGATCATGACCTGAGCCGAAGGCAGACACTTAACCGACTGAGCCACCCAGGCGCCCTGGAATGATTTTTCTGACAATGATTCTCAAAGCAAGAGATGGCACAATGTCTGCATACACATGCATGTACACACAGACACACAAAGTTTATGTTTAAATACTTAAGCACAGTTTTTCCTTTTCAACAACTTAGCAGTTAATTTGTGGCCTGCTAGTCCCACTGTCTCTATCCAATTGCTTTTTCTGCCATGTTAAGGAGAGCCAAGCTCAACCCTTCTAGTGGGGTTTGTTGTTCCTTGCTACCATGAAATACATTTGTCATCCTTGTGCCTGTAAATTGCATCTGGATTTGATCTGTGTCTAAAATGAAATTTATTAGAAATACGGCTGTGATGGCTATCCATTCATTCAGTAAACATTTATTAAATGCTGACTCTAGGCTGGGTCCTGTGCTCAGGGTTTGGAGTACAAAGATAAAAACAGTAGCTAGGGGGAAGTACGGCATAATAGTGATTCAGTGACTCTGGTCGTGATAAGTAAGCAGTAGTGATAAGTGAGTAGGGGCTCCCTCGCTTGGGGTGAAATCCCGGCCCTGCCACTCAGTAGCTCAATGACTTTGGTTGGGCAAATCGGTTCATCTCTCTGAGCCTCAATTTCTTCATCCGTAAATGGGTATAATAATAGCACCTACTGCAGAGGTATGTTGAGTTAACTGAAACAATGCACTTGTAGAGAGTTTAACACGGTGCTTAGATCCTAAGTGTTATAAATGTGAGCTCTTTCTGTTCCATAGGGTTCATAGAGGAAGGAGAGTGGAAGAAGAAAGCTAATCGGACTGGGGGTGGATTTTATTTTTAAGCTTTTATTTGAATTCCACTTAGTTGACATACAGTGTAATATTAGTTTCAGGCGTACAGTATGGTGATTCAGCACTTCCATACATCACCCAGTGCACATCACGGCAAGTGACCTCCTCAATCCCCATCACCTATTTCCCCCATCCTCCCCCACCTCCGCTCTGGTAACCAGTTTGTTCTCTATAGTTAAGAGTCTGTTTCTTGGTTTGCCTCTCTCACTTTTTCTTCCCCTTTGCTTGTTTGTTTTGTTTCTTAAATTCTACATATCAGTGAAATCATACAGTATTTATCTTTCTCTGACTTATTTCACTTAGCATAATACTCCCTAGCTCCATCCACGTTGTTGCAAATGGCAAGAGTTCATGCTTTTTTGATGCCTGAGTAATATTCCATTGTACGTATACACCACATCTTCTTTATCCATTCCCCAATCAGTGCATACTTGGGTTGTTTCCAGAATTTTGGCTGTTGTAAATAATGCTACTATAAACATCAGGGTGCATATATCCCTTTATTTAGTATTTTTATATTCTTTGGGTAAATACCTTGTAGTGCAATTGCTGGATCATAGGGTAGTTCTGTTTTTAACTTTCTGAGGAAACTCTATATTGTTTTCCAGAGTGGCTGCACCAGTTTGGATTCCCATCAACAATGCAATGGGGCTCCCCTTTCTCCACATTCTTGCCAACACCTTTGTTTCTTGTGTTGCTAATTTTAGCCATTCTGATGGGTGTGAGGTGATATCTAATTGTAGTTTTGACTTGCATTTCCCTGATGATGAGTGATGTTAAGTATCTTTTCGTGAGTCTATTGGCCATCTGTATGTCTTCTTTGGAAAAATGTCTCTTCATGTCTTCTGCCCATTTTTTAATTGGATTATACATTTAGGGGGTTTTCGATTTTATAAGCTCTTTATAGATTTTGGCTACTAACCCTTTATCAGGTACGTCATTTGCAAATATCTTCTCCCATTCTGTAGGCTGCCTTTTAGTTTTGTTGCTGGTTTCCTTCCCTGTGCAGACGCTTTTTATTTTGATGAAGTCCCAATAGTTTATTTTTTATTTTGTTTTCCATGCCTAAGGAGACACAACTAGAGGGGTGCCTGGCCAGCTCAATCAGTGGAGCGTGCAACTCTTGATCGCAGGGTTGTGAGTTCGAACCGCACATTGGGTATAGAGGCTATTTAAAAATAAAATCTTTAAAAAAAAAAGGGAGACCTATCTAGAAAGAATTGCTACAGCTGATGTCAAAGGAGTTACTACCCGTGCTCTCTTCTAGGATTTTTATGGTTTCAGGTCTCACATTTAAGTCTTTAATCCATTTTGATTTATTTTTGGGTATGGTGTAAGAAAATGGTTAAAACATCTATACTACCCAAAGCAATCTACACATTTAATGCAAACCCTATCAAAATACCACCAGCATTTTTACAGAGCTAGAACAAGCAATCCTAAAATTTGTATGGAACCACAAAAGACCCCAGATAGCCAAAGCAACCTTGAAAAAGAAAAAGCTAGAGGCATCACAATTCTGGACTTTAAGTTATATTACAAAACTATAATGATCAAAACAGTATGGAACTGGCACAAAAATAGATCAATGGAACAGCATAGAAAACCCAGAAATGAACCCACAATTATATGGTCAATTAACCTCCAACAAAGCAGGAAAGAATATGCAATGAGAAAGAGAATATCTCTTCAACAAATGGTGCTGGGAAAACTGGACAGCAACATGGCAGTGGATGTTTTAAGAAAAGTGTGCAGACACAGAAACATTTGAGATCAGCCTTGAAGGATTAGTTCAGGCTTGTTGGGGCAAGGGAGGCAGGAGGGTGATTTCAAGTGCAAAGGCCTGGCCCCAGTGCTCCGGGCTGTACGTGTTTGAAAGGCCTTCCATCTCCTGAGCTCTTAGGGTTGCTCCTTCGGCAACGGTATCACAGGTCAACTCCTTCCTCTGCCCATTCTTCTTGACTTCATTACCCCGCTAGAACTGATCACAAAAGCACACTTCACCCCCCCAAAAAACTTCTTGCCCGCAAACTCCCTATCAAGTCTGTTTTTTCAAGGAATTTAACCTACAACATCATAAAAGATACTAATTGTAATTTGAAATAGAAAAAACATTATTTGTGTGCACAATGTAGAAACCTCAGTATGGAGGGCCACCTAGGGGAGATACACATTAATTTATTCATTGAACCAACATGGTGCAGTTGTCCAACACTGCAGTAAGGAATATTCTGCATTTCTTTACATCTAAACATCTTTGCTGTGCATCCAGTATTGGATAAATGGACTTACTGGGTTTTTTTAAGATTTATTTATTTATATATTTCAGAGAGAGAAGGAGAGAGAGCACGAGTGGGAGGGGTACAGGGAGAGAGAATTTCAAGCAGACTCCACACTGAGCATGGAGCCTGACACAGGGCTCGATCTCACCACCCCGAGATCACAACCTGAGCCAAAACCAAGAGTCAGGCACCCAAGCAACTGTGCCACCCAGATGCCCCTGGACTTACTGTTTTCAATATGATTCCTTAACCTCTTCAAACTGTTTTCTGTGGAAAACTTCAAACATATGCAAACGGGCAAATAATACACAACACTTCGCATCACCCAGCTTCGACAGTAATCAAGTAGTGTCCACCTTGTTTCATCTAGATCCCTACCTTCACCCGCCCTCTGCCCTTCTGTGTGATTTTAAAGCAAATTCCAGATACCATACTTCATCAGTGCACACATATCTTAAAAGTGAATCTCCAAAAAATAAGAACTGCTGTTTTAACACATCATACCATTATCTTACCTAAAAATTAATGGGAATTTCTG
Source organism: Ailuropoda melanoleuca (assembly GCF_002007445.2). Taxonomy (NCBI): domain Eukaryota; kingdom Metazoa; phylum Chordata; class Mammalia; order Carnivora; family Ursidae; genus Ailuropoda; species Ailuropoda melanoleuca. The sequence continues at coordinate 18,963,310 of NC_048219.1, forward strand.
AAGTCAGAAAATACATACATGAAGACATAGAAGAAGACAGATCTTTGGGACGCCGGGGTGGCTCAGTTGGTTAAGCGTCTGCCTTCGGCTCAGGTCATGATCCCAGGGTCCCGGGATCGAGACCCACACTGGGCTCCTTACTCAGCAATGCTCTCCTGCTCTCTCTGACAAATAAATAAATAAATCTTAAAAAAAAAAAAAAAGACATGGGGCGCCTGGGTGGCACAGCGGTTAAGCGTCTGCCTTCGGCTCAGGGAGTGATCCCGGCGTGATGGGATCGAGCCCCACATCAGGCCCCTCTGCTGGGAGCCTGCGTCTTCCTCTCCCACTCCCCCTGCTTGTGTTCCCTCTCTCGCTGGCTGTCTCTATCTCTGTCAAATAAATAAATAAAATCTAAAAAAAAAAAAAAAGACAGACCTTTGATCCATCCTGTCAGTATTTAGATTTCCTAACCGCTTATGAATTTCTTAAATTTTTTTTTGTTTGACTCAAGGCTCAAGTAATAGCCACAAATGGAAATTGGATGATCTGTCCCTTAAATCTTTTTTAAATTTATAAATTCCTTCTCCCTCTTTTTTTCTTGCAATGTGTTTATTGAGGAAACTACACTATTTTTCCTGTGGTATTTCTCACAGTCTGGATCTTGGTGATTGCTTCCCTGTGGTGGTTTTTCACATGTGCTCTGCCCTGTGTTTCCTACAAATCCGTAGCTGGGTCTAGAGGCTGAATGACATATTCATGTGTGACTTTTTTTTTTTCTTTTTTGGCACAACTACTGCACTGGTAGTATGTTCTTCTATCAAGGAGGCACAAAATCTCTGGTTATCTCTCCTCTACTTTTTCTAATGAAATACTTAAAAAGGTTTTCTCCTGAGAAGTTAAAATCAGCATACCTTGGGCTGCACGTTAAGAATGGCAGCCGCGCTTTCCCCTTTCCGCCGCCATCCTGGTGTGTACGGCCCACTGATCTTTGCCACGTCTTCTCACAAGACATTTGGAATCAAGCGATACCTGGCCATGAAACAAAAGCAGAATCATCCCATTCCCCAGTGGATTCGGGTGAAAACTGGTGATAAAATCAGGTACAACTCCAGGAGGAGGCACTGGAGAAGAACCAGGCTGGGTCTATAAGGCATCACACATCATGAAATGACACACCTAACTGGCACACATATTTAAGCTGCAGGAAGATGTCCCTGTCCTATCTGTCGGTAAACATCCCTCCCACCTGGCCAATAGACATGTTTATCAGGGAAATGATTTTCCTCTGTTACTATGCCTCTACAGCAGTAGGTCGGTTCAGTAATAAATGTGAGACCTTTCAGCTGAAAAAAAAAAAAGAGAGAATCAAGCAACTGAGGTATAGTTGGGCCATCACAGGACAAGTGATCTTTAAGGATGCAGGAGATTAAATCTAGTCCTACCGTTATCCTATCATCCGTCATCATTGTCGTCTTATTCATCAGGTATTACTAAGTGCTAATCACGGCATTCGGGACTGGGCTGGGCGTCATGTGATAATAACCAGGACTATTTATTGAGTCCCTACTGCAGGCCAGCTACTTTACTTAGGTTATCTGTAACCATCACAGCAACCCTGCAATGCAAGTTTTATTATCCCCGTTGTAGAGAAGAAAACTCAATCTCAGCAAGAGAAAATGACTTTCCTAAGGCCACACAATCGGCCAATGGCAGAAGCAGGGGTGGTATGTAAACACGAATCTGTCTGGCCCAAAGGTCTCCTTTTTTCCAATTACCCCCAGTCCTCTGAAAACACACTGAATTATAAGAATGATCCCTGCCTTCAACAGGATTATACCTACGTAGGAGAAAGAGATAAATTGCTAAAATAATTAAAGACTATCAGATAAGAAAACACTATATAGAACATGAACAATGAAAATGTGTGCAGTTTGCAAGCGGTGGTTGCTATAAATGAACAGGAAGGAGGAGGGGGCCATCAATGTTGATTGAAGTTCCTGGGGGAGGTTTCATCAAGCAATGCAGGAATTATTGCAAATATAAAAGCTTTACCAATGAGCAAAGGGTCCTTTGCACAAGCATCTTCTCCCTTGGGATCCATGTCACACTGACACAAAGATTTTGTCACCATGGCAACTGGTCATTGGACCAATGAAATAATCAGTTGTCATGGTAACATGATCTCCATCTTACTCCCACCAGGCACCTGTTCCAAATCATCACATCCTCCAACAACCTCATGCCACCTCAGTGCTCCTTTCTTTTTTCCCTATTCACCCTGTTACCCCAGCCACCAATGTTTGAGCCCCTAAATTTATGGCTAGATGTATATATGAGACTATTAAAGCGAGAGCAAAGGAAAGTGACTTTGTAGGGTAGAGCTTCACTACAGACAGGGGAAACCCTCTAAAATGAAAGAGTTGAATGAGCCAGAGCCCTAAAGAAAAAGAGCATGTGATGCTTCCCACCCCTCACCCCCCACGTTTCCCTAAGTAAAATTCCTTTGGATTTTGAAAGCTTGCACTTCCTGATTCTCCTCCTTCTGTCTACTCATTCCCTGGGTGCTTTCCCTCCTCCTGTCTCCTAAATGCGGATATCTCTCCAGGCTCCATCCTTTGTGTCTGTTCTTTCTCTAAACACCGCTGCCCAGTAGAGTAGCCACCAACCACGGGATGGTTATAGAGCCCTTGAAATTAATTATAGATAGACTGGACTGAAACGTGCCATAAGTATAAGATGCATACCAGATTTTAAAGACTTCATACCAAAAAAAAAGAATATAAAATATCTCATTAATAAGTTTTATAGTAATTATATGTTGAAATGATAATAATTGAGTTATGTTGAGTACAACTAAATATGCCATTAAAATTTAGTGTTGTTTTTTTTTTTTAAAGATTTTATTTATTTATTCGACAGAGATAGAGACAGCCAGCGAGAGAGGGAACACAAGCAGGGGGAGTGGGAGAGGAAGAAGCAGGCTCCCAGTGGAGGAGCCTGATGTGGGGCTCGATCCGATAATGCCGGGATCACGCCCTGAGCCAAAGGCAGACGCTTAACCGCTGTGCCACCCAGGCGCCCCTAAAATTTAGTTTTATCTGTTCCTTTTTAATGTATTTAACATGGTTACTGAAAAATTTAAATTGCAAATGTGGCTCACATTCATGGTTTGTGTTATATTTCTATTGTGCAACACTGCTCTACGTTTTCTCTTTCAAGCCATCTCACGCATGCTTTAGATGTCAAGTGCCTCCTCCATGAGATGATTCTAGGATCCCAGATCCCAACGTCTTTTCTGAGAGCCAAACCCACATTTCCAATGGACAGAAATTCTGGCCCTTTCACAAATAACCACCAGCTCCTCAGCTCTGCAAGAATAAAACCATGAGCTTTCCTTCAAAACCTGTTCTTTCTCCTGATTAACTTTATTACACTTTTGTGTTAGCTTCTTATTGCTGCTGTAACAAATTGCCACAAACTTGGGGGCTTAAAATAACACAGATTTACTATGTTACAGTTCTGCAGGTCTGAAGTCTCAAATGGGACCCATTGGGCTAAAATCAAGCTGTCTCCAGGCTGGGTTTTCCTCTGGAGGCTCTAGGAAAGAATCCGTGTCCTTAGCTTTTCCAGCCTCTAGAGGCTACCGTCTTTCTTTGGCTACTGACCTCCTTCCGTCTTCAAAGCCAGCAAGGACAGGTCAAGTCTTTCTCAGGCTGTATCCCTTGGGCAGTAACTCTCCCGCTTTCCTCTTTCACTTCTGAGCTCTGTTGTGATTACCCTGCGCCCATCAGGATAATCCAGGATAATCTCCACATTTAAAGGTCAACTGATTAGCAAATCTATTTCCATATTCAATCTTAGTTCTCCCTTGCCTTATAAAATAACTTATTCACCAGTTCCAGGGGTTAGGGTGCGGACCTTTCATCTGAAAGGGCCGGGCAGAGACGGAGAATCTGTGCGCGATCAGGGCAGATAGCTCTCATTGCTCTCAAGGCAACCACTGACAGGCAGGAATTAAAGGGTCTGGCTGGTATGGACATCAATGGTCTAACAGCTTTCTTCGTTCGCTGCATAATCTGCCTACTCTAAGACTCCTTTCGTGATCATTCCTTTTCCCCAGTTACACCTCTCCTCCATGGCAGTTTTTGTACATCCTAGACATCCTTCTTACTCTTTCTGTATCATGATTATGTATGTATGCACTTGGTCTTAACCTCTCTACTAGATTGGAAAATATTTTGTGAACAGGAACTATTTGGTTTGTCTCTGTTTTCGTTTTTTTTATTAGTAAACTCTACAACCAACATGGGGCTTAAACTCACAACCCCAAGATCAAGAGCCACACACCCTACCAACTGAGCCAACCAGGCACCCCAGGAACTGTTTGTTTCACCTTCGTGTTTAACCACGATGCCTAACATGATACTTAATGTAGTTTCCCGATAACTATTTCTTGAATTTAGTTGAATGGAGACAACTCATGTTGACTTATAAAGCATACAATTTGTCACCACAACCACTGGTTTCCTTAAACAGTGAACACCTTTTTTAAAAATTATTTTTAAAGATTTTCTTTATTCATTTGAGAGAGAGAGCACAAGCTGGGGAAGCTGCAGGCAGAGGGAGAGGGAGAAGCAGACTCCCCGCTGAGCAGGGAGCCCGATGACGGACTCGATCCCAGGACCCTGGGATCATGACCTGAGCTGAAGGCAGACACTTAACTGACTGAGCCACCCAGCTACCCAGTGGACACTTTTTAAATTGACTTCCACTTAAATGATACTCTCCATTCTGTTTTTAAAAGAACCATCGGGGGCGCCTGGGTGGCTCAGTTGGTGGAGCCTGTGACTCTTGATCTCAGGGTTGTAAATTCGAGCCCCATGTTGGGTAGACAGATTACTTAAAAATAAAATCTTAAAAAAAAGAAAAAGAACCATCAGTGTCATCCTTGTAGGTAATGGGCTGCCGTGCACGTGAGTTTTATGCCCACCCGGGGTCAGCTGTATTTGATTTCATAACCTAATGATGCCAGATGTACTTAAATTATAAAATATCATTTAATTTAAAGTTACATATAGCAATGTAATATGGATGTGAAGAGAAAGAGGATTGTTTCTTTGAAGACCGAGCTGGTTATCCCCAAACAGGAGGAAGTGCAACACCCTAAAATCTACTGATGTAGCATACCATGTGACCAGGTTAAGGGGGAACCTGACCATTCCAAAAAAAATCAACAAAATGTAACACTCATTAATGATTTCTAAAGATCTTTAAAACTAAGATTAGAAGGCCATTGCCCTTATTTACAAATAACGTGATTGATTACATATAAAATCCCAAGATAATCCACAGAATAGAATCTATTAAAACTAATAAGGGAGTTTAGCAAACTTGCTGTATTAAGGATTAATACGGAGAAATTAGGGGCGCCTGCGTGGCTCAGTCGTTAAGCGTCTGCCTTCGGCTCAGGGCGTGATCACGGCGTTCTGGGATCGAGTCCCACATCAGGCTCCTCCGCTAGGAGCCTGCTTCTTCCTCTCCCACTCCCCCTGCTTGTGGTTCCCTCTCTCGCTGCCTGTCTCTCTGTGTCAAATTAATAAATAAAATCTTTAAAAAAAATACAGAGAAATTAGTAGTCTTTCAACATCAATAAATAATCAGAACTTGTGGTAAGAACAAATATTCCATTTACAATAAGGACAAAAATAAGATTACTAGCAAAAAGTATCATTGTGAAGCAAATTACAAAATTGAAGAACACGTGTACATACACACAGAGAGAGACTGAATAAATGGAGAGATCTACCAGGTTCATGAATTGGAAGGTTCAATGTCATAAACATGTAAATTCCTCCCAAATTAGTTCATAAATTCAATATAATTTTTTTTTTTAAAGCAAGAGATCTTTCTTTCTAGTGACCAGACTGGGTCTCTACCCAGGGTATCTCCTGTTTTGGTTTTTTTTTTTTTTTAGATTTTATTTGTTTATTTGACAGAGAGAGACAGCCAGAGAGAGAGGGAACACAAGCAGGGGGAGTGGGAGAGGAAGAAGCAGGCTCCCAGCAGAGGAGCCTGATGCGGGGCTTGATCCCAGGACCCCGAGACCACACCCTGAGCTGAAGGCAGCCGCTTAACAACTGCGCTACCCAGGCGCCCCCCAATTCAATATAATTTTAAATAAAATCCAAATATGACTATTTGTGAAACTAAACAGACTGGTCTTAAAATTCATGTAGGAGAGAAAAAGGATAAGACGGTTTTGAAGATGAGAACAAAATAGACTGCCGCACCAGCTATCAACTTATTTTAACGTTACAGTTAACACAGCATGACCCTGGCTTGAGGATAGACACGTTGGTGAATAGAATAGAAAAGAAACACTGGAAAGAGGTCTGTGAATATGCAGACTTGATATATTCCCCAGTGGCGTTATAATGGGGGGGTGGGGGGTGGAGAATGAACTATTCAATTATGAGAAAATAGGTTGTAAAGAATTCAAATAATATACCTGGACCCACCTGCCCCTGGAAGCCCCAGAAGCTATTGACGTTTCTTCCTCTAATACTTGCAGTTGTCTCAATCTCGCTGCAGAGTGAGAGCCTCGCTTCGGTGGGGCTTCCATTGCTCCCGACACAGCAGAAGACAAAGTGGTTCTGGTGCTTTGGACTCACCCTACCAAAATCATGGAGGATGTGCCTCTTCCATCACTGTCAGGCTCAGACAAAGCATCGAGCTCCATACAACAGCGCTGGAGACTGGTTTGCCCACTGGCGATACAGACAAAATGTGTAAGTCAACCCAGAAGTCGGTTAAATTCCAGTGGAGTAAACTTCAACCAAGAATGGGGAGGAGAAAAGAGGATCTGGCAGATAAATGGTTTGCCCTTCCCCCTCTCTCTGCTGAACTGTTCTGGGGTGTGGTGTGTACACAGAACATACACAGAACATGTTGGAAAGATGTCCTGTGTGACCAAGGCTGGATTTCCTTGGGACGCTATGGCCAGCTTGGTAACATATCAACTATACTTGTTTTCTTTTCTTCTCCTCCTGTTTCCCTTCTCCTTAACTCTTGCTGCCTTGGGATTGCTCCTTTCAGTACCTCAGCAAGAGGTGGTGCCTTGCGGGGCACATGGGGGGCGCAGCGGTTAAGCGTCTGCCTTCGGCTCAGGGCGTGATCCCGGTGTTCTGGGATCGAGCCCCACATTAGGCTCCTCCGCTGGGAGGCTGCTTCTTCCTCTCCACTCCCCCTGCTTGTGTTCCCTCTCTCGCTGGCTGTCTCTCTCTGTCAAATAAATAAACAAAATCCTTAAAAAGAAAAAAAAGAGGTGGTGCCTTGGGTTCTATTTTTCAGAGAACCTGGAGTAAGACGGTCGTGTATATACAAAAAAAAGAAAGCTAGTTCCCTACCCCCACACCATAGTGAAAACCATATCAAAGTGCAATAAAGACCTAAACATTAGAAATAAAGCTTTAAAACATTTTGAAGAGAATGTTAGGAGAACCTTTTTCTCAGAATAAGCAAGTATTTCTTAAAACCCAAAAGCAAAAACCATGACAGAAAAGATTGATAAATGTGATTACCTATAATTTAGAAACATTTATTCAACAAAAGATGACATGAACAGGGGCACCCGGCTGGTTCAGTTAGAGGACTGTGTGATTCTTGATCTCAGGGTCGTGAGTTCGAGCCCCATGTTGGGTGCAGAGATTTATTTAAAAATCTTTTAAAAAAAGAAAAGATGACATGAGCAAAGATAAATTATGAGCTGCGATCTGAGAAAGATATTTGCAATTCATTTAATCGACTAGGCTAGGTATCCGGAATTTAACAAAAATTTCTACAAGTCAAGAATAAGAGATAACAGAGAAATGCGCAAAGGACAGAAACAAGCAATTCCTAGAAGACTTCTGGATGGCTAATACACATATGAAAAGATAATAAACCTCATTACTGATTGGGTAAATTAAAATCACTTGAGATACCATTCCACACCTATCTCACTGTGAAAAAGCCTGAAAGAATGATAGGGTGAATGTTGGGTACGGAGCAATGACCCCCCACACACTGCTAGAGAGAGCATCAACTCCAAAACCGCGGTAGAAAATAAGTTGTTGATATACTTTTAAAGATACGCATGCCCTTAGACCCCCAAATTCCATTTCTTGTTATATTTCCTAGGCTACAGAAACTCCCACGTATATCTTCACGAAAATTTATGAAGGAATGATCGCTGTAGTGTTGTTTGCAATGGAAAAAAATGGAAATAACTCAAATGCTCAACGAGAGAAAAACATCAAGTTTTGGAATATTGACAAAACACTATGAGTTGAATGCAAATGTATCCACTAGAGCTCTGTATAGCAACAAGGACTAATCGCAAACATAACGATGAGAGAAAAAAATCAAGTTGCAGAATCATGCGTGCAGTGTGACACCATTTACAGATAGATTCCAAGGATGTAAAACAAAGCATGTATTTACTGGCACACATATGTCATGAGTATAAAAACACATGTGGGGTAGTGCCTGGGTGGCGCGGTCGGCTGAGTGTCCAACTTTTGATTTCAGCTCAGGTCCTGATCTCAGGGTCATCTCAGCCCTGCATCTGGCTCCACACTCCCTGGGGAGTCTGCTATGGATGCTCTCTCTCCCTCTCCGTCCGCCCCTCCCCCCCAAGTAAACAAACAAACAAACAACACAGATGAGTAAGGTAAATGCTGAATTCAGGATAGCGGTGCTGGATGGGAGGGTGGAATAGAAACAAAATCAGTGTGGAGTGCCCTTAGGAGGTTTCAACTCTCTCTGTAATGTTTATTCCTTTTTGAAAACTCTGAAGCAACTTCAGCAAAATGTTAGCACTCATACAGCTGAATGTGGGCACAGGTGTTCCTTCTGTTTCTCTCCTGTATGTTTGCAGCATTTCATTAAGGTTTTTTTTCCTAAACTAAGTGGAGTGCTTTGAAAAGATCCAGTAAAAGCTGAGTCATGGAGAAACAGAAAAACAGAAAAACAAAAACAAAACTACCATTGAAATAAGTGTGGGCAAAACAATTGTAAAAAGTTGGGTAAATAATTCTAAGCACAGTAATTTCAAGTCCTGCACACAGATTGCCTTCTCAGGGGTGTTAAAGTTCTTGTTCCACTTTAAAGAAACCCAAAGCGGGGGCCTGGCTGGCTCAATTGGTGTAGCATGAGACTCTGGACCTCAGGGTCCTTGAGTTCAAGCCCCGCACTGGGTGTGGAGTCTACTAATAAAAAAAAAAAAAAAAAGGAAACCCCAAATTGAAATCATCAAAATGCATATCACGGGTGTAGGTTGCGCAAGAAGGACAATGCAGAGCCCCAAACAGAGGACTCATTCTCAGCCTTGCCTTACATCAAACGGTGATGAGTGAATATATATAAATATGCTCGAAGTTAAAATGCAATATTTAAAGTAAGTGTAGGTCTCATTTTGTGATTTCTTCCTTTAACAGAATGATTCAATTTCTGGTCCTGATCTGTTGAGAAGACTTCTAAGGTAATCATTCCAAGGTCTAATAACACATATTAAAGGCCTCCGTGCTATGCATTGACCTAGGCACAGACGGCTCCCTGCAGGATTGAGTGACCCAAGGAGGTGAGGGTGCAAGCATCTTGGGCAGAGGATAAAATGGGAGAAAATTCAGCAAAACATGGACAGGAAATAGAGCACGGATTTCTTCTACTGGAAGGTGTAGGGGCAGGAGAGAAGTTGAAACAGGTTACGGTAAGACTGAAGAAAGAGGTACTTGAGTTTTGTCTTAACCTCAATTTTAGTGTACTCTAGTTTCTAAATTGAATGCATTTTATTCATCATAAATTTTTTTATTCATCATATTTTAAGTTGTCATGTCAGAGAGTGGTCATCTGCAGTTTCTAAAGTGCTTTGGAAAAAGCCTATGTTGGGATGCCTAGGTGGCTCAGTTGGTTGAGTGTCTGCCTTTGTCTCAGGCCCTGATCTCAGCGTCCTGGGATCAAGTCCCAAGTCAGGCTCTTTGCTCAGTGGGGAGCGTGTTTCTCCCTCTCCTTCTGTCTGCTGCTCCCCCTGCTTGTGCTCTCTCTTTCTGACAAATAAATAAATAAAGTCTTAAAAAAAAAAAAAAAGGAAAAAGCCTATGCTGATGTGTCATTTCTTTTTTTTTAATTTTATTTTTTATTTTTAAAGATTTTTTTTATTTATTTGACACAGAGAGAGACAGCCAGTGAGAGAGGGAACACAAGCAGGGGGAGTGGGAGAGGAAGACGCAGGCTCCCAGCCGAGGAGCGTGATGTGGGGCTCGATCCCAGAATGCCGGGATCACGCCCTGAGCCGAAGGCAGACGCTTAATGACTGCGCCACCCAGGCGCCCCGCTGATGTCATTTCTAAGAATAACACAGTGGGATCAGAGTTATCTCTTTCACCTTCTATAATAATTAATAAATTGCCATATTCCTTTTTTAAATAAATTCTGACGCAAAAAATTCATTTCACCTTTACTTTTTTTTTTTTAATTAATGCACTTTTACAGGGCACCTGGGTGGCTCAGTCAGTTAAGCGTCTGCCTTCAGCTCAAGTCATGATCCTGGGGTCCCAGGATCAAGTTCCATGTATGGCTCCCTGCTCTCTCTCTCACTCATTCTCTCTCACTCAAATAAAAAAAAAAAAAAAATCTTAAAAAAAATTAATGCACCTTTAAACAAAATAAAGACATTACAAATTAGGCCATGGTTCCTTTTACCACCATCCCAATGCTAGTTCCCTCTCCCCACATATATTTTTTTTAATTTTTTAAAGATTTATTTGCTTATTTTAGAGAGAGAGTGAGAGAGTGGGGGTGGGGGGCAGAGGGAGAGGGAGAGAGAACCTCAAGCAGACTCCCCACTGAGCGTGGAGTATGATACAGGGCCTGATCTCACAACCCTGCGATCATGACCTGAGCCGAAATCAAGAGCCAATTGCCTAACAGACTGAGCCACCCACATAAAGCCAAAGTAACACAGGCGCCCCTCCCCTCCCCCACATATAACTGAAGTTAAGACCTACAGCTACGGAGCAAGATTGCCCAAGTTCAACTCTTTTGTTCGGTTGGTTGGTTTGGGTTTGGGTTTTGATTTTTTCTCTTAAAAAAAAGAAACACTTTATCGATGTATGATTCACATGTAAAAAGAGATTTATATTTAATGCACACAACTCACTGAGTTTGGGATTAAGCATATGCCTGTGAGATCATTGCCACCATCAAGCCCATAGATGTTTCCATCCTCCCCCCAATTTTTCTTCCTTCCTCTTTATTATTATTTTTGTTGAGTGGTAAGAACATTTAACATAATATCTACCCTCTTAGTAAAATCTAAGTATAAAATACAATATTGTGGGACACCTGGGTGGCTCAGAAGATTAAGGTACCAATTCTTGGTTTTGGCTTAAGTCATGATCTCAGGGTCCCCAGGATTGAGCCCCCTGTCGGGCTCCATGCTCAGCCAGGAGTCTGCTTCTCTCCTTCTCCCTCTCCCTCTGCCCCTCTGCTCTCTCTCTCTCAAATCAATCAATCAATCTTAAAAATAAAATAAAATAAAATAAAATAAAATAAAATAAAATAAAATAAAATAAAATAAAATAAAATAAAACATTGCTAGTTATAGGCACTATGCAGTAGAACAGATTTCCAGAAATTACTTATCTTGTGTAACTGAAACTTTGTGTTCTGTGACATCACTTCCCAGTTTCCCTCCCCCCCAGCCCCTCTAGCCCCATTTTACTCCCTTCTTCTACAAGTTTGACTATTTTAGATTCCACATATAAGAGAGATTATTTACAAATTCAATCTTGATCGTGCAACTTACTCATGACTTGAACAAGTCATGTAACCTCTCTCACCTTCAGTTCATTATCATGAAGATGACCGTGGTACTCATCTTATAGGGTCATTGTAAGAATTACATGAGATAAATCTTTCAGAGGGCTCAGAGCAGTTTTTTTTTTTAATAGAAAGCACTCAGTAATATGCTATTATTGGCTATTATTTTCAGTTTGGTAGTATCTCAGCCCTTCCTCTTATGTTTTAAATATACCTGCGGATAACATTGTTTCGTGTGAGGTTGTTTTTACTAAATGGTATCACACCAAACATATTGGTCGGCAACTTTGTTTTGTCACCAGGAATAAATCCTGGAGGTCATTCTCTGCGCATAAATATCAACCTTTTCTTTTAAATTGTTCATAGCCAGTCCACTTCCGATAAACTTAGACCTTTAAATTTCTTCCCAATTTGTCCTATGATGAGCAATGAACATCTTTATATGAGCAGCTTGTGCACCTGTTTGGTTTTTTTCTAAGATTTTATTTATTTATTTGAGAGAAAGAGCAGGAAAGCAGGAGGAGGAGCAGAGGGAGCGGGAGAAGCCGGCCTCCTGCTGGGCGGGGAGCCTGACTTGGGGCTCGATCCCAGGATCCTGAGATCATGACCGAGCCAAAGGCAAACACTCAACCGACCGAGCCACCCAGGGGCCCCATTTTTTGCTCTGGTTTTTTTTTTTTTTATATTTTATTCATTTATTTGAGAAACAGAGAGGGCACGAACCAGGGAGGGGGAGGAGGAGGGGTGGAGAAGGGGCTGGGAAGGGGAAAGGGACAGGCAGACTTCCCGATGACCAAAGACCAGGGAGCCACACCTGGGGCTCCATCCCAGGACCAAAAGGACCGTGAGATCACGCGCTGAGCAGAAGTCAGGTGCTTAACCGACTGAGCCACCCAGGGCCCTGAGTGTGTGCACTTGTGCGTCACTGTGGCAGGTTCTGAGAGAGGGGGCTCACAGGTCATAGTATACACACATTTAAAATTTCGGTCAGTGCTGCCATTTGCCTTCCCAAGTGTCTGAGCCAATTTACATTCCTATGAGAATTAGGCATTTCAACTTTGTGAAAGCTTTTCACATCCCTTCTAACACTGAATATTAACAATCTTTCAAATTCTAATCTAATGGGTGAAAAAATTTTTTTAAGATTTTATTTTTAAGTAATCTCTACACCCAACATGGGGCTCAAACTCACAACCCTGAGATCAAGAGTCATTTGCTCTTCCAACTGAGCCAGCTGGGCACCCCTGAAATTTTTTATTTTAAATTAAATTTCTCCGAGTCCTGGGAGAACTGGTCAAATGCGTGTTTTAATATGTATATTAGCCATTTGTGTTTTCCCATTTGTAAATTGTTGGTATCCTATTTTCTTTCTTTTTTTTGTTTATTAACTATAGGCTATAAACTAATCTTTATACATTATGAGTCTTAATTTCGAATACATAAACTAAAAATATTTTTTCTCAGTGTGCTGCCTTTAGCTTTACTTATGGTATCTATTGTTCTATAGAAGTTTTTAATAGTGATATAGTCAAATGTATCACTTTCTTTTAAGGTTTTTTTTCTATTTGTATCTCCCTCAGCAGGATTTTCCTTACTCCTAAGGCCATAAACATTTTTCTATAGTTTTTTTTTCTAATAATTTCATAGCATTTTTTTATATTTAGGTTTTTAATTAATCAGAAACATATATTTTTGGGGCGCCTGGCTGGCTCAGTCAGTAGAGCATGTAACTCTTGATCTTGGGGTAGTGAACTCAAACCCCATGTTGGGCATAGAGTTTACTTTAAAAAAATGTGTAGGGGCGCGTGGGTGGCTTAGTTGGTTAAGCGCCTGCCTTCGGCTCAAGTCATGATCCCCGGGTCCTGGGATGGAGCCCCACATCAGGCTCCCTGCTTAGTGGGGAGCTTGCTTCTCCTTCTCCCTCTGCCACTCCCCCCTGGCTTGTGTGCTCTCTCTCTCACTCACTCACTCTCTCTCTAATAAATAAATAAATAAAATCTTTTTAAAAATGTATATTTATTTCATTTATTTATTTGACAGAGATAGAGACAGCCAGCGAGAGAGGGAACACAAGCAGGGGGAGTGGGAGAGGAAGAAGCAGGCTCATAGCGGAGGAGCCTGATGTGGGGCTCGATCCCATAACGCTGGGATCATGCCCTGAGCCGAAGGCAGACGCTTAACCGCTGTGCCACCCAGGCGCCCCTAAAAATGTATATTTTTAATGGTATTGGTAAGAATCCAACTTGACTCTTCCCCAAAAGGATTTCCAGTTGTCTCCAATTCCATTTTTTGGACATCAATCAGCTTTATTGAGAGATAATTCACATGCCATATAACCCACCCATTTAAAATGTACAAGTCAATGTGGGCACCTGGCTGGCTCAATCGGTAGAGCATGCAACTCCTGATCTCAGGGCTGTGAGTTCAAGCCCCATGGTGGGTGTAGAGGTTACTTAAAAAAATAAAATCTTTAAAAAAATAAAAATAAAATAAAATGTACAAGTCAATGGTTTTTAGTATATTCACAGAGTAGTACAATCATCACCATGATCAATTTTGGAATATTTTCATCATCCCCAGAAGAACCCTCATCCGCTTTTCACTTCAAACCTCTCCCAGTCCTAGACAACCATTGATCCACCTTCTGTCTCTATAGACCTGCCTATTCCAGACACTTTATTCCAGACACTTCGTACAAACGGGGTCATACGACATGTGATCCTTTGTGTCCAGCTGCTTTCACTTAGCATAATGTTTCAAGGGTCATCCAAGTTGTAGAACGTATCAGTATTTCGTTCCTTTTTATTACCAAAAAATACAACATTTTATTTATCTATGCCTCAGTTGGTGGACATTTGGGTTGTTTGCATTTTTTTGTTATTATGAATAATGCTGCAATGAGCATCATGGCCCCAGGCAATCACTAATCTGGTTCCTGTCACTATAGGTTAGTATGCCCTTTTCTAGAATTTCATATAAATAAAATCATATAGTATATGTCCTTTTGTCTCTGGCTTTCCTTTACTGGGCACAATGTTTGTAAGATTCGTCCATGTTATTGTACGTGTCACTAGTGCACACCTTTTTATGCCTGATTAGCATTCCATTGTGTGGGTACATCTCCAAAGTTTTAATTTTGATGGGACCCAATTTACCAGTTTTTAAAAATTCCATGCTTTTTGGATCTCATTCACAATGTGCCTTTAAAATTTATTCATTGGGGAAGATTTCCTCTCTGGTCCTGATGAATCTCAGGCATTCACATGACTCTTAGATAATAAAAAGATCCCATGGTCACAATAAATGACAGTTTTAGTTCAGGCAGCGGAATGCCTGATTCTATGTAATAATCTAAATGCCAAACTTCATTAAAGTGAAAACTCCTCTCCTCTACCTTGGACCTTCTGCACGAACACTTAGAGCAGGAATGGAGGGAGGGAGGGCCATGGTTATGTTCTCTTTCCCTGTCTAGGTAATTGCCTCCTCTTCCAGGTGGCTCTCTCGGGTTTGGAAGAGTCAGGTAAGAACTTTCTTTTGGGTTTGGGAAAGAAACACTTTCATTAAATAGTTTCAAGTTCTTTGGGATTGGCAAATATTCAGACTATTTCCTTCTTGGCCGTGTTTCTGGGTTCTGCACAGGCCCCCAATAGACACATTCTGCCGTACCCGCCACAGCGCCGGCAACACCATCTTCCTTCCATTGGCTGCTCCTGTCTCAGCTCTTGTGTTTTGGTGGCCCATTCTATGGTGGCTCTTTCTGCTGGAGTCCCATGGCTCTTCCAAGCTGTTCTCTTGGGCAAGACTTAGTAGGGTTTAAACCCTCTTTCAAAGAAATCTTCCACCCTGAGTAACTCTTGGAGTGCAGGCCCCTTGACATCATCATTTCTCCCCCTCCCCTGTGGTTTGAACAGCGAGCCAGCCCATCTCTGCTCTTCCCATGCTCCAGGCATGAGGCCGACACTGACCTACTACCTGGAGGAATTACAGATCAAGGTCTCCAGGTGGTCCCATTGAAATGGTTTCCTCTTGACTTGAGAAGGGGAAAGTATCCCGTACCCCTGCTCCCTGAGAGAGGGGAGCAGAGAGACAGCATAGCTCTCTTCCGAAAAGTCCTCTTCACAAAGTTTTACAGCAACCTTTACACCCCCGAGGGTGAGGGGGTTGAGAATGTGCAACTCGTTTTTGACCATTTACTTTGAAACTCCTACAAGATGGCCTGCTGACAACTTTGTTATCTAATATCTACTGCCTTAGGGTTTCTGGCTGAAACTTCCAATTTAAAATCCTATCACACTTGCATTTGTGAGCTAAATGCTACTTGGATGTGATGTATTAGACTTTGTACTATCCTAATGGATTAAATTTGTCAATGTTTTATTTAAGATTATGGAATCTATGTTCATAAATGAAATTGACCATACTTGTGCTTTTTTTGTGCTGACCTTGTAAGTATCGTGCAGCAGGATAGAAGTTTGCATGCTGTGACTCAGATGTGCAAAAGAATATGATGTTCCTTATTTTCTACAACGAATTCTATCTTAAACTCAAGCCTTTACTTCTGCTAATAGCATGGAGGAAAAAACACTTTTAATTATGTTTATGTCTCTATGAGTTCAAATTGAATTTAGTCAATTCAGCATTATACTTCCTGCTGTTTTTCCCCCTCATGGCAGCAGGGGAGGAACCCCACACTTTCCTGTGGCCTTCCCTGATCCCACTGTTCAAGCCCACTGAGGAGAAAGCTGGTCCTACCTTATCTTTTGCAGTATTATTCCGATGTCTCCTACTGAGATCCATCATCTCTGCATTCTGCGTTTCCGCGTGCCAACCTCATGCAGGGAAATAATCCAAATTATTAGGAAGGGAAAAATGCATCAGGAGGTATTTTCTAAACATTTTAACTAGCTTCCTTACATTTAAATCCAAGACATTTATGGTTCCTACGCTTTTGTTCCTAAATCAAGAATCCAATCACACAGAATAGTTCCCAATTGTACTGGTGGGGAAGCAAGCTGCTGATTGCCTCCAAGTGCTTTACTCAGCTCCTCAGAATCCTCTCATGAAACCAAGGTTACTAACTATTACTTCTTCTTCTTTGTTTAAATATGGAACGCTCCACGAATTTGCGTGTCACTATCACTTCTAATAGCCCTGCCAGGTGCCTTCCTTATATTATTTTAATTCTTGCTATAACCCAGTGGAGTACATAATGCCATTGCCATTTTAGAGAAAAATAAATTGAGGCATAGAGAAGTGGCCTGTATTCCTTAGGATACAGGCTGACTTGCTGTAAGAAAGAGGTAACAAAATACAGTGGTTTTGAGCAAGCTGAAGGTTTCTATCTCTCTCACGGAACACAACAGAGACAAGCAGAAAGTCTAGGGTGGCAGACGTCTCTGCCTCACTCAGTTATCCAGGGACCTAGTACCTTCTGTCTCGTTACTCCACCATTGAATCATCCAGGGTGCTGTCCTCACCTATTTGGTAAAAGCTGGCTCACCACTACACATATATGCCCCAGCCTGTGGGAAGAAGGAAGAGAGGATGAAGGACAGGCAGTTCCTTTAAAGAAACTCCACACCAACACTTTAGTTTGTGTCCCGTTTGTCCAGAAAGATCATAGTCACATGGCCACAACTTATTGCAGGAGAGGCTGAAAAATATAACCTCTACTTAGCGGCCCCATGCCAAGGGAAAACTAGTGGTTGATAGGTATGGTGGTGATTCTGTTACTAAAAGAAGGGAATCATGGACGTTGGGGATTGTTTAAGCCTCTCTGCACAGGATCTAGTATGATTCCTTCCTTCCAAATTCTGAGCAGCGTGTGCAGAGGAAAAATCACATTTCCCATTTACCTTGCAGAGAGGAGCCGTCAATTAGATATACACAGAAGTCACTGTGTGGGGCTTCCCGGAAAACTTTTGTTGTCCTTCCTCCTTTCATCCTTCCTGCTGCTTGGAAAGCAGAAGAGGTGACCAGAGCCTCCAAAGCCACATTAGACCATGAGTGACCTAGAATGTGCTAAAGATGATGGGGGCACGCCGAGTGGAAGAATCTGGAAACATAATGATCAAGGAGCCACCATCCCAATCTTGAACCACCGAACTCTGCACTTCTTTCTTTTGAGGGAGAAATCAGCCTCTTTCACATTTCAGTTGCTTTATGACCTACGAGCAACCAAATGTAATTCTTAACTAACTCAAATTATTCAGTTAAGCAATGTATTCACAGTCATGCAGCTAGGAAGATGTTTATACTCAGATTTACCGGGCTCCAACACCCATATTCTTGCTCCTGCTGGATTAAATTAGCCTTTTACAAGACGAAAATGGTACCCTCTTGTTAAGATTCTGCAATGCAATGAAGAAATAGTGGTAGGTTCCTTCATATTTGGGGAAGGATACTTATCCTTTACGTCTGGAGTCCTCGATGGGATAGGGCATTTTGGCTAGCAAAATGTTTCTCTGTTAGACGTATGCAACATACGGTACCGAAGAGCACCATGAGCTAGCGACGAGGCACGATTTGTTATTCTTATCTCTGACTTTTTCTATTAATTTTAATTGGCTTCCTGCTCATTCCTTTTGTTGTCAGCTAGCATGTGCTGACAGGCAAGCAGTAGGAGGCACCAGTGTGAAGAAGATGAATGGGGAACATTTTTGAAATGTATAACAGTCTATTCATCACTGTAAATGTTTTCCCATTTGGAAAAAAATCCATCATTATTTAACTTAAAGTGTAATATGGTGGGTCCACCTTATGGGACACAGAGTCAAAGAGTCTCTGATCGACGTGATTGACTGATGGGCCTTATACTGTTAGGATAGAAAAATACATAGAATAGGAACATGTTGGGGCACCTGGGTGGCTCAGTTGGTTAAGCATCTGCCTTTGGCTCGGGTCATGATCCCAGGGTCCTGGCACTGAGCCCCGTGTTGGGCTCTCTGCTCAGGAGGGCATCTGCTTCTCCCTCGGTCTCGGCCTGCTGCTCCCCCGGCTTGTGCTGTCTGTCTGTCAAATAAATAAAAT
This sequence comes from Ailuropoda melanoleuca, assembly GCF_002007445.2. Taxonomy (NCBI): domain Eukaryota; kingdom Metazoa; phylum Chordata; class Mammalia; order Carnivora; family Ursidae; genus Ailuropoda; species Ailuropoda melanoleuca. The sequence goes on from NC_048219.1 coordinate 18,982,180, forward strand.
CTTTAAAAAAGAAAAGGAAAAGGAAAAGGAAAGAAAAGAAAAGTAAAGAAAAGAAAAAAGAAAGAAAAGGACCAGGTTACGAGAGCTATTATGACCCTATGAACCTGGATAAAGGCTTTAGTCTTTCCTGTCTAGAGAGCCTTACGTTAAAGTAGGAAATCAACTACACGGATTTCTAAACCCACATGTTCTAAATTGCTACTAGGAATAATATCACTAGAATTAGTGAGGAAAATTGTGCTACTTTTAATGGGCAAAATACCAGAAAGTTGACATAAGTTGCTTAAAAGGGTTTCTTAGATTATTTTTTTATTATCTCCTTTTGAGAAAAGGAAAAGTGATTGTCTGCCGCTGTCAAAATGTTTAGATTCAGAAAATCCTGTGTAGTATAGAGGAACTAGGTGAGACTGTGACTTTGTCATTGTAGGGGCTTGTGGTAGATAGAATAATATGACCCTCCGAAGATGTTCACGTTCTCATCCCCAGAACCTGTGAGGATGTCACCTCACATAGCAGACGAGGTTTCGCAAGTGTGATTAAATGAAAGGTTTTAAAATAAGAATATTTGGAAGGCTGTAGAGGTTGTTGTGATACCATTGAGGAGGCCAGGAGGCAAGGAATGTGGTTTGCCACCAGATGCTAAAACAGGCCAGGGACTGATTCTCCCTTGAGTCTTCAGAAGGAGGGCGGCCCTGTCAACACTTGAGTTTAGCCCCGTAAGGCCCATTTTTAGACTTCTGACCTCCAGGACTGTAAGATAATAAATTTGTGGGGCACCTGGCTGGCTCAGTTGGTGGAGAATGTGACTCTTGATCTCGGGGTTGTGAGTTTGAGTCCTACGGTAGGTGTAGAGATGACTTAAAATAATAATAATCATTATATTGATAATAAAAAATATGTGTTGTTTCAAGCCACAAATTTTATGGTTATTTTATGGTCATTTGTTTAAGCAGCAATAGGAAATAATACATGTTACAGAAATATTTGGAAATTAATACAGGTTTCAAACTTTCTTGGGGTTAAGCATGGTAAAATAGTTGAATCAAGAAAAAGTGAGGTCCCATTCATTATACTCCCAACCTCCCTCACCACTTTCTCGCTTTTTTTTTTTTTTTTGANTTTTTTTTTTTGAGATTTTATTTATTTATTTGAGAGAGAGAGCACAGAGGGAAGAGCAGACTCCCCGCTGAGCAGAGAACCTGACACGGGGCTCAATCCCAGGACCCCGAGTTCATGACCTGAGCCAAAGGCAGACACTTAACTGACTGAGCCACCCAGGCACCCCATCCCTCACCACTTTCAAATGAGTTCATTTTAGATACAAAAATGAAGATCAGGAATGAAGTCTGGCTCATTGGATGAATGGCTGATTCTAGGATTGGGACAGGAAATATTCAAGATGAGCCTGAAGCATCTTTAAAAAAAAAAAGATGTATTTATTTATTTTAGAGAGAGAGAGAGAACGTGCAGGTGCTCTTGAGTAGGGAAAGGGGCAGGGGGAGAGAATCTTCAGGCAGGAGCCCTACACTGAGCTCAGTCGCAGACCTAGTCGATCATGACCTGAGCCAAAACCAAGAGTCAGATGCTTAACCGACTGAGCCACCCAGGCACTCTGAGCCTGAAGCATCTTGGTTGTGCCAGAAAGTAATGAAGTGCTAAAATACAAAACAGAACAAAAAACAGTAAGACAATGATGGGGATGTGTCAGAGAGACACAGGAACCACCTGAAAGAGCTCCTAATGGCAGAAGCTGGAAGAATTTAAGCAACAAGAGAAACAAATTAGTATTGGGTTATAACCCAATTTACAGAATAAATATCCATGAGAATCCAATGTGATTCTCTCCTAAATTCTGAGCATGTGACTGGGAAAAAAAAACCACTACATTTCCATTTCTTTTGCAGATAGGAACAGCAATTAAATATAAGAAGTCCCTATGATACCAATGATTGAATAAACTAGTAAAAGGGGGAGAAGAGACAAATGTCCTGTACAAAAAAAATGCCAAATAATTTATGGAGATGTTCTGCCTTTAAGGAGGCGGAATAGAATTCCCACTAAGTGCGAGCTGCACAGAGTAACATCCTTCCAAAGAGGACAGTATGCAAAGGGAAGGTAAAGAGTAATTTATGGAGAAAAGCCTGGTGATCAAGGTCAACATCAGTAGTAACAAAGTCATATTGATGGTATGTATCCTTGATATAATGTGATGAAAAATGGCATCTGTTACAAAGAAAACCACAGGCCCAAAATGGTGTCACTTAGGTCAACTCACCAAACCCAGGCTTAATACCTAACCTAATTGTGGTTTCAACCTCCCCCCAGAAATGTAGTCTTCACAGGAAGTCAAGAATTTTCTGGGGCGCCTGCCTGGCTCAGTTAGTGGAGCATGTGACTCTTTGACCTTGAGGTCGTGGGTTCAAGGCCCATGGTGGGTACAGAGCTTACTTAAAACTTTTTTCTGATAAGCACAAATGAGATCATCTGTCCAATGGGCCTCTCCATCCTCCTCCCCATCCCCAAAGGAAGAGAAGGTAACCTGCATGAAAAGACTACCTGCTCTTCCCCCTAAGGGAAAGTGACCTAACCTGAAACAATCTTTTCTTTCTTTTGCTAATAACTTCCTTGCCCCACCCTCCTTCCTACAAAAATCTTCTATTTTATACACCTCCTTCAACTCCTTCCAGCTCCTTCTTGTTAGGTGGGATGCTGCCCAACTCATGAATCACTTAATAAAGTGAATTAGATCATCAAATTTACCCAGTTGAATTTGTTTTTTTTAACAAATCTTACCTCTTGTGGTCTTCCTCCCAAAAGGCAATAATCTGGCTGGCTCAGTGGGCAGAGCATGCCACTCTCAATCTTGTGGTTGTAAATTTGAGGCCCATGCTGGGTATAGAGATTAATTTAAAAAAAAAAATCTTAAAAAAAAAACCCCGACCAATTGTCCTGAAAACTATCATGGTTACCAAAATCAAGGTAAGTCTGAAAAAGTGTTTTTTGTTTGTTTGTTTGTTTGTTTTTTTTTAGAGATAGAGCTTGAAGGGGGGCAGGGCATTGGGAGAGGGAGACAGAGAATCTTAAGCAGACTCCATGCCCAGCAGAGAGCCCGACATCCTAGGAGCTCAATCTCACAACCCTGAGATCATGACCTGAACTGAAATCAAGAGTTGGACGCTTAACCGACTGAGCCACCCAGGTGCCCCTCTCCTATTCTTGTAGACAATTGAGGGGGTATTTGGAACCTAAGCTGTGCCATTAACAAAGTACAGATCACATCTTATAAGCATGAACAGTACCATAGATCAAGAAAGGCCGGGAGGTAGCCAGGAGCCTTGGCCACATTTGGGTACATCTAAAATGGCTACAACAACATAATTCTCTATGCTGGTGTTAACCACTGGTCTGTTATGTTGTGTACAACCTCAGCCTCGATAGGTACATGAAGACCTGTATGAGTAGGTCTTTTTGGATAGATTTCTCTAGAGATAATAGACAAAAGACAAAAAAAGCAAATCACAGAGAATTCTTAGACATATCTTAATAAAATATTTAGATGTATCTTAATCTCACACCTAGATTGAAAGGAACATTTAGTGAACCCAGGACTAAGTATTTTCCTAGTGCTGTCTGTCATGGCCGCTGTACCCAGCCATCACACTCTTCCCTGGAAAACAAGGGCAGACTTCACAGCTGTCTCTCTGGTCTTCACCAGCTTGGGCTTGTTTCCTTCCGGTAGTTGGCCCAGTTCAGTTCATTTGCTCTTGGCTCCTGGTGTTTATCTGTGAGATTCTTGAATTCCTAGTGATGCTTCCAATGAGACTATGGAATCACAGCATTTTATTTTATTTTTTAAAGATGTTAAGTCATCTCTACACCCACTGCAGGGCTTGAACTCACAACACCAAGATCAAGAGCCCCACGCTCTACTGACTGAGGCAGCCAAGCATCCCAGAATAATAGTATTTTAGAGCTGGCTTTACAGGTTAATTAATTAATTAATTAATTACTTTTTAGAAAGAATTTATTTATTTGAGAGACAGAGAGTATAAGCAGGGGGAGTAGCAGAGAGAGAGGGAGAAGCAGGCTCCCCACGAAGCAAGGGGCCCAATGCAGGACTTGATCCCAGGACCCCGGGACCATGACCTGAGCCGAAAGGCAGATGCTTAACCAAGTGAGCCACCCAGGTGCCCCAATTAATTAATTTTTTAGAAAGGTTTATTTATTTATTATTGGGGGGGGAGAATCTCCAGCAGATTCCATGCTGAGTGCAGAGTCCAACACGGCGCTCCATCTCACGACTGTGAGGTCACGACCTGAGCCAAAATCAAGAGTCAGACTTTTAACTGACTGAGCCACCTGGGTGCACCAGAGGTTATGTAATGTAAATAATGGGTTATCTCATTTAAAATTCTTCATCTTGCAGATAAGGCTAGTGAGGGTTAAGTGACTCTTCTGACATCCCCTTGCTGGCTACTCAACAGTGCTAACGACGCAGGGCAAGAACTTGGGTCTCCTAATTCAGCGGGGTTTTTCCCCCCTGCCTGTGCTGCCTCCCATATAGGCCACCTCATGTCTGCTGTATACAGTCCACTCTCTTCTACTGAACATGACTAAATTCTCTGATGCATTAGCTGGCATCGAGATTTAAAAAATAATACAATCCAAAGGCTTCGGCAAGACACGACAAAATAAACACCACACAGTATGTTGCCAGCTTCCCAGGCAAGAAGGGACTGAGTCAATGACTCTTAGTTTTTCCAAGTAATGGGTGTGACTCATGTCACCATTGCTTTTCCCAGGCGGTTTAGTTCAGGAGGTACAGGACTGCTCTCTGTTGGCAAATCAGTTTGAAAAGGAATTTCACAGCTGTGTCAGTCGCATTACTGAAATGATCTTTCTCCGCTATTTGCTATTTTCTTGAATCTGAGCGACGAGATAGAAGCTCCCGTGACTCGCGGCATCTTTCGCACCCCACGCACTGTCTCTGGATGAGTTTCTTCTAACTTTCTTTGATGCATTCAGGAACCACCTCAGGAGACCTCCCTTCCACACCTGCCTCGGTCAGTGGCTAGAACCCGTCCGATGTCGTTTCATTGAGGATAACACAGCAGCAGAACAAGAGAATGTCTGAGTGGCAGATTACGATGCATTCCTGTGTCTTCAGTCGTACGCTCTTCTAACAAAACATAAAGCCATAGGGCAGCCAGGTGAGAGACGCGGGTTGAGAAATGTACACGTGTGTTTGACCACCTTTGATCTCACAGAGTCACCGCTCCAGGGGACGCACCAGGTGGCAACAGTGGCCATAGGCCCCTCTATTCCTACCAGAGCGAGTGCCCACTGGGACGGAAGTGGGATCTCGACATTGCTGGGGTACAGGGAGACAATTCTCCTCCAGTTTTCTGTTGCCTCCTGTGCTGCCTGACTGTGGAGGAGGCTTCCAGGAAAAGAACTCAAGCCATACCCACACTTTCCATGTAGGTATGTCTGAGGGGCTGGGGGAAAGCAGGTGGGACTCCAGATTTCTAGGAGAGCATTCTCCACAACAGGAGGGTGTGATGCCATCAGCCACCGGCAGCATCAGGGCTCCAGGTCTGGTTAGTAGGGTAGTTCTGGGACCAACGGGTGGCTATTACCTCAACTTGTCAAACCCAGCCAGTCACCACTGGAGTCTTCCATATGTTCTGGGGAGCGGGAGAGGGGCACGTTTAAGCTGCATGTAATGTGAAAAGGCCTGCCTCGGTAGGTGGGAGAGCCATCTCAATCTCACTGCGTGACTAGATGTGAACAGGCTTACTCTGACATGGTGGTGGGTATCGCCATGAGATGGTTCTCACAGTCTTTCAGATTTTCTTTCTTCCCTTTCTCTCTTTCTCTCTTTCTTTCTTTCAAGATTTTATTTATTTATTTGACAGAGCACAAACAGGGGGAGTGGCAGAGGGAGAGGGGGAAGCACCCCATGTGGGGCTCGATCCCAAGACCCTGGGATCATGACCTGAGCCGAAGGCAGATGCTTAATGGACTGAGCCACCCAGGCGCCCCTAGATTTTATTTCCTATCTTGATAAAAAATGTGCCCGTTTCAAGAAAACAGAACCCAAATGCTTTATCATTTCCACAGCTGATGTCTGTGTGCTTTTGACAGCTCTGTCACATTTGTGATGCTTTTTCATTATTTTTCGCTCTGGCACATTGGGAGGGTGTATGAGGATGCTATGGTTGGATGATAGGGTGGGCCTGGGGTCCCTGCTGCTCTGCCTGCATTATGTTTAAGGCAGTGGCATCTCCTTGATACACTGGCAAACAAGAGAGGGAGCTGTTCCTCTGCTTTTTAGAGGAAACTGTTGGAGCTGTGCTTGTGCTAGCCTTCAGCTGCCTAGGGGCAGTCACAGCTCCGGGGGCATGGCTCGGGAAGCTTGCAGAAATAGAAAAAGTGCTTCTTCCTCCTGGAGAACACATGTGGGTGGGTGGGTAGCTTAATCGGAGTGAACTACATTTTGTGCTAGACTTTGTTCCCCATGCGTGCCCTCACTGGGTGCCCTTGTTTACTGAACAACTTCTACGGCTGTGCATAACTGCACAAGTCTAGGCACTGGCCCCTGTGCAATCATCTGGCAGGCTCATGAGCACATCTCCAAATGGGGTAGTGAGAGGAGGTCCGGGAAAGAAACACAGCACAGGCATTGGCCTGAGCAGCCGAGGGGCCAACCACGGTCCAGCTAAGTGGTGTCAGCATCAGCGGCAGGCAGTCCAAGGGAACCACGGAGCAGGGATCCACACAGCAGCCAAGCAGCGATCAGCGTGGAACATTATGAGTAGAAACATCAGAAGTATGAAGTGAAGCCTGAGCTGTTTAGTGGGAACACTTGAAATATTTGCCAATGACCACAACCCCACTTCAGGCTGGTGCTTTTGTCCAAATGGGAAGAAGAATGCCCACTTATCCAGCCTGGCCGTTACGGATGAAAGCTATAACTCAGCGGGCATGCCTGGGGGTCAGGCGATGGCGCAACTTACTTCACCCACTGGCAGGCAAAAGGAATTCAGCTCAACTCAGGTAGTAAGGATACAAATATGACTGAGACACAGCATAATTGCTCTCTAATTGCTTCTAACCTAGACGGAGACAGAGCATAAAGAGATGATTTCAAATGTGTGCAGATACTGGAGAACTTGGACAAGTGCCGAAGGAGAGGAACGCATAATGTGTTATGGGAACGCAAAGAAGGGTCACTGACCTCAAGCTAAGGTTTCAGAAGACTTCCTGGAGAGGGTGCTACATGCGCTGATCCTAGCAGGCAAAGAAAAGTGAGAAAGATTTACCATGAACAGTCATGGAGGTGGGACACAGAAAAGCACATTCAGGGCATTTCGAGAAACTGGATATTACTAGGGTGGGAAGTCCATAGAGTCTCTTACGCCACGCTAAGGTGTTTATCCCACACAGGGGTGGGAAGGTATGGTGGGAGCTATTCGTCATCTTCATGCCCATTTCTCCTCCTCCTTTTAGCAACAGAAGCCCTTCTCCCCCCGCACTGAGTTTTAGCTGGGTATACAAGTCCCCAGTTAGGGAGTACGGTCGCTTCCCTTGCAGATGTGACTAGGGGACCAAGTTCTTGGCGTGTGAATGGAAGTTAGGAGTATAACATTCATGTTACAGCATTCAAGGGAAGCCACTCGTTCTCCACTTTCTTTTTCTTCTCGTTCTCCTTCCAGAAGTCTGGAACACAGATGTGGCCAAGAGAGCCAGCCTCAGACATGCCAACAATGACCACGCCCCAGGGAAGGTGTCACCCTAAAAATAGAAGGAACCTGGGTCCTGGGATGAACCCGTGAAGCTGAGCTACCTCCTCACCCCAGACATCCTCTTTACTGGACTCCGGGAGGAGAGAGAAACACAGTTCTTGTTGAGCCGCAGTCTTTGGGGTCTCTCACTGCAGCATAGCGTGTGCTCAAACGTGAGAGGGGAGGAAAGATGGTGTTAGGTTTTCTGATAGAATTCCCGACTCGGTCAGCAACGGCTAAGGAGCTAGGAAAGGCTGAGAAAACCACCCTCTGTCTTCAGTGATGAGAACTGAACGAGGCTGGCAGATCGCGAGATAAGCGATTATGCAGCCTTGTCGCGAGAGAGGGAGGGAAAGCCCCTTGAGAACTACAAGCTTCTACCCAGCTCAGTCCCTCCAGGCCGGCAGCCGGCGACCTCCTGCACGTCTTCCTCGCGCTCTGCCTTGCGAAGCTGTGTCACTGTCATCTTCAAAAGCGGACTCCAGCGAGCTTCGCCTGACGACTTCATGGACAAACCCCACTTAGTCATTTTGTGTTAATTATGTTCGTGGAAGAAAAATATTATTTATAATCACCTTCCATTTCCTGAAGAGGATGGGTCCTCTAATTGGAAGAAAGTCTGTTTTGCTAAACACGGTGCTTTGTCTTTGTCGGGCCCAGGTGTGGAAGTAGAAACTAGGATAAAAGGCATTCCTCTGAGTAATAAAGGGCTGAGGAATCTGCATAGGCCTGGGGGTGGCCTGGGGAAGAGCAGCAAGGCTGGAGGCTGGGGGTGGGGATGGGGAAAGATCCCTGTGGCAGAAGCAGAGAGAAAGTACTCTGGAGAAAGAGGTGCGTCATAGGGGGTCTTTGGTTGCTGCAGCCTACGTGATATAAGCCACGTCTCCCCTTCAGCAAATTCTGTCTTGTTCACGAAGACGCTGGTATGAGAGGGCATAAGGGCTGTGAGTTTGAGGAAGAGGATGAGGGAAACGCTGACATACCTTGTGTTAGTCATTAATTCTATCATTTGAAATGATGTGTCCTGGACTGTCTTAATCTGCGTTACCATTCGCCCAATAACCACCCAGCGCCCATTACTGGAATAATCATCGCTAGCACATATTAATCACTTATGAAAATTCAGAAACAAAGAGCTTTCTTCTAGCTGAGGGTAGGGTGAATTCAAGGAAGACAACATGGCAGGAGTTGCATTTAAGCTGGGCCCTGAAGAAAGGACAGGAATTGGTCATGCAAAGGGTTTTTGGAGGAAGGCAACAGCACGGACCATCTGACCTAAGGCAAAGTCACACATTTTTTTCAATGTATACTTACCAACGTCCACTGCGTGCCAGGCGCTATGCGAGGTCCCAGGGATGTGAAGATGAATTCGGCTTCACAGATTTCGGTTCATCTATCCTGCTATTTTTCTCTTCATTCTGTTATTGGTTTTCCACATCCGTCAGGTCTTCTTGGCCACATTTCCGCCTGGCCGGTTTTCCTTTCTTGACTTCATGTGTGTGAGATGCTTCTTTTGCTCCTGAATGCGACTTAACCTGCCACTGATGACCATTTCTCTAATTTATTGAGGCCGATTGAATTTGATCTTCTATATACTTGGCATGTCCATCTGCTTGGGGTCATATGTAATATTTATGAAGACCGTCACTTTCTTTCCACTGTCCAGACCCGCATCTCAGTACCCTTTTGTGCCGATACGTACCGAAGGTTAGAAGTAAGATGAGAAATACAGCTCCAGAATCCCAGGTTACAGAAGCTAGTACACGTGACTCTTGAACAACACAGACTTAAACCATGCATCTACTTATGCGTGCATTTGTTTCAATAAATATAGCATAGTACTCTAAGTGTATTTTCCCTCCCTTTTGATTTTTTTCTTTTTAAGTTGGCTTGAACACGAGGCTTGAACTCATGACCCTATGACTAAGACCTGAGCTGAGATCAAAAGTCAGAGGCTTAAATGACTGAGCCACCCAGCCGCCTCTCCTTTTGATTTCCTTAATAACACTTTCTTTTCTCTCTTACTTTACTGTAATAATACTGTATAAAATACATATAACATACAAAATGTGTATCGTTTATGTAATCAGTAAGGCTTCTGGCCAATAGAAGGCAGTAGTTGGTAGTTAAGTTTTTATGGAGTCAAAAATCATACATGGATTTTTGACTGTGCAAGGGGTTGGCATCTCTAACCCCCATGTTATTCAGAGGCCAACTATGTATCTGTAACTGACCACAGTTGTGTCAACTGAAAATGCAATGATGTCTCTTAATGACAGTCATCACTATTACCAACAGATACCTGATTACCTGCTACAGGTAGAAACAATGATACATGATGCTTGGCCCCCGGTCTTAAGAGGCTTACTGTCTAGATGAGGAGGCAAATAGACGAGGCACTGGGGACTTCTCCGTTCCTCTTCCTAACAGAGTAGGAGAGAACAGAAGTGAGAATGTGGGAGCATAGGAAGGCATTCCCTTCTCTTCTGCCCGGTCTTCTTAATGGCTTCCTTCAGAAGGAAGAATTTGTTAATCTGGTTGGTCAGAACCCAGGACATCCATGAATTCACATTTTACATGGTTGGGTCACTTTGGGTTGGAAGGTCACACGGCCCTGTGTGCTGCTTTGCTCCCCATTCCCCACTAAGTAGATCCAGCCCGGTCTCCTGCACACACTTAGAAGAGTACAGCTGGGCTGCTTCACAGATCTGATCATCTGCAGGCATGCCCACGCAGCCTGGCCCCGAAATGCAGAGGGTGGAGGGGGAACAGGGAATTAGGAAGCTTGACTACAGCAGCCTTAAACCTACGCCTTGTCATTCAGCCTCATCTTCTGGCAGAGTTCTAGTCTAGAGGTGATCGGTCCTAGCTGAGCTATGACTAAAATGATCCTTGGACTTTAATTCCAATTTCTTTCTTGTGTACAGTCCCCTTGGAAACCCTAAGGAGAGGAGAAATGATCAGCAGAGCAGGATTTCTGTTTCTGGTCCTTGAGTGTGGCACGCTATATTGCTGGTCATGGCTTTTCACAGATTTCTGCTGTCCTTCCCTGTGGATGTCAGAGTTGGCCAGGTGAACTTGTTCTGACCAAGAAGACGTATCAGTTCCAGACAGAAGTATGAAGAGCCAGTGTGTTATTCACCATAATCACTTCTCTTCTTTCACAAGACCAACATTGTCCCGGATAAGGGTCGCTTTATAAGCTTGGGTCCCAGCATGAAGACAAACTAGAATATAGCCAAGCTGACCTGCCATGAACATGTAGGGTATTTCAAGAAAAAAACCACTTTGTTGCTATAAAGCCACTTTGAGATCAATTTGTTGATCTAACCTAGCTGACATGTTTACCCTATTACCATCTGTATTAAACTCTGTTGTTTGTCTAACAACAGCCTAACCTAGCTGACATGTTTACCCTATTACCATCTGTATTAAACTCTGTTGTTTGTCCTCTTAACATCTTTCCTCCCTTCATTTCTCCTAAAAAAACCTCTCATTTTGCCCAGGTTGTTCGCCTAACTCTATGTGTGCTTGGGGGAAGGGATTCTAATTCCCAGCTGCAGGAGCAAATCGTAGTTAATTTAAGCCATTCATGATAGTTTCTTCCTCCTTGATGGCAACTGGTTTAGATGTGGGCATATGAAACTGTGGGAAGTTGGCTTGAGGGCTTCCGAGACAGGTTTTCCAGGCAAAGAAAAAGGGACACGTGGGAAGAAACAGTCCCTCTACTTCTGCCAGACATTGTATGGTCGCATGTGTTAGGTGGAATTGTGGCAACCATTTTGTGACAATGAGGAGCACTAACTGAAGAATGTCAGAGTGAAAGATGGAGAGAATCTGGGTCCCTTGATAGTGTTACTTAGCTGTTGAATGAACTAACCCTAAAGCTGGCCTACCTCTAAATTTCTTGCTGTGTGAGATAATATATTTTCCTTGTAAGAGAGCAAAATCTGGAATGGAGGGGAAAAGAATGAGTTTAGTTTTAGGGATGCTGAGGTGATGGCAAGACAGCATCCTTTTACATTGCTGAAGCTCGAGAGATGTCGAGATTAAATCTGAATTTGGGAGTATCTGTGGAGAAATATTATATACCAATACATCTGGGAAAATAATCCTATACCTGAGACAGAATCTCTGTGCTTGAAGAACTTTGGTAACACAACAAAACATCACACCTAAACAAGTATAGCCGTCTCCTAACTGGATACGCCACTGTCCCAGGTCCTCACCTGTCACCCGTTCTGGGAAAGAGAGACCACGGGGGTGGTGGGAACCTCCTGGCAAGGGAGAGCAAAGGCAGTGAGGAAGTGACGACACCATCTGGGCCCTCAGACACTGCTCTCCTCAAGCCTGGATATGCACGAGCATCTGTATATGACTGGAGCATTCTAATCTTGCATAGATGGCTATGAACATGGATTACAAGCAACTGCTCAATTCACTGCCTCTTATACAGCTTTTAGGAAACAATCATTCCAGGAAACTATGGTTCATCATCTCATAGACATCCTATGTGTGATACTGCAAAAGCCCCAAAGGACGTACCAGGGTCGACAAAATGAACACCAGGAAGTATCAAGGAAATGCTTATGTAGAGGATGGAGTCTCTAGGGCCCAAGCTGATCTGCGGTTAGAAGATCGTTTGGGGGTGCCTGGGCGGCTCAGTCAGTTGAGCGCGGGGATCTTGATTTCACTTCAGGTCACAATCTCTGGGTCATGGGCAGCCTGCCCCCACCCCCCGCCGTGGCCTCCACGGTCAGCGTGGAGCCTGCTTGAGGTTCTTTACCTCTCCCTCTGCTCCTCGCTTCACTCAGGCTTGCTCTCTCTCTAAAATAAACGAATAAAATCTTTTTTTAAAAAGATTTTATTTATTTATCTGACAGAGAGAGAGAAAGAGAGAAAGAGCACAAGCAGGGGAGAGCCGCAGAGGAAGAGGGAGAAGCAGATGCCCCGCTGAGCAGGGAGCCTGATGTGGGGCTGGATCCCAGGACCCTGAGATCTTGACCTGAGCTGAAAGTAGAGGCTTAACCGAGTGAACCACAAGGCACCCCTAAAATAAATAAATAAAATCTTAAAAAAAAAAAAAAAAGAGGAGGAAGAAGAAGATAGTTTTGGAAGTCACTAATCCATAGGGCACTAATTTACTGATACTTCAAGAAAATACATGGGAGGGGGTTCTATTGCAACACAAAAGGATTTACCCAACATTGCTTGAAAAAGAATGAATTTTTGAAATTCTGTTCAGATGTCACTTTTCCAAAGGCGTATCCAGTGGGTAAATGCACACATCTGCATAATATTTACAGTGAAGCCTATACTTTACCTGAGACATTTTAAAATGGGTTTCTAAGTTGTCGCTGCTGGGCCTGCACTGAAATAATTCTTGCTTCCCTAAGCCAAAAAAAAAAAAAAAAAAAAAAAAAAAGACATGTTTTAATGAGCTGGAAGAGCAAATGCAATAATCTTCAAAGATGGCTAACTTCAGTCTTGCAGTTATTTAGAAAGGATCTGGCTTCAAACATTGTTTGCAGGCAAAATTTGCAATTGGCCAGGACCAAGGACGGTATTTAAAGATGACTCAGTGGTACGGCGTGGGGGCGGGGGGAAGGGTGAGGGGAGACCAGCCAGTGGTCCTTCGAAAAGGAGTCTTAGGCCCGTTTTCATCACATTGAGGTTCTGAGGCCCAGAACCGCCGCCAACGAGGAGGTGCTGTCCAGTGCAAGGAAATCGGAGACCCTGAGGAATGCACCTTCAAATTACCCGACTGGGAGGCGGCTAAGACGCAACTCCCCTCAACCCCCACCCCCGCTGCAGGCCAGGATTTCCGCAGAGAATTCCGAGGCCAGGGTCCAACTGGGGGCCTAGCCGGGTGACCTTCTCCAGGCCCAGAATCCCCCTTGGGGCGTCCCGGAGGCCCCTCTCCGGACTCCGCCGGGGCTCGCCGGTGCCCTCGGCCCCGGATGCTCGAGCCCGCCGTGGGGACGCAGCCCGCTGCGCATCAGTAGTCGGCAGCCGGGACATCCTCTGCGCCCCGCGGGACACCGCCCCGGCCCCTCCCCCTCCCGGCGCCCCACCCCGACCGGCGGGCCACGCCCACCGGGGGTCCCGGGCGGGGCGGGGGAACGCCTCCCGGGCCCCGCG
>NC_048219.1:18996211-19082165 GCF_002007445.2 Ailuropoda melanoleuca
CGCCAGCCCGAGCGAGCGGCCCGGGGCGTCGAGGGGGCCCGCGCTCGCCGGGCGCCGCCGCCCTGGCCGCCATGTGCTCCCAGCTTTGGTTCCTGACGGACCGGCGCATCCGCGAGGACTACCCGCAGGTGCAGATCCTGCGCGCCCTCCGGCGGCGCTGCTCCGAGCAGGACGTGCGCTTCCGGGCGGTGCTCATGGACCAGATCGCCGTCACCGTCGTCGGCGGCCACCTCGGTGAGCGAGGCGGGCCCCGGGAGGGCGGGGAGGCGCGCCGGGGTCCCCGGGAGCCGGCCGGTGGGCGCGCGCACCCGGGCCTCCTCCAGCCGAGTCTCCTTCGGGCCCCGCAGACCAGCCGCCCTCCCCCGCGAGCCCTCCTTGGGTTGGAGAGAGCCCCTAACCTGGAGAGCTTCCTTTGACCACCACCCTCTGCCCTGAGGCCAGGATTGGAGAACGGGGTCCCGTGTACTTAGGGGACTTTGTTTTGGGAGGAACTCGAATTCGCCTGAAGCCGCCTGGAGGTCCGAGGACAATCAAGCTGCAAACCCTAGATTTGCACGTTCTGCTCGCATCCGTGCCCTGTCAGTATAGCTTTATAGCAACCCTCAGCACATTTACGAAATTGCCATTAAGATGGATGTTTTTAAAAGTTTTCCAGGAGTGTGTAAGCATCAGTAATGCACTATAGAATATCGTTCCCGAACCGGGAACCTACGTAGGAGGAGAAATTTAGGATTGGAGTCACCTCTTGAGGGTGTAAGCGGGAGAGTAGACCGTGGATGGGTTTTCTTTAAACTCATCCTCCTTCCTAAAAGTGTTGAATTCTGATTCCAGAAAAGCCAAGATTTCAGGTACAGACCATTCTGGCCTCATATTTCTCCACTGCTCTGTCCAAGAGACATTTTTGGGTAAGACATGGTTATCATCTGTGACCCTGACCTCAAAAGGTTAAGTATGTTTTTCGATATTCTTAACTATCTGTAATGCAGGCAGTCTCCGATGGGAATCCTTGGTTTAGGAAACCCCTCTATCTTGCAGTTTTGAGTGGCTCCAGCCTCCACTCTGGAAGTAAGCCAGCTACTTCAGGGGGATCAGATGTGGCACTGGGGGTGGGGAGAATTTGGGCCCAGTTCACAGTGCTTTTTGGGACATCATCATTATTTCAACCATACCTGGTTCAATAAGCTTATAATGTGTTACTTTTCTTTAGAAGAGGAAAGGGATTCCAAATTCAGAACAGGTTACTTATAGGGATTTTGAATATGACCTGTGTCTAACGTATCTGTTCTAGATGCTTCATCCATAAGTTGATCTAAACCCTTCATAAGTAATCTCAGACTGTATAGCCCCCCAGAGAAATCTACTGCAAGCATTAGGTGTCATACCTTTAGTCTGAAACGGTGTGTCGTCCGTAAGGGGTACTGTCTTCTCTAGTCTTGATCTGCTCAAACTCTTAGGGTTAATGTAGCAGTAGGTTCCTGCAGAAGCGGTCTGCAGACCTGGAGTCGTAGCACAGCTTTGCTGCTAACAAGTATCTTGGCTTTGCCTTGGCCAGGTCACTTTATGTCTTTGAATCTCAGGCTTCTTGTTTACATGAAACTAAGGGCTAAGATTTTCCAGCTCTAAGATTGTTAAGTGGATCTGGGTCTAGCATTTACATCTTCCTACCCCCAGGGTCAGTTTGTCTGCTCTTCATTTTGTTTATATATTTTACAGCTTGTAAAGATGCCTTTTTTGAGATACAGCCCAGGAAGTTCCACGTCATACTGCTGTTGTAGGCCCATCTCGCATTCTGTGAGAGTAGGGAGATTCTCTCTGTTTTGTATCTAAAACCCCATTTTAGGAGCGCCTGGCTGGCTCAGTCGGTAGAACATGTGGCTCTTGATCTTGGGGTCATGAGTTTGAGACCCATGTTGGGGATGGAGATTACTTAAAAAAAAAACAACAAAAAACAAACATTATAGAATCGGTCCTAGAAAAAGAAAATTATATCGTCAGTGCTGCAGGAAACATTTAAACATTTTTGTTTAGTGTCCTAAAATTTTTACGGGAATTCATGTGTGAATCTATCTCAATCTGTTCACAAACTAGAAGTTACTTCTTTTTAAACTACAAGCAAGCAAATACACGTAGTTATTTGCCTCGTTGCTGGAGAAACTGAAGACAGGCATTTTTTGAAGCAGTTTTAATCTTTTGCTAATTCAGAGATAGCCAGATACAATTCATGACACATAAAACAAACTGATCACATCACTCTTTCTGCCATCCAGAGCAGTGAAGAGATTTATTTGTCGTGGGGGTGGATTAATTGAAGCACAAGGACGTAAGCTCCATGCAGAGAGTGAGCTCCCTTGCTTGTTCAGTGCTTTAGCAATGCCTAGAACCATGTCTTGCAGGATAGGCACTCAATAAATATTTTTGGGCAAATAAAGATATGCGCTTTATTTCCCAGTTTCTTCTATCGTCAGACTGTAGACGAGCCTTGGCAATTTGCTGCCAAGTATTCCTCTGGAGTAAACTCTAGAACTGGCTTTGAAATACAGAAATAGTTACTGATATTCATGCCATTTTCCATTTTCAAATTATTGAGGGTGAGAGCTGGGAAAACCTTTGAGATCCTCCGTCCTGACCCTTTTGTTTTACTAAGGAAGGACCCTATGGTCAAAGATACTCAGTGCCATCGAGCTAGTTAGCCACTAACGACAGTTCAGGACCTGATCTGATGCCCAGCTCTGCATATGGAGTGAGTATGTGGGAGGGGATCTGCAGCCCATAGTACCTTTTTCCATGGATGTGGACTTGAACTGAATTGAATTACACTGAGGCTGACTTTGCAAAGGGCTTTTAAAGTTTAGGAAGTTAAGGCACCCCCTTTTACAAAGTCCGCATTCATACCATTTCTCCCTTCGTTCCTTCTCGAGATTTGTGCCGGTGTCGATGCAAGAGTCCGTTTGGGACGGTGTGGGCAGGACCTCAGCCAATTACTTAAATTCTTTCCTGGGCTTCCCTCTGCGGAGTCTAGTGGGACCAAAATTTCAGGTTCTGCCTGGAAATAGGATTCATACAAGCGATGAGAAGTTCAGGATTTAAAGATTGCAGGTATTGGAACAAGGCAATACAAGTAAGCTGAAGACGCCATGCAAATGCGAGGTTTCGTGATGAGTGACGTCACTGCCCCAGCATAGGTTTTGACTGGGTGAGTGGCAGTGGCCACGGGGGAAGAGTGGAATGACCTTCCGGTGACCGGAGCAATCCTGCAGGGAACGCTTTCCCTTCACCTCTCTGCGGGACGTAGCATAATGAGAGCCATGTCTATCTCTGTTCCTTCTTAGAAGCCACAAGTTTTTCATTTGTTCAACAAATATTTCTTCATTATTCTCCGCCGCGGGCTAGGATGGTGGGGACTGTGTCATCCGGATGCACATAATAGTCCAAGCAAAATACGCATAGTGTCCCTTGTGTGCTAGGCAGATGTCGAGGTTCTTTCTACAAACTCACTCTTACAAACTTCAGTAAGGTATCTGGCACTTAGGACCAGTACTCAGGAATTGCAGGCTCAGCAAACTTGTTTCCTCTCTTGCCCTCCACCCCGGCCCGGCCATCGGCCACCCTGACTCCACCGGCCCCTCACGCTGAATTCCCTCCCCCGAGGTGCCCATCTAGTGCAGCTCCCTCCCCCCACGGGGCACACCTGCATTTCTCCTTCATCCTCAGCTCCCGTCACTCATCTGTCTGAGGTCTGTCTTGAATTCCCTCCCCTTCCCTCAGGCAATCCCTCTCCCATCTGCTGCCAAGTAGCATTGTACATCCTTTTAAAATAGCATCCATCATATTTTATTGTAATTTTTCTGTTTCCAAAGTTCATCTCCTCTCTCTCCCTCCCTCCCCCCCCCGAAACGACTGGGGATCCCTCAGGTGTATGCTTCATACCTGGTACACAGTGGGCCTCCAGTTAATGTGTGGATGATTGAGTGAAGGGCCTGAGAGGCTAATTTGAAGCGTAGGAGGCTTTTACCGTGATTAGGTTCTGTTTGGGAGATCATGCTTGGATGTGTGAATGTTTTTGTGATGAGCCATTCTTGGAGGGCAGGGTCACAGGGCAAATTAAGTTCTTTGACCACCCACAGACCTTTACAATGATAATTTCGTGTCTCAGGAAACAAGTATATTCACAAACTCGGGGATAGACAGCAAGACCGAAAAAATGCGTCTGACCTGGAAATGAGGGTGTGTAATAGTTGGTCTCTTAGGAGCAGAATGATTCAGCATTCCTTGCCTTCCTTTCAGAGCTGAAAACCTTGGTGGCCATATGGTGATTTCTAGGTCACGTTCTTTATTATTTTTTTACTTTTATTTAAGATCTATTTACTTATTTTGGGATGGGAGAGTGTGTGCCTGTGAGTGGGGGAGGGGCAGAGGGAGAGAGTCTTTCAAGCAGATTCCCCGCTGAGCATGGAGCCCAATGTGAGGGGTTCCATCCCAGGACCCATGAGATCCTGACCTGAGCTAAAACCAAGCGTCAGATTCCCAACCAGCTGAGCCACCCAGGCACCCCTAGGTCAGGTTCTTTAAATTAAGGTGTCTAGGATAGCTTTTCTTCTTTTTCTGCAGTAATCAGCTGAGTAAGATTTAAATGTTTGGGTGGGGGGAATCCTAACTGAATTGGAGGAAGAGACCATATGGCAGCCTTCCAGAAGACAACAGAGGCCTTCTGGAGAAGGGAAGGACTCCCGTTGCTGTGCCAGGAGGCGCTAGTAGGCAAGGATGACCTAGGGCACAGAAGTTGTTGATCTTTGACCTCGTTCTCTGCCAAGGGCCTGTGCCTGACACCCTGTAATCTGAATAAGCCACCCTATAGGACTAGTGGAAAAGTCAGAGAGCAGATAGAAGCATCTATCATATGCTGTTTCTAAGCTGACGGGAGCACTGAATGGATCTGCTTTACTCTGTGGGTCCATGTTTATATCCGTGGGCTAATCTCAGGGACTGAGGATGGAGCGGATGTGTAGTTTATGATTCTAACAGATTTTAGGGATACCTCATGACCTGTGTTGGAAAAAGCTCTGGAACCAGTAGATTGGAATCCTTAGTGGATCTCAAAGCCTTACTTACAGATTTCTGGACCACCTTTTGTTGCTACCATAACACTTCCACCAAATTTGTTAGGCTTGCCTGGTGGAAAGGGTGGAGCCATCATCAGAGAGGTCAGTGTCACTCCCATCCGTCCACACCTCCTCCTTGGCACTCCCCTTACAGACAGGGAGTCCAGTGGCATCCAGGCAGGTCAATGCTAGCCTCACCTCACTCCACCCCCTTCTCCGGTGGGTAAGTGCGCCACCTTGCCCACTTCGCTGAGACTTCACCATATTGTTTTAACAAACCTACAGCATGAGCTGAAATTTTAATCTATTTCTATTTGATCTTTCACTGTTAAAGAGTAACTCAAGAAGTCCACTCACCCCCCATGAGAAAGTGATAAATTTAAGTTACTTTGCATTGAAGAAATAACAGGAATAATGGTTCTTTATTTTGGTAACTCTGTTATTAATGCTTCTATATCTTTTATGTGCCTTAATCTTCACAACCGTCCTACTCATTCAGTGGCTGTTGCCTGCCCAGCAGAAGAGCAAGAACACAGTCTCCATCCTTATTGTTAAGATTTCATTCATTCATTTGGTCGACAGATACCTGCTGATTACCTGCTATGTGTAAGGTATCATTCTAGGTACCAGAACAAAACAGGCAGAAGTCTCTGCCTCTCCAGGAAGTTACAGTCTAGTGGGAGAGAGAGGATATAAACAAGATAAGGAAAATATGTAATATGTTGGTGAAAAGGGCTAAGGAGGAAAAAGCAGGGAAGGGGAATGGGAGGATAGAATGTTTCTGGAGGTAGGGGAGGGGATGCAATTTTGGATAGTGTGGCTGGGGTGGTCCCCACCTAGGAGATGGTGCTCCAGTAAAGACCTGAAGGAGGTGAGGAAGCAAGCCATTCAGATACCTGGGATTACGGGCACCTGGGTGGCTTAGTGGGTTAAGTGGCTGCTTTCAGCTCAGGTCATGATTCCAGGGTCCTGGGATCAAGTCCTGCATCAGGCTCCTTGCTCAGTGGGGAGCCTGCTTCTCCCTCTGCCCCCCCCCCCACTTGTGCTCTCTCTCCTCTCTCTGTCTCAAATAAATAAACAAAATCTTTAAAAAAAAATAGATCTCTGGGATTAGAATAGTGTAGACAAGGGGAGCAGCAAAGCAATCTGGCCAGAGCAGAGTGAACCAAGGGGCAAGCATTAGGAGAGAAGGTCAGAGAAGTGGACAGTAGGGGGAGAAGAGCCAATGTATAGGGCCTTGTGGGTCATGGAGGGATTTTTTTTTTTTTTAAGTAGACTCCACACCTAGTGTGGAGCCCAACACAGGGCTTGAACTCACAACCGCACGATCAAGACCCGAGCTGAGGTCAAGAGTTGGACACAGCCGACTGAGCTACCCAGGTACCCCGGTCATGGAAGGACTTTATGTTTTACTCTGGATGAGCTGGGAAGGGTTTTGAGCGGAGGGGTGACGTGATCTGCCTTATGGTCACAGGGTCATTTTGGTCGCAGTGTTGAGAACAGACTGATAGTAGCAAGGACAGAAGCAGGGAGATCGCTGGGGTCATTGCTACAATTCAGGTGAGAGATGATGATTATTGGACTAGAATGATTTCAGGGGAGGAGGTGCAGAGTGACTGGATTTTGGATAGATTTTGAGGACACAGTTGTCAGGACTTGCCTACCGAATCAGACGTTGGGTGTTCAGGAGATACTGGACAAGGAGGACTCCAAGGTGTCTGGCCTGAGCAGCTAGAAGAATAGTTTGCCATTTACCCATGTGGGAAGGGTGGAGGAGTAGGTTTGGACAGGTGCTGAGGATCAGGACTGAGTCCAAGATGCCCATCAGACATCCAAGTGGAAACGTCAAGTAGTCAGTTTCCTATCGTTTGGGATACAGGAGAAAGCCCCGGCCTAAAGATACTAAAAGCAGAAGCATCTCCATACACCCGGCAAGGGAGTGACTGCAGATAGAAAAGAGAAGACATCCAAGGACTGAGCTCTGGGGCACTTCAGTTAGTGGCTGGGGGAGAGGGGGAGCAGCCAGCGGAGAGTCCCAAGTATACGGGATGAAGAAACCCAGGAGCGAGGGGTGTGTTGGAAGCCCAGTGGAGAAAGTATTTAAAGAAGGAAGACGTGATCAGATGGGGTCAGTCTTTGCTGGTTGATCAGGTCAGTTGAGGGATGAGAATGGACCATTGAATTTAGCAACGTGGACTCAGCATTAGTGTCCCTTGTAAGAGAAGTCTCATGAAGCAATGGAAACCAACGAATATACACGCTGTCTGGGGAGTCTCGTTGTAAAGGGAAGGTGAGAAATGGATTGATAGCCTGCTATGAACTGAATTGTGTTTCTCCCCCCCGTTTTTTTTCTCTCTCTGTCTGCCTTCTGAGGTTACAGCAAGAAGGCAGCTGTCTGCAAGCCAGGAACAGGGCTCACCAGAACCCAATCATGCTGGTACCCTGTCAGATTTCCAGTCCCCAGAACTGTGAGAAATAAATGTCTCTTGTTTAAGCCATCCAGTTTATGGTATTTTGTTACAGCAGCCTGAGTTGACTTAGACAATGCTCAAACAGGAGATGGGTTTGAGAAGCTTCTCTTGAAGAAGAGAGAAGTAACAGCATGTTGTACGTTCGCATGAATGATCCGATGGAGAGAAATTGATGATGCAGGGGAGAGGGAGGGGTGAATTGCTGAAGCAGTGCTTTAAGCGAGTGGGGGGGTTGGGATGTATTGCATATTGCAAGGAGTTGGCCTGAGCTAGGAGCAAGGACATTTGAGCCGTTACAATAAGAGAGAAGGTAACCTGTATGACCCAGGTGTCGGCAGGTGGACAGGTGTGCTTGTGGGAGCTTGTAGAGAAGTCCCTTTCTGATTGCTTCAGTTTCTGTCCTCGTAATAGGAAGAGGGAGAAGGAGAAGGAGGGAGGAAGTAGCAAGAAGAGAAAGTGAAATTGTTGTCTAGGGTCAGGGAGAGTGAATGGACCATGGAAATGGGGTGCTTGCCAGGCAGCGGGAAGGATGCCCTTGAGACCAGTCAGCAGGTCTATGTGTTCTTCTCTCCATATTCCGTTGCACAGGAGGCACACGGAGGAGGCAGAGTTGGATCAGTCTAACCAGGGACGTGGTTTAGCCAAGCAAGAAACAGGTACCAGAGTTGAGGATGTACTGTAGGTTTGAAGATGTGTGCTATGGTGTTTGACTGTGGAATTTAAATAGGTTAAAAGGGGAAGTGAGGGACTTTGAAAAGACGGGGACCCTTGCATGGTAGTTCTGGGGTCAGAGTGAGGGCAAAGTTTGGCTGGAGCTGGGGCGCTAGAGAGATAGGAAAGATAGGAGACAGTGATTGGAGACTGGAATTATGATGAGTGCGTTAGGTCTAGAATGTAACCCAAAGTGGTGGCTGAGGTGGGGTGGTGGACAGTGTCCTTGGAGGAAATGAGGCCAGAAAACTGGCCTGGGCATTGGAAGATTTCTGCACAGGAAGATTGAAATCACCACCAACTGTGACAGTGTGGGGAGCCAGTGAGTCAGGAGCTAAAGCTCCGGGGACAGAGGTAGGTGGCTTGGGTCCCTGGATGACCTGCACGAGTGGAGTGATGTACAGCGTGATGAGAGTCAAGCTGGGAGTATTAGGGGAGAGAGAGGAGGATGGTCTGGAAGCCACAGTGAGGAGCAAGGAGCGTCTCTCCCACTGGCAGGCTCAGGAATGCAAGGGGCCAGGCAGAGAGAACAGCTGGGAAGGGATTTGGGGAAGCAGTGTTACTGGGGAGAGCAGGGGGTCAGCTGCATGCAGGAAAAGAAACATCCAGGATAAGGGATTTGCTGCCCCTTGAGTCCCGGAGGACACTGCGAAGGGGAGAAGGAGTGGAATATGGGAGCAGAAAAGACATCAGAGCCAGGTGGGGTTCAGCATCTAGCGAAATGAGGTGGCCTTAGAGGCTGGAGTCTTGGGTGACTGATCCACGAAAGGGGTAAAGGGCTTGATGAGTTTCGTCTTCATGGTTGCAAGGAGCTCATGTTGGTAAGGTGGGGGTTGGGGGGTTAGGGGGCGGTTTCCAAGTTCTGGGACTCTTCTGTTTTACAGAAGCGGAAACTGACACCCGGAGAGACATATGTCTTGCCAAGTTGTTAAATGACAACAAGGAATTAAATCAAGTCTCTGACTCGGAGGCCAGTGCTTTATCCATTTCACCATAATTGGCTTTCAGCTCAAGTCAACCCAACCTCTTGCCATGCCTTTGTAAATACGTTCGCCCTGAGATATTCCTCAGCTCAGGGCTTTGTAGATGCCGGGCCTTGACCGTGGATTTCTTTCTGAGAAGTAAACGTTATGCATTGACTCGTTATACACATTTCTTCTGAGCCCAGAGGCACCATGAGTCAACATCTCCTTTCTGAAACTTTCCTTGATTCTCTCTCAGAGATTATCACCAACTGCTTCCTCCTCCTCTGCCATCACCATACCCTGATTCATACGCCCGATAGACCACTTCTCATGTTGTGTTAGAATCAGTCGCCTCCTCTCCCCACCCACTGCCCAAACCGGACTGATGACTGCCTCACCCCCAGGTGCTCTGCACGGTGTCAACGACTTCATCACAATTGCGTGTGGTCTTTCTTCTTCAAGTCCAGGGATCACCCCTCCGCCCCCATGCCCAGCCTTTATAGTGGTGCCTGTTCCTTAGCCGTCATGCCCTCCTGCCATTTGATGGCCCTGGGGCCCACATATGCATGGCAAGCCAGAGGGGCCAGGAAATTCCTGCCACGCCGCTGAGCAGCTTTCAACCGCAGACAGAGTGGGCGTACGACAATTGTCGATTGCCAGCTCCCCCTTGCCTTGGGTGGGATAACTGAGGCATGTGCACTGAACTGTTTCGTGTTGTTATGAGTGAGCCGCAGTTGCGGGGGGTCCCTCGCTAGATAACACCCCCTGTATTTGCCACACTGCCTCTTCTAGTCCCCCATCTGCGTTTCCTGAAATTCCCACCCTAATAATAAACTTCCTGCACCTGTCTCCGGGAGCGCTTCTGTGGACCCCCGAACTGACACTGGACTTGGCCCAGAGCAGGCGCTAATAAATATTTGCTGAACGGATGTGTTGAGTGACGGGCTAAATGGATATTTAAGTTGTGTCTGTGTGTCCATAAGGAGACTAAGCTCCTCGTAGGCAGAGATTACCTGGTTCAGCCTGGTGTTCCTGCTTAATAGTGTGTCTGACTCATCCCAACAGTTCAATAAAGGGTGAAGTGAATTAAATGACCTGAAAACAGCAGTTGGTGGAGAACAAAAGGGGCCACATAACGACGGTGGGTTTTAATGAGGAGGTAAGATTTCTTTGGGCACTGTAACAAAGAACTTTAAAAGGAAGGAGGAGTGGTGATAGCATGTACTCCTTAAAAATAAAAATAACTTCCTTATGACCAAATAACTTCCTTGGGAGAAAGTGGTGGGTGTAGGGTAGAAAGAAACCAGGGAAAACCTGGAGCATCATTGAGTCGAGAGCCAGATCGTGTTTCAAACGGCACATCTTCCTCCTAACACAACAAGGTAATGCAGGGCTCTCCATGGGTTATCCACTTACTTTATTTATATTGTCGATTCCTTTCTGACAGCTTGTAGAGCTCCCCTGCCAGCCACTGTCACACGATCCTGTGAAAATAGAGGGGTTCTAAAAGCTGCTGGAAGGGAGGTCCTTACTTGCCGTCATGCTATCGTGTCCTGTGATTTTCTTATTTCTGCCGCTTGCTTTGTACATGAAGGTTTTTTCTTACTACACTAGAAACCAGTTTACTTTTGAAGCCTTTTCTCGTGAAGCCGGGGTTGTGTGTGCATCTGTGTGCGTGGGCCGGGAGGGTCGTGACCCATTACGCATCGGTTCTTCGTCAACGTGGAGACTTTTTTTTTTTTTTAAAGATTTTATTTATTTATTTGGCAGAGAGAGAGACAGCCAGTAAGAGAAGGAACACAAGCAGGGGGAGTGGGAGAGGAAGAAGCAGGCTCACAGCGGAGGAGCCTGATGTGGGGCTCGATCCCAGAATGCCGGGATCACGCCCTGAGCCGGAGGCAGACGCTCAATCGCTGTGCCACCCAGGCGCCCCAACGTGGAGACTTTTAAAGTCAGATCTATTGTAGGGATCCATATAACAAGAAATCTTTCATTTATTAATTTAATTAAAAAATTATTTATTTTAGAGAGAGGGAGAGAGAGAACAGAGGGGGGAAGGGCAGAGGGAGAGAGAAACTCTAAGCAGACTCTGAGCTGAGCGCGGAGCCTGACGCATGGCTCAGTCTCCCAACCCTGAGATCACAACCTGAGCCGAAACCCAAGAGTTGGATGCTTAACTGACTTTGACACCCGGGGGCTCCTGATTTTTTTTAAAAGTAATCTCTACACCCAATGTGGGTCTCAAACACACAACCCTGAGGTCAAGAGTCACGTGCTCTACCAACAGCCAGGCACCCCAAGAAATTTTTCATTTAAATGAGATAATAGATGTGAAAGGTCTCAGCAAAGAACCTAAAATACAACGAATGCTGAATAGCAGCGCTCACCAGATTCAGATCTGAATGTCTGCACCGCTGACTATCTCTGTATACCTTCTTCTTCCCTCTAGGGGGGTGAAGGGTTGAGAATGGTTTTTAGTTTTTAAAGCTCTAGTTTTTCTTTTTTAAAGATTTTATTGATTTATTTCTCAGAGAGAGAGAGAGGGAGGGAGCGAACGCACAAGCAGGGGGAGCGGCAGGCAGAGGGAGAAGCTGACTCCCTACCGAGGAGGGAGCCTGATGCAGGGCTTGATTCCAGGACCCCGGGATCATGACCTGAGCTGAAGGCAAACGCTTAACCGACTGAGCCACCCAGGGGTCCCTGCAGCTGTACTTTCCAAGAATGATTTGCTTCTTTCTAAAGGTATTTCTGTGTATTATGGAGTACATTTCTTCACTGTTGTACATACAATGCAGAAGTCTAGTTTTGTAGAATTAACTTAGTTTAACCTGATACATGAGTTAGAAAAGAGCAGATCCAGGTCTTTGGGAAAAGTTGTGCCATTTTTCTAGCTTGCTTTTAATGCAGTAAAATATTTCCAAATATAAATAACAGTTCAAAAGGACATCAGAATATAATGGACCATGGACGTTGATTATTCTTTTTAGAAGTAATATGGAGAAAATATTGTTGTGGCTTCATTAGTTTGGGGTCTGATCTTTTTCACTATCTTACTGACCTGTTTGGGGACAGGGTGATTTAATTTAAAAAAAAAAAAAGGTGGTTTGAGGCTAAACAGTACATTTCAAGCCCAATGTAGGAGGAATCTGGGAGACGCCAAATAATATTCCAGAAACAGCTCTGCTCCCTTCCTCCTGCCCCGTTCCCCACGTCAAGGCGGTGCCCAAGAGCACTGGGCACTTAGTCACATGAAATCCCTTGTTATTTGAGGGCACAAGCTCTCATTTCCCTCCATCCACCCGCAGCCAAGCAGAGCCCTGCCCGCCCTGATGTCCTGCGTCGGCTCTTCATTCCCTTGGCTTGAGGCCTATAGATTGCAGTGGAAATGTTAAGGACTCTGGGAAAGGTGACACATTTAAGCTGCGTCCTATATTAAGTTCATCAGGTCCTTTCTTGAGAGCAGATGTGAATGGGGAGAGGGGAGCTATTACAAAGTGGTTCAAGGTCTCAGAACTCAGCAGCGGGTTTGCCAAGAGCCAGCCTCGCACCCAAGTTGTTCTTGGCCATGGCCGTGTGGATCGGCTGTTTGCATTGAAGCCACAGAAGAGTGGCGCCTCTTGTCTCCTACTTCTGGAAACGGTGATTTCCCTAGGAGTAGATGGCAAAGAGAACAGGGATGAACGGGGCAGGCGAAGATGCCCACGGCAAGAATGCTGGAGCCGTGAACGAGGGCAGAGAGGAGCTGCTCGTTCAGATGTGTTCCCGAGCCTGTCCTGGCCCTCAGCACAGAGCTGGAGGCCAGCACGGTCAGAGCCCACACCCGTCTAACTGCTTGCTGTAGAGCCTTTTCGGCTCCGCTTTACCCCATTCCATTCTTCATTTATTGAAGGCTTCAGTTGGAATGAGCCAGGCCCAAAGATTTACCTTTGGAGAAGAGAGATGCAGTTCTGGTAAGATTTCCTAGGTGTCTGTGAATCTGCTTGAGGCTGAGCTGTCTCCGTCCACCTGTGGTTGGTATTTCCAGAAACGACTGAATTCTTTTCTTCCCATTTAGAAGTTTAACTGTTCGTCTGTGGCCTCATGCTGGGATTTGAAAGCCAGACGTTTCCGCTGCTTCTCATTTCTCTAGGTCACTTTTCTGTTGCAAAGCCATTTTTCTCATCAGGTGGTACAAAGCTCCATAAGCTGGCCTCCCTTGCTCAGTGGAGTGTGTGTGCCCTGGCCGTGCCAGCCCCCCGCGTGTGGATGGCTCTGGAGAGTTTTTGGAGCAGATTTGCATATATTACCGCGTCCCATGATGTCGTCCTGGGCTCTGCTTCTGCCCTGTTTACTCACCATTCTCACCAACCGCGATACTTTTCTCTCTTTCTTTTCCTACCTTTTGAGGATGCTAATACAGGGTTTGCTTTCTTTCTCCTTTTATTTTCTTTTCCCCGGGGGCTGTAAGTGGCAAAGGAGAAAAGCCTGTATAAGTGATTCTGTTTTCTGATGGCCAAGTGAAGATATCCTGAATGCTCTTTATAAGTCATCCCTGAGAATTATGTTCCAGTTCCTCGGGGTCATGCTGTCCACAGAAGTACTGAACACAGTGCATCTTAATGATTACACCTGCCCGCTTTTGTTAAATCGAAGGAACATCTGGAATGGGGGGAAACTGCGACTTCGATCCACACGGTAGTTTCGGGGTTCTTGTTTCTTTGGTTCCTCTCGTTTTGTTTTGCTTCGTGTCTTTGTATTGACATTATTCATCCCCCAGTGGAGCAATAGTAACTTTCTTCATCAGCATCTTTTGTGTTCTCGGAATTATCTGGTTGCGTAGCACGTTGCTTACAGAGTGGAAGGCGCTGAGGTTAAAGCCCATATAGAAGATGGTTTTGAAATTTTTTGAAAGATTTTCCTTAGAGCCTTTTAAAGACTCTTTTAAGGCTTCCTAATAAGACCAACCACGTAATTCCCTGAACTCACTTCTCGTTGCCCTTCCCATCCCATTTCTGGTCTCCATGGTTCCAAATCTGTCTCCCTGTGGCTTCTGAACAATTTAGCAAACATCAGGTGCCCGTCGTGCACCAGGCGCTGTTCTAGGGGCTGGAGATAGAGGAGCGAACCGACAGACAAACAGCGCTCATGGACCGCTGTGTCTCTTGGGGTCGGAGAAGACACACCAAGGAAGTCTGCATGGAAGCCCTACAGATACTCCTGGTCCTCCACGTCTTCCCTTCAAGCTCACACTCCCAGTTTGCCAGTATGACACAGGCGTAGGTCCTTTCGCCACAGGGACCAGTTGTCTGTGGCTGCATTCTACTTTTCTTTGATACCAAATTGATGTTTAGTAGACTGAGTTTTTTTAAAGTTTTTTTTGTTATTATTGTAAAGGCAATATGCACTTGGAGACATTTTGGAAAATACAGTTAAGTATAAAATAGGGAATCCCCCATCATCCCATTACCCATTGTTAAAATGTTGGTATATTTCCTTCTAGTCTTCTCCAACTTGTATTTATCACTTTGCGTCTTGTTCTTTTTTCTACTTAACATTGGCATTTGTACATTCATTATATTCATAAAAATCATTTAAGTGGTTACATCATTTTCCAGACGAACTTTTGTCTTTGTTGTTGTTGTTAAGTAATCTGTGTGCCTGACGTGGGGCTTGAACTCACGACCCCAAGACCGAGAGTCACAGGCTCTACGGCCTGAGCCCGCCAGGCGCCCCTCCAGACAGACTTGTAAAGGTCAAGTCCTGGGAGACTAGTAAGGATTCCTTAAGTGGGCTGCACGGCTTCCATTTCATGACGTCTCCAGCCTCCTCACCCACCACACTTTGAGTACTACGAGGGCTGCAGGGAAGGAAGGTACGGGCTATATTATCTATCCCCTGTGGATTCTTTCTAACTTGGGTTACTCTCGATATACTGCTTTTCTTGTTTTTCCTCTGTCCGCTCTTTTGTGTTTCCTCATAATCGTGTGCTGCCCATTTGTGTGGAGTGTGGCATTGACTGTGGCTTTCTCGTTACTACAGGATTTCCAGTGCCATTTTCAAGGCTGTCTTCTGCTGGGTTCAGTCTTGAGGAGTCGGCTGGAGCCAGTTCCTCTGGTGGGACTAGACTGGGGCCAGCACAGAGCTCACTCTTGTCCTTCAATTGCAGGCCTTCAGCTGAACCAGAAGGCGCTCACCACTTTCCCAGATGTGGTGCTCGTGCGGGTGCCCACCCCTTCAGTGCAGTCGGACAGCGACATCACGGTCCTGCGCCACCTGGAGAAGCTGGGCTGCCGCCTTGTCAACCGCCCCCAGAGCATTTTAAACTGCGTCAACAAGTTCTGGACTTTCCAGGAGCTGGCTGGACATGGGGTTCCCATGCCAGACACCTTCTCCTATGGTGAGTGTCCTTGGGATTGGCCCGGACCTTTCCAAACCACCTGCATCTCTCTCTTTTCTCTCCCCCAAAGCGCTCTAGTATCCGGTTGGTTTTCATTGGGGATTTGTTCATCGTAGGTGATTCGGCGTCTCTCGAGTCTTTAACACGGTCGCTCCCTCCGTCTCTAATTCGCTGATGCCGTATGTGTGTGGTCCACACTGCACACCCGCTACCATCCTAGGTCCTGGGCTAGAGCAGTGAGCGAGAGCGTCCTGCCCCGAAGGTGCTCCGGGTTCGTCAGAGGTGGAGGGCAGCAAGTGAACAGGCAGCGTGCTGAGTGTCACGATACGTTAGCACGTGGTGGCCTCGGACACACGGACGGCTCCACGTGCACTTAGGAGACATCGAGGGAGGCTTCCCGAAAGAGAGGATAGCTAAACTCAGCTGAAGTCATCCAGCGGAAGCAGCGGGGACAGGGGAGTAACCCAAGCGGAGAGCAGAATGTCGATGGACCTGGAGTCAAGTGAGAACCTGACAGATGGGCGGTATTTTGAGTAGTTTGCAGATATTTGGGTGATGGAGTCGAGATGTAAGAGTAGCGCATGCAACACGGGAAGTAGGGGAGAGTGAATCCGGAGGCCGACAGGGCCTCACGCAAGGGGGTGGCCTGGTCGGAGCGTGGAGCATCACTCTGGCTGCACGACGAAGAAGGAATCAGACGGGCAGAGTAGACAAGGTATGTGGCGGTAGGCTTCGTAAACTATCCTGGTGAGCCGTGACGTCTAAACAAAGGGGGCCATGGTAAGAATGAAGATAAGCGAAGAGATCCAGGAATTACGAAGGAGATTGCAGTAACAGGACATGACGATTGGCTGGATAGGAGTTCTGTGGAAGGAATATAGCAACATGCGGGTTTCTGGTGTGGGCAGCCGGATGTGAAAGCAAACATTCACTGAGGCTAGAAACACGGGAGAGGAGAGGCAGGTTGGTGGGTAGGGGGTGAGGGTCATCGGGCAGAGATGATTTCAGTTTGGGGCACGCTCTTTCTGAGGCGTCTGTAGTATAAGCAAGTAAGAGTGTTCTGTAGGTGGCAGATAAGTGGATCTGGAGCTCCTGAGGGAGCTAGGGAATTCTAGGGAAGCGGATTTGGAAACCTTCGTTACGTTAAGTGGAAGTCACAAGAATGGATGAGATCGCTCAGGGAGAATATATAGAATGAAGAGAGGGCTGAACCATACGCCTACAGTGGTAACTTCGATGTCTATTTTACCACAATAAAAAGTAAAATTCAGTGAGAGGGTTCAAGAGGGAACCCTTCAGAGCGTGGACCAAGGAAGAAGAATGTGTACAGGAGACCAAGCAGGAGCAGCTGGAGAGGTGAGAAGGGAGAGGAGAGATGGCAGATGCCAATGGAAAGATCATTCCAGGGAGGATGGTATGATTAAAAGTGCTGTCTGGTTCTGAAAGGACAAGTAACATAAGCGCCGAGATGTGTGTTGGATTTAGCAACAGGGACTTGATGAATCCAGCTTCAGTTTAGTGATGGGGAGAAGGGCCAAACTGTCAAGGGCGAGGGAATGAATGAGAAGTGAGGAAATGCAAACCTGTTTGAGTAGCGTGACAGAGATGCAAGCTTGTAGATATGAGCTTGTTTGTTGAAGATGGGAGAGAACCCAGCACGTTTAAACTGGCGATGGAGGGGCGCCCGGGTGGCTCAGTCGGTTAAGCATCCGACTCTTGGTTTTGGCTCAGGTCATGATCTCCAGGTTGTGAGATCGAGCCCTACGACAGGCTCTGCGCTCAGTGCGGAAACTCTTGAGACTGCCTCTCCCTCTCCCTCTGCCTCTCCCACTCATGCTCTCTCTCATAAATAAATCTTTAAAAAAAATTAAATGGCGATGAAACTGGGAACTGGGAGGCTGGAGACCCATCAGAGAGAGCACACTTAACGGTGCAAGATCCCTGAGGAGGTGAGAGGGAAAGGGGTCTAAAGCACAGGTGCGGGGATGGCCTTGGATAAGAAGGACCCCTCTTTCACTGTCCTATAGGGGAGGAGAAGAGAGGAGTTAAATATGTCAGTGGATGTCAGGAAGTTGGGAGTTCCCTTTTGTTTAAGGAGATAGAAGTTTATTACATACACTGCAAGGGATCAGTGGGCAGGACAGGAGAGGAGAGACTGTGTGCCAGGAGGCAGTGGTGGGGGGCTGTGGTTAAGGGGGAGTGTGAGGGGGTGTGGGAACATTCGGAATTTTTTTTTCTTCATTCCTGTGCCTGGTTGTAAGTAGCCCGTTGGTCAGCTAGGGCTTATGGATATTTTGGGGTCACCTAACGAGCTTGTTTGTGTTCGGCCAGAGGGTCACTATGGGCCCTTCTGTTGCTCAAGCCTGTTGTCTGGAAGCAGCCTCTGCGTTCCCCCCAACAGACCGACAGTGGCAAATCTCTGTCATTTGGGCGAAGGTCTCGTCTTCCGTAGCTTCTTCACGCTGGAGAGGGGGGCAGGCTGTCCCTGACTACACTGGTCGTCCGTCTGGGGTTCTGTGCAGTTACAGACCAGAGCATGGTATTATATCAACATGCGGGTCGGAGATTTGAATGAAATTCCTTGGTGGCCAGGTCCGTGGGATTTAGGGGGCGGGGATCCTCCAGTGGTAGGTGCTGGGATCCTTGCTGAATCATCATTTGTACATGTAATTGTTGGATTTACGTAGACACGTAGGAACAAACGCTTTTTGTCTGAGATCAAGATGGCAGCTGGATGCGAGGGAACAAAGGGGAAAAGCGGGGGCCTGAAAGAAGCCAGGCGGCTGAGAGTCAGGCAGCATCGGGAGAGGGTCCCAGCCGAGTCTCTAGCGTGTGTGGATTCATTCTGGACGAGCTTCCACTGCCAGACGTGCCTCGGGTTAGAGACCTCAGGGGGACAGAGTGGGAGAGGAGAGGAAAAGGGTCCTTTGTCCTCACAGGCCCCGGGCTGTCCGACCTGTTCACCCTCAGACCTTCAGACCACATGGGGAGCTGCCCTGGCCAGAGACCTTCAGCTGTCTGAGGAGGACTGAGGTTAGCCCGCCCAAGGGCCGAAAAGAGAGAGGAGATGGAGGGAAGGATCCCTCCGAGGGGCAAGAGGGGAAATCCCTCACCCTTTCGGGCAAGGGCAGTCTGGTGGGTTCCCCCTGGGGCTTCGGATCCTCACCGAGGAGTAACCTCCCCCAGACGTCATCAGTACCCCAAGGAGTACTGGAGTCTATCCCCTGAGGGATCTCAGAGAATCCAGGCAGAGTCCTGGGCCACCGAATGTGGGGCATCTGAATCAGACGGGGCCGGGGGCCCGGGCTATGGAAGGATCCACCAGGCAGAACAGAGCAGATAGTTTACTGAGTACGGTGCGAGGGAGCTGCGGGCGGGACGGCAAAGGAGAGACTGGCTGCGGGAGTTCTCTTCTTTCTGTTTTTTTTTTAAAGATTTATGTATTTGAGAGAGAGAGGGAGTAGGGGGAGGGCCAGAGGGGGAGAAGCTCAAGCAGACTCGCCGCGGGGCGCAGAGCGGAAGCCATCCGGACCCCTGAGATCTCAGCCTGAGACGCTGACCCGCCTGAGCCACCAGGCGCCCCAGGAGTTCCCTTCTGATAAAGTGCGCTCTTTGTGCAGATGCCCCGATCGTGGACACAGCCTCGTCATGGTTTTGTTTTCATCGTTCACGCTTTGCTGAACCACGGCCATTTCACTGGACACAACTCCTGCCCCCCTGTGGGGCTGTTAGGAGGGTTACCCGAGCTAGAGCACGTGGGGCCCTTGCCACCTCCACGTACTTGGTCAGTGTTGGTTTCCTTATCTCTCTACTCCCCCGCAAGTTCACGGCTGGATGGAATGGGTTTGAATTGCTTTAATCAGAGGAACAGGAGGCCTTGAAGGAATTTGCCCAGAGGGGGCCGTGCTGGGCCGACCACTCCCGAGCATCAGCCTGACCTTCGCTGACTTTCACCTTCTCTTTGCAGGTGGGCACGAAGACTTTTCCAAGATGATTGATGAGGCTGAGCCCCTGGGCTACCCGGTCGTGGTGAAGAGCACACGCGGACACCGGGGTCAGTGCTGCTTCTCCTTGGCTTGTGTGAGGGCCGCACCCCTGCCGGCCTCATCGGGCTCGGCCGAGCGCTGCTTAGAGAGGTGGAGCGTCCCGGCGCAGGGCTCGTGGTGCCGTCCAGGCCTCTGTCCCCTCCTCGCTGTCCCCACTGTCCTTGCTGCAGCAGACCCTTCTCGTTCACTCCCTGGACTCGGCAGCAGACTCCTGACTTGACTCTGACTGGTCTCCCTAACCCCAGTGCCAGCGTGTCCTCTCTTCTTAGGGCGTCATCTCTCTGAAGCATCTCCTCTTCACTCCCTCAATAACAAGCGCTTCCCAGGGCCTCGTTGCCTCTTAGACAAAGTCCGGATTCCTCGGCGTAGCACCAAAGGCCCTGAAGCTTCACCCTTCCTTCGCAGCCTTCTCCGGCCACGTGCACCCTCCATAGGCCGCTGCAGATGGCTTCTCCTTTGCTAGCTAGTCCACGTACTTTCTTTTCTTTAAAACTTCTGTCCTTTTCCCTTTGCTAGCAATGCTGTCTTCCTCTGGCCTCTAGTGAACCTCTGTTCACCCGTAGAGGCCAGCTGGCCTCTGCCTCCACTGTCGTTTCTTTCCCCTCCACATCCCTGGTCCCCCTCCCTCTCCGCCAGCTCTTCCTTTGTGTCTCTGTGGCGCTTTGTCCACGCCTCTAGCACAGCACTGCCCTTTATGACAGTTACCCAAGTGGATGTCCCTCTCCCCCCGGCTGGCTGGGAGCTGCTCAGGGGTGGGAACCCGGTCCCAGGCCCCTCCGTCCCAGGGACCTGCTGCAGCGCTCGGTGTAGAGCGGGGACAGGTAACGGAGAGGAGCACGCATGCTGCAGGAAGTTCTCCTGCAGCGTGGGGGTGGGTACCCCTGACGGGACCCAGGGGTTACACTTCCATGCTCAGGGCATCTGCAGTGAGGGGAGGCCCCCGAAACAGACATGCACTGAGCAGGTGCTGGGCTGTAGGGACTGTGCAGTGAGCTGAGCTAGCCTCCATCACTGCTCTCAAGGCGCTGCAATGTGCAGGGAGCAGAGATGGTTGAGTCGCAGGGTGATAACCTCCATGGCAGGCTCGTCCAGCCTGCTCATGCCTGACAGAGGGGGCCAGCTCGGCCACAGGGCAGGGAAGGCCTCCCTGGAGGACAAGGAGACTGAAGTTGGAGTGTGGAATTCAAACTGGAGGAAGTGAGTAAGCAAACATACGGAAGCAGGTGTGAGCTAAGCAACCTGGGAGCCAAGGGGTCCTGTTGAGAAAGAGGAATGAGTTTGGGGGGCAGGGTGGGGCCCTTAATGCTATTCAGATAGATATGCTACGGTGCTAAAGTTCAGCATCTAATTTTTTTTTACTGTGCTAAAATATATATAATTGAGATTCAACTAATATTTTTTTTTTAAAGATTTTATTTTTATTTATTCGACAGAGGTAGAGACAGCCAGCCAGAGAGGGAACACAAGCAGGGGGAGTGAGAGAGGAAGAAGCAGGCTCATAGCGGAGGAGCCTGATGTGGGGCTCGATCCCATAACGCCAGGATCACGCCCTGAGCCGAAGGCAGACGCTTAACCGCTGTGCCACCCAGGCGCCCCTCAACTAATATTTATTGAGTGCCAGGCACTGTTATAGGCTCTGGGGATACAGAAAGGAACAAAAGAAAAACTCCTGTCCTCAAGGAGCTCACACTGTAGAAAGGTAAGACAGACAATAAATGGAAATTAAATAAAATATTTGGTATTTTCAAACGTTTTAAAAATTGAGATGTAGGGGCGCCTGCATGGCTCAGTTGGTTAAGCATCTGACTCAATTTCAGCTCAGGTCATGTTCTCAGGGTTGTGAGATCAAGCCCTAGGTCAGGCTCCGTGCTGAGCGTGCAGCCTGCTTAAGAGTCTCTCTCTCCCTCTCCACTCCCCCCACTCCTGCTTGCATGCTCTCTCTCTCAAATATAAAAATAAAAAAATTTAAAAATTGAGATGTAATTCACATAACAAACAGTTCACCATTTTTAAGTGTACAATTCAGTGGATTTTAGTATATTTACTATTGTATACAACCATAGCTGTTACCTAATTTCAGAACATTTCCATCCCGAAAAGAAACCCTGTACCTATTAGGGGTCAATCTCAACTGTCTCCCCTAGACTCTGGCAACCACTAATCTACTTTCTGTTTCTATGGATTTGCCTGTTTTGGCCATTTCGTATCAATGGGGTCATCCACTAGGTGACCTTTTGTGTCTGACTCCTTCGACTTAGCAGCGTGTTCTCATGTCCATCCCGTGCGTCCGAACTTCAGTGCTTCTGATCCCTCAGAAACAGTCCGTTGTGTGCGGAGCCCACGTTTTGTTTATCTGCTCACCAGCCGATGGGCATCTGAGTTGTTTCCACGTTGTGGCTGTTGGGACTAATGCTGCTGTGGACGTGTGTGTACAGGTTTCTACGTGGACATACGTTTTCATTTCTCTTGGGTATCTACCTAAGCCTGGAATTGCGGAGTCAGATGGTAACTATGTGTAACTTCAGAGGAACTGCCAAACTGTTTTCCACAACGGTTATGTCATTTTACAGGCCCGCCAGCAGTGTGCGAGGATTCTGATTTCTCCTCCTCCTCCCTGATGTTGTTTTATTCATTCACTCATTTATTTAGGATTAATTTTTTTTTTTGAGCACTAAGTAAAACTTTTTGATTGTGTATATTAATTTGAACGTTTGTAGCCTGAAAAGTGGGCAGGCCTAACTCTTAGAATATACGTATATGAATGTCCCCTTTGCCTTGACAAACTAAGCTAATAGTCACCAGACTTCCATCATAAAAGCAAGCCACGAGCCAAAATACATGTTTCCCAAGCATTAGTAATGTAGAGGCCCACTTTACTTATTTTTTTTAAATGAATTTTTAAAATATTTTTTGAGGTCTAATAGATATACAGCAAAATGGTTCGACATTTGTATACGTTGCGAGGTGCTCAGCACAGTAAGTCTGGGTAACATCCATCACCGTACAGAGTCTTTTTCTTATGACGAGAACTTGTAGCAACTTGCGAATATGTGATTTGGTTTTATCATCACCATCCCAGTGGGTGTGAGGAGGCATCTTGTCATGGTTTCGCTTCCTGTCTCCCTAACGATCCGTGGTGTTGAGCACCTTTTCATGTGCGTATTGGGCATTTGTAGATCTTTGGACAGCTGTCTATTCAAATCCTTTGCCCACTTTTCATTTGGGTTATTGGTGTTTTTATTGCTGAGCTTTTTTTTTTCTTTTTAAAGATTTATTGATTTATTTTGGTGGGGGAGGGGCAGAGGGAGAGAGAATCCTAAGCAGGCTCCACGCTGAGTGCAGAACCCAACTCAGGGCTAGATCCCAAAACCCTGAGATCACGATCTGAGCCAAAGCCAGGAAGAGTTGGATGCCCCTTTTTATTGCCGAGGTTTTAAGAGTTCACAACATATGAACATAATTTGAACATGTTTTTTCCCCACCCTGTAGGTTGTCTTTTTACTTTCTTGATAGTGTCCTTGGATGTACAGTAGGCTTTGATGCCGATGGAGTTCAGTTCATCTATTTTTTCCTTTGGTGGCTTGTGCTTTTAGAGGTCGTTTGTGGCTACCTAATCCAAGGTCACACAGATTCACACTTGT
Source organism: Ailuropoda melanoleuca (assembly GCF_002007445.2). Classification (NCBI taxonomy): domain Eukaryota; kingdom Metazoa; phylum Chordata; class Mammalia; order Carnivora; family Ursidae; genus Ailuropoda; species Ailuropoda melanoleuca. The sequence continues at coordinate 19,019,521 of NC_048219.1, forward strand.
GTTTCCTTGTGAACGTTTTTATAGTTTTAGCTCCTACCTTTGGGTCTTTGATCCATTTTGAGCTGATTTTTGAATATGGTCTGATGAAGGAGCCCAACTTCCTTCTTTCGCACGTGGGTATCCAGTGTTCCCAGTATTATTTGCTGAAGACTGTTCTTCCCTCCACGGGATGCTTTTGTAAGTCTTGTCATAAAGCACCTGACGGTCCGTGTGAGGGTTTGCTCTGGGCTCTCAGTTCTGTTCTGTTTTTTTTTGTTTGTTTTTTTTTTTTAATTTTTTTTTATTTTTTAAAGATTTTATTTATTTATTCGACAGAGATGGAGACAGCCAGCGAGAGAGGGAACACAAGCAGGGGGAGTGGGAGAGGAAGAAGCAGGCTCATAGCGGAGGAGCCTGATGTGGGGCTCGATCCCGTAACACTGGGATCACGCCCTGAGCCGAAGGCAGAAGCTTAACCGCTGTACCACCCAGGCGCCCCTCAGTTCTGTTCTGTTGATCCGGACGTCTGTCACCTTATGGCAGGCCACGCTCTCTTCATTACCATAGTAATGAAGTAAGTTACTGTTGTAAGTCCATTACTACAGTAACAGTAACTTACTGTGGTGAGTTTTGAAATTGGAAGTTGGGCTCCAACTTTGTCCTTTCTTCTTTTTTTTCTAGATTGTGTTGGATATTTGGGACCCTTGCCTTTCCATGTAGATGAATTGTAGGGTCAGCTTGTCAACTTCTGCAAAAAAGGAGGTTAGACTTTTGGTGGGGACTGTGTTGAACCCAGAGATCAGTTGGAGAAGTGTTACTATCTTAACAATATTAAGTCCTCTGGTCCCTGAACAGGGGGGTGTCTTTCCATTTGTTTAGCTCTTTAATTTCTCTGAAGAATGTTTTGTAGTTTTCAGTGATAAGTCTTATACTTCTTTGGTTAAATTTATTCCTAATTTTTTGTTCCTTTTGATACTCTGGTAAATGAGATTGTGTTCTTAATTTCATTTTCAGGTTGTTTATTGCTAGTGTAACACGTAGTATCTTAGGGAAAAATGGATTGGGAGTAAACAAATCATAGCAGCATTTAGACTCTAGTATATGGAAATAGATCTAAAGAAGGCGTTGGAGTGGTACGGGCTGTGCCCTTCAGAGGGTTACTAATCTTATAGACCCTTATTTCCCTCTACAGTCAAACAAAAATAACTACCCTGTCCTAATGGCTTCACCGGGCTGGTATGAAGTGTAAATGAACTCATAAAAAAAGTGTGTTTGGCTCAGAGTAGATGATTAATCTTGGTCCTCTTTCCCACCCCCTTCCCCTTTTTCCTCTGTGCCTAGAGACTAGCTCCTTTAGTAACTGCAGACTAAGCCCCGTATTAGAACCTGCCACCTGCAAGGAACCAAGGAACCGAGTCCCTATATCTAGCCCCCATCTCTGCTGAAAATCCTACCTAATGTCCAGGGAACCCCCAGTGCCTATACTTGAACCCCAGCCATCTGGGGTCAGATGCCAGATCTCCTGGTGCCTAATGTCCAGCGATGGCAATGAGTTGGAGGTTACTTCTCAGTCTCCTGTGCCGCGAGGGGCTGATGTCCATCACTCTTTTTATTAAGACTTCAGAAGGGTCCCACTCCTTCAGTGTGGTGACACAGATCTTAGGAAAACCATCTCTTTGTTCCATATTTACTAACAAGGCTCAGACTGGGTGTGCTCTTGTCCGATTTGCAGAGCAAACCCATCAGGGACTCTGCTCAGATCTGTCAGCTAATATGCAAATGGAAAAGCAGAGGCCAAATAATTATAAAAGCATTGGTGATTCAAGCAGGAAATAAAGGATTTGGAGTCAAGAAGGAACGCTTTCCCTGGATTGCAATAGAAGTATGGATCATTTCTTTTAGAATTAAATAGGTATAGCTAGATAATAAGTTTCCTGTGTTTAAAAGGAGGAGGGGGTCTGTCAGTGGTTCCCTCTTTGACCTCTTTGACCTCCCAGGGCACTTCTTGCATAGACCTGTCTTCACGCTCTATCCTCCTGTATCATAGTTACCTTTTGTGGGTCTCTCTCTACCTAGCCTTGGAATTCCTCCGAAATGTGTTCAGTTAGTTATGTTCTGTAAACGTGGACTGACGCCTGCTTTGTACTCTGAGCCAGTGTGAGATCTGGGGTCCTAACAAGTGGGGTAGGGACGGACTCTGCCTAAGCAGCATCCCGGGGTGATAGGACATGTGGCTTTTGGAGCTGAGTTGACTGGATCCTTAGGATTTTATTGTGGCCTCTTCTCTGTGTTTCTGGAATACAATGTTATCTCATCCTGAAAAAAGAGTTGTGGTGGAGGGAGAGGAACCTGAGTAAAACCAAGAGAAAATAAGGTTTGAGGCCTTGATAAGAAGCGAGAGTCTGGTCAGAGAAACAGAAGGCGTGAGGTAAGACACGTTCAGAAAGAACCGGCAGCCATGTGGGACAGGGAGGTGGGAGGGCGAGGACCCTGCTCAGACGCTTCCCTAACTACTCCTCTTGCTCTTGTCTTTCATCTTAAAGGAAAAGCTGTTTTTCTTGCAAGAGATAAGCATCACCTCTCAGACATCTGCCATCTGATCCGCCATGATGTGCCCTACCTGTTCCAGAAGTATGTGAAGGAGTCGCACGGCAAAGATATCCGGGTGGTGGTGGTAGGGGGCCGGGTGATAGGCTCTATGCTTCGCTGCTCCACGGACGGCCGGATGCAAAGCAACTGCTCTCTCGGTAAGGCAGAAAAGCTCACACTCCGCTTCCCCGCGAGGGACTCTCCGTTGGGGTGCGTGCGCCCATTCAGTAAATGCCGACCGATCCCTCCTGTCTTGTCAAGTCCTCCGCAGGGCACCAGGATCACAGATAAGAATGAGGGGGCGCCTGGGTGGCACGGCGGTTAAGCGTCTGCCTTCGGCTCAGGGCGTGATCCCCGGGTTCTGGGATCGAGCCCCACGTTAGGCTCCTCTGCTATGAGCCTGCTTCTTCCTCTCCCACTCCCCCTGCTTGTGTTCCCTCTCTCGCTGGCTGTCTCTATCTCTGTCGAATAAATAAATAAAATCTTTAAAAAAAAAAAAAAGAATGAGAAACAAGCCCTGTCCTGTCACAGCAAGCAGCCCAGGAAAGGGACAGACGGGTGTAGGTGCCGTGACAGAGGTCAGGCCTGGGTATCAGGACACTGAGATTGAACCCTGACTCGTAGGGGTTGGGACTCAGCAGTCAGGTTTAAACCAGCGAGTGACATGGGGAATCCCTGTTTGAGAACAACCGACACGTGGGTAGAGGAGGGACTGAAGGCATGAGGAGTTCGGAAGATTTTTGCAGTCGCTCTGGCGAGGGGTAACGAGCGTGCGCATCGAGGCAACGGCAGAAGGCAGAGTACGTCTGCTTTTGCATCGTAGTTGAAGATTGCGCTTTTCCTATATGTCCGATCGAAGGTGCAGTTTATGTTCAGATCAAATGCATAACTCCATCCCATGAGCCTGTTGTTTATCTTGTGTTCTGTTACGGTGAACGGAGCTGTTGCAGGAGGGATAGACATTCTTGTCCCCATCACAGAAAGTTATTGTCGCCCTCATTGAATGAATGCGTATGTTGGTAATATGAAAAAAAATGCCCACGGTTATATCCGAAATGGCCCTGTGAGTGTACCAAGGCTAGTGACTAATAAAGAGGCTGAGACACAGTTCAGTCCTTCCTTCACCAACACCGGTCAAGCAGTCGCCACGAGCGGACTCCGTAGGAGTGCGACTAACGGGAGAGTCCCTGCCCTGGGACAGCTTACGGCCCCACAGAGGACAAGACGCGAAAGCAGATCAACTCTTTAATAGCCTTTTCCTTGTACATTCTAACAGGTGGGGAAGGGACAGTGTTAAGGTGAAGGCATTAGTTGTTGGACCTGAGAATACAAGTCTTAAGTCTTTCCAAGGAGACTATTATCCTGAGGTCTTAGCTCTGTCGTAGGTAAGGGCAGGCAGACACTGTGCATACGATTTTGTCTCATAAGCCTTTCCATCTCCCTCTTCCTAAAACATACTGTTACTTTTTTTTACAGATTTATTTATTTGGGGGGGGGCAGAGGGAGAGAGAGAGTCCCAAACAGACTCTGGGCTGAGCATGGAGCCCGACACGGGGCTCAGTCCCATGACCCTGAGATCATGACCTGAGCCGAAATCAAAAGTCAGACGCTTAACCGACTGAGTCACCCAGGTGCCCCAACACAATGTTAATTTTGCTTTTTCTGTACAAAAGGAATCCATTCTCATGTAGAAAATTTGGAAAACATAGCAAAGTCCTAATGAAAAAGATATTTATCATTAAAAAATATTTATCATTAATCCCACCCTTTAAAGACAGGCATTGTTAACATTTCTGTATTGTCCTTTCCAGCAATATCTTTCTGCACGGCTGTGGTCGTGCTGCATGGTCTTAAATCCTTCCAGGTATTTTTCCATGGGGTCACCAGCTCTCTACGAGCGAGCGTTATCATTCATGATTGTAAAATACGCTGCTTTCCTCTCTTGTGAGATATTTGTAGTTTCTCATTTACTTATCAACAAATGTTTAGTGAGTGCCTATCATGTCCCAGGATTTTGATTGTCCGGTATCTTAAATAACCCTGCCACCAACATCTTTGTGCATAAAGCTTTTTTCCATTACATAAGATTATTTCCTTAGTGGTAGGTCAGAGGAAGTAAACATTTTAAAAACTCTTAGATAAGAAATGACCCTATTGTTTTTCCAAAGGGCATCCTGATTTCCAAGCAGATCTTCTGTCAGTACTAAGAATACCTGTCGCCCTGCCCCTCCTCAGCATTGCCTGTCTCTTCTTTGAAGGGTCATTGTGTCCTTGGTGTCTGATGTCACCCTTATGTCACTGTGCTTTCCCCACAGGTGGTGTGGGCGTCATGTGCCCGCTGACAGAACAAGGCAAGCAGTTGGCTATTCAGGTGTCCAACATCCTGGGCATGGACTTCTGTGGCATCGACCTCCTCATCATGGACGACGGCTCCTTCGTGGTGTGTGAGGCAAACGCCAACGTTGGCTTCCTGGCCTTCGACCAGGCGTGCAATTTAGATGTGGGTGGCATCATCGCGGACTACACCATGTCCTTGCTGCCCAGTAGGCAGACTGGCAAGATGGCTGTCCTCCCGGGACTGTCCAGTCCCAGGGAGAAGAAGGAGCCAGACGGCTGCGCGTCAGCTCAGGGAGTTGCAGACGGCGCCTATGCCGTCAACAATGGGTCTACCTCTAGTGAGAGCGAGCCCGAACTGGGGGAGATCCGGGATTCCTCAGTGAGCACGACGGGGGGCCCGCCCCCCATGCTGCCAGAACCCGGCTACAACATTAACAACAGGATTGCTTCAGAATTAAAACTTAAGTGAATTCCTGCTTTTTGGCAGCATTTAAACCAAATCCTACCGCTTCCCTATAGTTTTGAGTGAATAGAATCTGGACTAATGTGATTTCATTTGCACAGAAACTAGAAATCCCATCTGGGCACTCAGCATTCTTTCTAACGATGATTTAAGCAAACGGCTTAGCTTTGTGGTTTTTACAGAGACTAATTATAAAAACACTCACCAAGAGCAACATCCTGACCGATGGACTCGAGACCGATGTCTGCTGCGAGCACTTGGATACTACGGCTGACGTTTAAGGCGCTGACTGTGTGCTGCTGCTTCTGGCTGTTACCAGCAGAGCCCGTGAACTCAGCTCCCGGCAGGAGGCACCACCGGATGGAGGCGGGTGCAGAAGAGATGGGTCGCGACTGCAGTCCCGTGCTCTTCCATACGCGCGTGTGTGTGTGTGTGTGAGATGCTGGAAGAATACACGGTTCAGTCTCTGCTCCCCGTCAATCACCATCTTGGCCATACTTCTCTGACACTCAGGATATGGTGTTTAAGGGAGCTTCCTCATTAGCATTTTCGATGAAGCACTTTGTAGAAAGTTTGAGGTGGGACGCTATTTGACTTCACTGGCTGGCAGATAGATACCCTGCTGCGTAACCGGGGCTTTCTACAAATTGCTTTGCCACTCCGAACTTACAGACCCTGCTTCAACTAATGCCAGCCCCAGCAGCCTCTTGCACCTTTGCTGCCTTTGGCCTCAGCTGGAAATGCACTTCAATGAGCTAGTGGCCACACACTTTATTTCTTATGCGTGCACTAGAATCGAACGCCATGACTTTCCTGTCAGTGGACTCTGTTCATTTGTCATCCAGAAGCCGGTGGGTTTTTATCATAGAAAGCTACTGGAAGATAATCATTTTCCCCCTTCTCTCCTAAAACTTTGTGTACTGCTCAGCTGTAGAAAGTTTTCTTGTATGCGCTGGTGTTGTGGGCCTGTTGGTAGAGAGAGCCATTGGAGACACACTCTAACCCCCTTGACATTCTAGTCCTAGCCAGGTTCCAGACACCTGTCCGTACCCACTTTTTCCAAACTGGGGAGACTCAGGGATTACTCATTGCACATTTGGGGGGGGGTTGGATAATGTAGAAAGGACACCAAGTGCTTTTCATTTCAACTCTTTAAGCAGTAGATGACTGTCCTTCTCTTGGGTGCGATCGTGGAGATGGCGTTTAATGACGTATCCTGAGAAGGAGCCAGACTCCCTTTTTAACCAAATACACGAAAACATGAGCGCTCAAGAGTTACCGTAACCCCTGTTACTTCCTCAGGAGACCGCACTCCTGAGCTGGGGTGTTGTATGGGCCGAGAACAGGTAGAATTCCTCTTAGGAATTGTCTCTGAAGCCACGCAAGGAAAGAGGCCTCACAACCTTATAGTCAGACTTCAGTTTTCACGCCACCCCTCCCCGGGGCGTAGTCCCAAGCTCCATCACCTATTTTGCTTATCAGATTTACCTTCTAACGCTCTTTGGCTGTTAAAAAAAATCATCCCTCAAAACATAAATCTACCCGTAAAGGACAACAGTGAGGAAGCTTTACAAGTGGACAGTTTCCAAGGAAGGCTCTAGAAACAGTCTGAGTTAAGGTCAGCTTCACTGGAGTAAACATGCATCTTCCCAAGGTGACTAGTTTGAAGGCAGCAACACCCGTTTGGGTGTATCAATTCCTGTACTTACTCTGCTGTCAATGTAAGATGTGTATACAGTCAAAACTATTACATTTTTTACAACACATTTAAATAGAAATTGGCTTTTAAAATATTGTGGCTAAAAGCACATCTCACCAAGTGACACTTAGACAATTGAAAAACGTTTGGCTCCGTGTCCTGGAGATGTTGTATTACACAATGGTAGTTGAAATGCAGTCCAACATGGGGTGCGTGCCACTCCGTTGTGACTCTAGTAATGTGTCTTGTACAGCTGACAAATGATTATACTTAGCACCTTTGTGCAGGTTAAGACATTCACCTTATCTCTACCACTCAGGGTGGGTTTAGAAGGATAGTTCTAGGTCTGTTCTTGTTGGAATTGTCCAAATGCTTTCTACGTAAACATCTGAACCAAGTAATGACCTTCTGGAAGCTGCATTCACGCATTCCCACTGTTCAGTGAAAGCCCAGTCTCCCCACTTTATCCAAAAGGACACTAGCAGGCCCTGTCCCGAGCAGAGCAGCTAAGGGATGCTTCCAGATTTGTCAAAGAGGGCCCATCTTCCAGCTGCTAGTGACATGTATAGTCATTGTCACCATTGCTTGAAATCTAGCCCAGCCTGGAAGCAGAGAAAGCCGGATCACAGCTCCCGCCTCCCTGCCCTGCCACCCCCCTGGATTTCCCATACCCGCTGTGGGCCCTGTGAGCCTTGGTCATGGGTCTAGGTAGGCTACACTCATTACAGCTGCCTGCAAGGCCTGCTGGAAGGAACATGGGACACACAGCCAGTTCCTGGTTCTGGCTCCCCCCTTAAAGAGCCGACAACCTTGCACAATCAGGTAGGCTCTGCCTTTCGTTTTTCCATTCTTCCAATAGGGGACGTGCCTGTTTACCTCTTGAGGGTGCTTTGAGGTTGAAGTGAGCTCATTAATGAGACCGTGCGTCACGTGGGAGGTGGTAGGAGAACTCCTCCCACACCTGGTTTTGTGAGTCTCTCATCACCCCTCCTCCGAGGGAGTCGAGGAAGAAAGAGGCCACGAATTCTTGGCGTTAGCACACGCAGCAGTGGTAGGGGGCCTGAAAAGGGATGCAGCTTCTCAGAGGCCTTACCGCCTGAAAGGAGTAAGGCTCGGTGTATTCACACAGCCTTCTGGATGTATCGTGTGTAACCTGAAACTCCTGACCCCTGTACCAACCAACAGTCTTCCCTGTGTAACGAAATTGCAGCATCTGTGTGCGGTCTTCCCATTACCTGATAGTAGCATCTTAAAACTGGTCAAAACTTGAATGCCAATAGCTCCGTCACTCAGAATATATATGATTCTGCACTTGGGAAAAATGTCTTCATGCTATCTGTCTGATTGCTGAGGGGTACGGGTTTGCGAGTATGTGGATTTGGGGCTTTAGGTCTTTAAAGTCTGATAAAACAGTGTAAGTGGATTATAAGCTCTTACTATCACCATTGCAGACTCATCACTCCCAGCTAAGAGGGGATTCCATGACAACTGGGGATGGGGAAAGGAGGAAAAGGAAGGAGAAAGGTCTTGGATAGTTTTATGCTGTTTCAGGGGAAGAAATACATTGGGATTTGGAATTCCAGGGGGAACACGAACAAATGGCTCTTCTGGGGGTTGTTTAGATGGAAGAATCATGCACACGTATTCATTAGAGGTAGGGATCTTTGACGCTCTTCTGTTTAAAGAAAATAAATCCCATGGATTCTCCTCGGTCTTGGGGAAGTGGGAGAGACATGGCTCGGTGCTTCCTTAGGTCCTGATGGATGCTGGTCTTGATGCAAGTGGAGGGGAGATGGAGGCGGCTTGCAGGGGGTTCCAGGGTCCCCCAGGTAACCTCTGCTTTTCTGCAGAATGTCCTGTGCGGGCAGGCCTGGAGCCACAGTGCTCTGAGGGGGGTCTAAGGAGCCACGTCAGAGTGAATCCAAAGCCAGTAGAACGGGGCACCGCAGCTTACCTCCCTTGCAGCTGCAGGTGACGCCTCTGTTCGCTGTCAGTCTGTGCAGATGTCTGGGGACGAGCCCTGACAACAGCCGTCTTTGTCACTGTCATGAAGCCCGTGTTCTTCCATCTGCTGCTACAGCCTAATAGCTAAGGCTTGTGCCGTTTTTGACTTTCTCTGAGACTCGAGATCAGATCATGACTTTAAAATGCTTTTACCTGGAAGACCCCCTCTCCCCCCAGCTCAGGAATATGTTGTCGGAATCCTTCCTGAAAACTGCATCATGCTTCCATTCCAAGTCTCTGGCCAGACCCTGCAGCCCTCCCTTCTAAAGCACACAGCTGAGTATGACAGCTTGATGTTCCTTCTCCCGGTGTGGCTCCCGTGGCACTCCCGTGGGCCCTGTGCTGGCGTCCTCCCCCCACCCCCCACCCCCGTTTGGTAGTCTCGCTGTGCCATTTCATGTTCACTGTGGCTCCGAGGCAACACAGAAAGTCACCCACCAAGCCAGATTTTTTTTTAAAGATTTTATTTATTTGAGAGAGATTGAGAGAGCGCACGAGCAACGGGGTGGGGCAGCGGGAGAGAGAGAAGCCGACTGCCCGCTGAGCAGAGACCCTGGGATCAGGATCTCAGCGGAAAGCAGACGCTTAACCGACTGAGCCACTCCGGTGCCCCATCAAGCCAGATTCGAGGACATGGGAATAACAGCCCTCCGGACATGAATTCAGTCCCCCATTTTATAGACGGAGGATCCGAGTCCCAGGGGCCACGACCACTTAGCTAGTTGGCCGCAGAGCCGGGACACCGGCAGTCCGATGCCCGTTCTGGTTTAGCACCCTGCCAGAGCTGGCTGTTCTTCCCTAGTGCTTAGCACTTGCTGTCATCCTGGACTCCCGGCTGCCCTTTCCCCCACTAAGCCTCTGCTCCGGATCGACGTGGCGTGGGCGTGCCAGCTCTGAAGGCTTCACCTCTTGGATGGCTTAAATGAGAGCCCTAGAGGCGTATGTGAGATTTCTATGGTGCAAGCTGGCACATGGCCTGCGCCTTCAGACCCTCCAAGACCATTCAGCCCCACCTCACACCATCAGTGATGGATGAGAGGGGGAAGGCCCCTGCTGGGCTGGCTGAAGGCTCCCTTGGTCCCAACTTGGCTGGCGTTTCCCCACTGCGGATGTCTTGGACGTGTGGAGGAGGCCTTTGTGGGCCTCTGTGGAGGTCAAGGGCTTGAAGGTCCCAAACTTCTTCCATCGGGCACTCCTGCAGGGGGATCCTGACTGATGCACGTGTTCCAGCTGCAAAGAGCCACAAAGTCAAAAGTGTCCTCCCACTTCAGTTCCACAGCACGTTCACCTGCGGCCAGCCACTAGGCCAGATTCTTACCTCTTGTGGCCCATGTGTCAGCCGGGGCCCATGTAGGCCTTGAGACCCGGGCGTGTCTGATAACTGGGCCTTTGGGTGTCTGTGATCTCTAAGGAGCCGACGTTCGGCAGCCACGGCTGACTCCAGACTTCCGCCTCATGTTAAGTAACGATGGGGTCTCCTCCCTGCGGTCCATCAATGCCACGAAGCTCAGTTCTCTCTCCTGTTCCCACACACAACGAAATTCAAACGCGCCAGTGTGTGTGGGTGCGTGTTTTCAATGACGTGGGAGCCAACGGAAGACATTACAGCAACGCAGACACGGTACCCCCTTTGTAAAGTGTTCTTTGGATACACCACCAAGGAACCCATCACCTTCTACCCCACACGTACCCGTCTCCCTACTTGGGATAAACCAGATCCACTTACGTTCTCCGGTACGGCAGTATGGTCAGTCCTTTTCTTACTGTGATTCTTGCCAATGCCCTGACCTTCGAGATCTCCCCTTCTCCAGCGGGTGGCTTAGTAAAGGCATTTTCCTAAACAAAGATGGCTCCCTCAAGAGGAACTCTAATGTCATCTCTCAAGGGGATACATTTTTCACCCGCACTATGCTACCCAGGCATCACAAACAGCCAGAGTCCCCACCGTCAGGGTCTTCACGCTCTGTGGAAGGCAGCACGGGCTCCCGTCAGTCGTGCCAGTTGGAGTTAGACATCCTCGGTGCCAATCCCAACTCCATAACCTAGAGCTCGTGTGACCTTGGGAGAGTCCCAGAATCTTGCCAAACCTTCGTTTCTCTACCTATGAATGTGATTATTTAATAAACAGTCGTGAGTGTGAAGCGCTGAGCCACGTGCCTCGCTTTCCGCAGCCTCCTGCCCGCTGTCAGCCACAAGCAGCTCCTGCCCGCGGTGGTGGCTCCGTGCCAAGGGAGGGGAGCCGGCGACAGCGGCTTTACGGCCGGGAGGCCGAGGAGGGCTGGCGGCGGCTCGTGCACGCCATGGTCTGGGCTTCACAGTTGGAACGTTCCGTCCGTCCTTGAAATCCTAGGATGCCGTAGAGTGTGAGATCTGGAGGTTTTGGCTTAATAATGAATTTGAAGGAAAGGCTGCCTCGGACACCTGGGAGGCTGCAAGCTGGCGAGCAGCCTGACCTTGGGTGGTTTAGCACCTGGTTTCTTCGGCTTTTCCTGTATGAGGTTTGCTGGCTTTGCATCAGATGGAAGGAGGAGGTGCCAGGGACTTGCATGGAATCTGTCAGACAGAGGGTGAGGGGAGTGCAGGAGGCCAGGGCTGCGCAGGGAGCTCCGAGAGCCCAGCAGCACCATCTGGACTTGGCGGGGCTGACAGCCCTGAGAGCAGAACGAAGCAGCCAGTCAAGTGGCTCATATTCCTGCTGTCCTGCGCCTGTCCTGAGGGAGGCTCCCAGCATCTCCTGTCTGGAAAGAAGGCTCATCTCCTGCGAGGGGGGCTGGGGCTCTCAGTGCCTCTGCAGGACCGACAGAGGTCTCTGGGAAGACGGGATTCGGCAGGTGGCTGGTTTGGTGTAGTCCCCCCCGGAGGTGGTGCCCGCGTGCCACTGGGCTGCTGGAGCCCGCTCGTGTGGCCCAGGAGAGGGGATCAGCGTTTGCAGGAATTTAGTGAGCTGGCTCTGAAACACAGCCATCATTTAAAAAAAAAATTAAAGTGATATCAACATATAATGAAAGTATATTACAAAAAATAAAGTATATTAAAAACATAGGTAATAAATACTCAAAACTCATCACTTCCCTATTATTTTACTGCATTTTTCTGTTATGGATGCTCTCGGGGTTATGCTGTCGGATCCTCGAGGCGGAAACGCCCTTTGACGAAAGGATGAAGGGCGTGCTGCTGCGCGTCTCTGCAAAGGCCACCGTTTGGTGACATCACGTTGGCGACTTGACATCAGCCCTGGTGGGATATGTGCTCCCCCAGAGATGGGCAGATGCCGCATATCAAGTTTCTATCCCCGGAGGGCTGGTTGTGACACGCCGAGCAGCACACCACTGCTACCCGGTGACCGAGAAAGACATGGAGCTACGTGAGCGCTGAAACCGCTCGTTCCAGGGAGGCTGGCCTGGGCGATGCATTTCTTGAAGCAGGTGTCCTGGTAGAATGTGCAGAACCGACCAAGAAAAATGCTAGAAAACGCTGCTTCTCCGCTTGTTTTGTCTTGCTTCTGTTTTCCACACGTGAGACATGTGTTTCGTTGGCTTCTCCGCTTGGGAGTGATTTGTGAGTTCTGTCTCACTGCGGGCTGTACTTCGGCTCAGTTCCCCTTCAGGAACGTGAGTCGTTGTTTCCCCTGCCTAACTGGCAAACTGAAAATGTGCTGTTTACGAGGGATATACCTTAGCCAGGCGCTGAGAGAGCTCATTTCCAAGTGGTTTCTACAGCAATAACAGTGTTAACTTCTCCAACAGGGAAGAAATCATTTATAAATGATTGTTTTGCTGTCTTTGCTTTTTATTAAAATTATTACTGTGGAACAAGATGCTTTGTGTGCCTTTGTTCCCCAAACTCTGCGCCTTTTGGTTGTTCTTTTTAAGTGAGGACCACATGCTGAAGCTACATTTTATTACTTTCATATCATAAATGAGGGAAAAGATAGAAACTTCATCCTATTCACTCGCACACCAGCTGCATTCTGAAAAACCATAATTTTCCTTTCAAACGCAGAGTGTCGTCTGAATTGTAATACTGCCAGCTCTCAACTGTCAAGATGATGGAGGAAAATACTAATGCAGATGGTATGAGCCTGTCATGGGCCTGCTCCGTGAGCTCTCCTGGGCTGACATTTGAATTGAGATTCAAAGAGCAAGTGAGAGCTGGAAGCCATTAACAGTGGCTGTGTGGGGGACCCAGAGGACTGAGAGAGTCTGTGGACCCACCTGCAGGAGGCTCTCGGGTCAGGCCGAGACACCGGGACCTGTGTCTGCATGAAACTTCACAGGCCTTCCTGGGAACACTGGTAAGACCTTTAGCAACTCACTCTGGTCAGCACCAGGCCTGAGACCCTTGAACTAAGGCTGTTCCCCAATTTGTGAGGGTCAGGGAACCCAGCCCGAGGCTAGAGATTGGCAGAGGTAATGCTCGATTGCTGTTGTGATGATTTGGGGGATGCGACTGTCCTACCACTCACACTGGGGAATGTGCCCTATGTCTCTTTTTATTCTTTTTATTATTTTTTTAAAGATTTTAATTCATTTGACAGAGAGCACAAGTATGGGGGAGCAGCAGAGGGAGAGAGAGAAGCAGGCTCCCCACTGAGCAGGAAGCCCATGTGGGACTCGATCCCAGGACCCCAGGATCATGATCTGAGCTGAAAGCAGATGCTTAACCAACTGAGCCACCCAGGCGCCCCTATTCTTTTCATTTTATATGAAAATCTTCAAATGACACAAAAGTAGAGAAAACAGTTTAGTAAACCACCAGATTTTAAATTACCAAATTTTCTATTTTTACTGCATCTACGCATTTATTTTCTTTAAGCATTTTAAAAAAAATCCCATACACCACATCTTTTTCTCCCCTGCATTCTCCAAGAGCAAGCATCTTCTTTTCCTTTTCTTTCTTTCTTTTTTTAAAGTAGGCTCCACACCCAGCATGGAGCCCAACGCAGGGCTTGAACTCACCACCCTGAGATCAAGACCTGAGCTGAGATCAAGAGTCCGACGCTTCACCAACTGAGCCACCCAGGCGCCCCAGCATGTATCTCTTTTTTAAAAGAGGACGCTTCCTCATGCCTTTACCACGTCTAAAAAAACTAGCAGTAATCCCTCGGTACCATCGACTCCCCACTCTGTCCGATTCCCGTGGCTGTCAACAAGAACTCCATCCGGCTGCTCTGCAGAGCGGGGTGTTCAGTGGGGCCGGGGGTACATGGGAAAGGGGGGGGACTGTTTCCCCGCCCTCCTGACTTTGGCTTGGGCAGAAACCGTGCCCACAGCTGAGACACCACTGGAGGGGCACCCGCTGGCTCCAGACACCTTCCCAAGCTGTCGGATCTCGGGACTTCCTCTCCTCAAGGAGCAGGGCGACGAAGCCCCCCTTCTCTTTCCCAGGCCCTGTGGTCTTCCCCGGAGACCCAGCCAGCCTCCGAGCCGCTGGCACTGCCCGCTGGCACGGCGGCACCCACTGCTGCTTCTCCTGCGGCTGTGTCCTTTCACTGCAGGAGTTTCCGCAATCGGGGAAGAGGCTTCTCCCCAGGGTTCCCTCTTTCACCAGTCGCAGCTTTTCAGATCTCCCAAAGAGCCGGGGCCTCTTCCTGTGTAGGAAAATTTTGGCTGCATTCCTCATGGGATACGTGACAGAACGTCGGAGCCGGAGCATGTTGTGTCACCAACGAGGGCACACCCCTGACGAGAGACACGGCGCCGCTGATGCCCCGCCTGCTCGGGGATTTTCTTTCGCTACAAAGAACATGAAGACAATCGGTGGAATCTGGAATAAGGTCTGTATTGTTTTTATCTGCGAGCGTCATGTCCATGTTAATTTCCTGATTTCGGTGACCGTACTGAGGAGCACATGTAAGAGCATGGCCTGGTTTTTAGAAAATACACTTTCAGTGTTGGGGGAAAAGGGGCGTCAGGTCTGCGACTTACTTTCCAATGGTTTGGAAAACAGCGACTATACAGAGAAGAAAAAAGATAAAGCAAATGCGATAAAATGTTAACATTTGGGGAATCTGGATGAAAGGTACAAGGGGATTTTTTTGCACGAACAGTCTGGAGAAATCTGAAATTATCTCAGCCTGCTCTGCTGGGTTCGCTCCCTTAATCCTTCAGTTTGGGGGCCTTTCCTTGTCTCTCTTCTCTTCCGCGGGTGATCGCCTCTACGTCCCTGGTATTCGTTACCGTCTGCGTGATACTCTCAAATTTCTCTCTGGAACCTAGGCTTCCTTTCTTAATGTCCGATTACACGCCCTTTTCTTTTCTTTTCTTTTTTCTTTTTTTTAAAGATTTTATTTATTTATTTGACAGAGAGAGAGACAGCCAGCGAGAGAGGGAACACAGGCAGGGGAAGCAGGAGAGGAAGAAGCAGGCTCCCAGCGGAGGAGCCCAATGCAGGGCTCGATCCCACAACTCTGGGATCACGCCCTGAGGCGAAGGCAGACGCCTAACCACTGAGCCACCCAGGCGCCCCTGCATGCCCTTTTCATCTCTCCTGGAGTGTCTCACCGTTCCTCAATCTTCCCCTGCCCCAGTCCGAGCACGCTCTTCTCCCTTCGCAGACCCTCTCCTCTTCCAGGACTCCTCGCCTGAGGGCACGATGCCAAAGCCTTGCTCAAACCAGAACAAGGTAAACCGTGACTCCAGTACTCACTTTGGGCTGCTATCTCATTCCCCACATTTGCTTTTGTTTCTTGTGGTGAAACTTGACTCTCGAACTAGGAATAGCATTTGTCACTGCCTCGTTCATTAAGATGTTCTGGGGATCCACGATCCTTACAAAGGTTTGCAAGCAAAGCATAACAATTTTATGATATATAATCCTAGGTTTATAACCTGGTTTCAGTAGTAACCTTGTCCATATGCTTTTAAAGCCTGCTAGTGTTTCAGTGTTTGTTAGCTACTGAAACTGTATGTTTGTGTGGACAAATATTAAAATATATTAAAATATTTATCTCCATCACATTGCCAGCAATATTGATGTATATCAGAAAAGACGTACTTTTTCTATCAAACGAACTGATGACATGGACTGTCATTCAAGTAATGGTTCATTATCTTTTTTTGAAGTATTTATTTTGTTAAACGTTGGTTTTTCATGATCTGTTATTTTTTTTTTTTGAAGATTTTATTTATTTGTCAGAGAGAGAGCAGCAGGCAGAGGGTGAGCAGACTCCCCACTGAGCAGGGAGCCTGATGCAGGGCTCAATCCCAGGACCCTGGGATCATGACCTGAGCCAAAGGCAGACGCTTAACCAACTGAGCCACTCAGGCGCCCCTCTACCGTACCATTTTAATTTCTTTGTCACTTTGTAACTATTTTTCAGAGTAATTTTCCTAACGATTTCTCTAAGAACTATAATGGACATTTAAATCACAATCTACCTTAGATTAATGCTAACTTAATTCCAGGAGGATGGGAAAACTTTGCTCCAATATAACTATCCCCCACACCCTTCGTTGGCAAAGACCTACAAAAAACATGTGTCACTGGGTGACGTCTGGTAAATATGATAAACTATTTGTGGTTTAATTACAAGTACCGTACTAATGAGCTGACAGCACATTACTCAAAGTCATACGAAGTCACAGGAAACCAAGTGCAAAGGTCAGGATAAAGATCAGTTTTACTGCTTTCTATGCCTAAAGCTCTACATTTCCTCACAGATTCTGTGCAAGAATAAAAACATGGCTACGTGCGCAGGCCCAGGGGAATGGGGGGGGGCTTCAGCAAGTCGTAGTACTTCAAAGCAGTTGTGCAAGCTGGAATATATTAGACGTTCAGTAGCCTGTCGAACAGGCCCCTGATGCCGAGTTCATGGGTCACGAAGGAATGGGATGAGCTTCTTCAGCTGAGATAAGACTTAGTAACTCTTCAATGGTGTTTCGTTCATGGAGACTGAGATGCTGTTCTTTGGCTAGACTGAAGGCTCTCATGGCATATTCTTGTGCCTGGAATAGAATCAGTTACAAAAAGAAATTGTCATAGGAAAGCTTTACGTGGGGAAGCCCCATCTCTGCTCAACCCAGAAACACAGGAAAGGACCCCTCAAGCTTTTCACACCAGCCACTGAGCTCTTGTTGGAAATTTGGGAACACCCACCAGCCACACATGTGCTGGGTGGGGCCTGGGGGACCAGAAAAACCCACGTGGCTTGACAAAAAGTAAAAATTATGACACCTTCTTAGCAGAGTGAGCTCTGTGTAGGGTCTTCCTCCTCTGAACCAGCTCTGGGAGACACAGAGGTGATAGGGGCCATCCTGGGGGCCACGTGGTCCAGAGTTTTCACCTGGACAGAGGTCTCACAGGACATCCTGGGACAGCCAGCCTCTGGGCTGGCTCTTCTTTCCCACCCTCCTATTCCCTCCCTTCCTCACTCCCTCTCTTCCTTCTTTCCAATAAATATTTATTTTTGTATTTAAAGATTTTATTCACTTATTTGACAGAGAGAGTGAGAGTGCATGCACAAGCAGGGGGAGCAGCAGGCCCCCTGCAGAGGAGGGAGCCCGACGTGGGACTCGATCCCAGGACCCCAGGATCATGACCCAAGCTGAAGACAGACGCTTAACCAACTGAGCCACCCAGGCATCCCCCCAGTAAAAATTTATTGCACGGCTACTATGTTCCAGGTACTATGATCACAGGTCAAAATTCCTGCCCTCGTGGAACTTACAGTACAGCGGGGAAGAGAGGCAATAAACAAGACAAACGAGTAAAACACCACCGTATCTTCAGTAGTGATACATATTAAGGGCAAAGATGAAGTAGGAAAGGGGGCTGGGAAGCACCAGTGGCATTAGTGGGGTTTTGCAGCTTTCGATGCGGGCGGAACCTTCATGGAAAAGAAGATGGCTGAGTAAAGACCTAAAGGAAGTGAGGTGTCAACTTTGATGTGTCCCTATTCTCTAAGAACTTCTCGTAGATGTAACACCCTTCACACGTGCCTTGGGGTGAGGACTTCCTTGAGTTCACAGTAGAAAACTGGATAGGATCCTGAACTGTAGGAAAGAGGTTTTGTCCAGTGTAAGCTTGGCAATTCAATGGAAATGTTTCCCTGTTCCCTAAGCACTCTTACCCCGCCCTAGATAGTGCCCTGGTCTTCACGACCACACTCACTTGTAACGTGCTGACTATGAGCTCCTCTAGGTCCTGGTACACAGTAGGAGCTTAGTAAAGTTTGCTGAAGGAAAGTAGAGAGGAAGGGAGGGAACGGGGAAGGGAATCTTAAATTTTCCATGATACCCACACAGAAAGGCCTCCTCTGGGCAGCCCTCCCTCCTTCTCTCCTTGCTTTTCTTTTTCTTTGTAGTGTTATTCACTATCTGAAATTACACCACGCATTAAGTGTTTCCTTGTTTATAGTGACTTCCCCGCCTCCAAAAGAAATTGGGCAAACAGTGGACCTCTCTGTGCTTCAGTTTCTTTATCTGTAGAGTGGGGAAAATAGTACAATACCTCCTTCATGAAGTTGGCCTGCCAGTTACATAGGAAAGTTCACGTGAAGTACTTAGGCTAGTAATGGCGTGTCCCTAGGGAGGAAGACAATGCCGTTTCCATGATGCAGGACAGACTCAACAAATGAGAGACATCTCGAGCATCCAGACTGCTTTGAAGTGAGGGCTTACTCAGAGGGCAAAAGCCAGTGCAACTGGGCAAAACACAGCCAAATTCAACCAGAGGAATTTCTACCTCCATTTTAGACATGGTGCTTTTCTGGGGAAACTTGCCTTTGACGAATTCATCATCAGGTAATAAAGCATGACCAGGGTTTTCAGAACAAAGATAGTTTTCTGGGGGGCTGTGTTGGATGTAGATTCTCGAATGTTCCAGATCGAAGTCAGGATCTGAACGGCTTCTGCTTCCTGGGCCTCATCTGCAATGGGAAGGGAGGAAGTTGGAATGAAGAAGGAGGCCCTGGGGAGCTGCGGAGCGTCCCCTCAAGGGTGAGCTCGGAGCTGTCAGGGCGCCGGCCTCCCGCACAAAGCACGGCAGGTTCCTCACCACGTCCGAGCAGGAGGCCGGCAGTCCCCGGCAGCTCCCCAAAACCTGCTCACCCCCACAGGTCTCAAGGTAGCTACGCTTTCTCTCTTTCAGAGTCCTGAACTCTTGATTCCTTAGGCCCCAATGCAGGAAGCTGTCCCAGCGGGATTCCTTGGGTTCCATTCGGCTTCAGCTGGAGAGCGGGAGACCCCGGGACTTCTGGGAGCCAGCAGCTTAGTCCTCTCCCAAACCAAGGCTGTGTGAGCACCTTGGCCTTTCTGCTTCCCCCAAGTAAGTCTGTTTATGCTTCCTCCCAGCAGCTTTGGGTCCTACTCTAGTGACCCTTTATTGACTTATTATGAGTTATTTGGGGCGCGTGCTTGTAAGCACTCTTTACATACTACACTTAGAGAAGAAGACGGAAAGGACACACCGTAACACTAAGGTGGCAGCCTTTGGATTTCTATGATTTCCAAGTTTTCTGCTTTCATGTAAACCACCTTTATAATGAGAGAGATCTCAATAAAGCTATTCATTTTTTAAAATCTTCGCTCAAAACATCTCCTTCAAGAAGTCTTCCTTCTTCAACGCCATCCAACTGTCCTCACCTGCTCCTTGTGGGACTCATCTTGTAATATGAGGTGCACTCGTAGGAACTTCCTTCTATTTCATGTAGGTTCTATCCAATCAACCATGCTGTATGGGTCTTTGAACAGAAACTAGATCCTCCGTCCGTTTTTATTTTATCTCGGAGGGAACGATGCTGTGCAGTGCCACTCAGCACTCACCCTTTGCTGACCAGGGGCCAGGCCCATGGATGACACCCAGCTCTGCCACTGAGAAGCTCACTGTCCAGTAAAGGAAGAGGAGAAGGCACCGGAACAAATGAGCAGTGTGACTTCAGAGAGTTTACCCTGGCTTATGGAGGGATAACACATTAGAAATGGAGGCTCTGCAGAAATCACGGGGGGCTCCGGTAGGTCTTTCTCTCTCTGCATCTGTCCCTTATGAGCCCCTAGAAAGGCTGTGTGTGGTGGCAGGGCTCTGAATTCTTCCCAACACTGGTGGAATCTCTTTGATGCCCCCATTTCGGTGTCCTCCTCAGCAAAATACAGAAGATGGCACCGATGTGCTCCACGACAGGGACAGTGGCTCTCCCTTGTGGGGACAAGGGCTGTGGATTAGGAGGCGTGAAGTCACTGTTCTGCTTTTCAGGGAGAGCTGCCACTTACCCAAGCCGGTGTCGGTCTCAAATCGTTTGCCCAGTAAGTCTATCTGCTGGATGCGAGCCTGTGAGAGCATTTGGTAGCGATCATTCAGGTATTTACTCCAGATCTCAGAGACCTGTTGGGAAAGCAGATGCAATCCGAGCAGCAGGCCAGACCCGAGCCTAGTCTATTTTGCTAGTGAAGAATCAGGGAGAAAGGAAAGTAGAATATATCATGTATCAGACCGTGTGATCTTGGGCAAGTCATTTCATCTCTCTGCGCCTCAAATTTCTCATGAATGGTCTGACACCAGCCGTAAGTTAAAAGGCCGAAGTACCAAGGCTCAACTCCCATATTCCCCAGCTCACCTTGGTGTACAACGTGTCTGCCAGGTCCAACTTTTTAAGGCCATAGAAGATCTTAGCCAGGTGGAAGTAGCCCCCCGAGGTCCTGATGTCCTCTGTTCCAAATGCACAACTGGCAAAATAAATCTATAGCAAGAGGAAGAAGGGGTGCTTTAGTTCTCCTTGTAAATCATACATCTGATAAAGAATTTGTACACCCAGAATTTGTAATGAACTTTTACAAAAGCCCAATTAAAATTAAAAAATGGGCGAAGGATCTGAGTAGACATGTCTCCAAAAAGATATACCAACGGCTAGTAACACATGAAGGGACGCTCAACATCACGAGTCATTAAAGAAACGCAAATAGAATCACAGGGAGATGCCGCTGCACACGCACCGGGACGGCTCAAGCGGCGGGAAAGAAGTGCTGGCGAGGATGGGGAGGAAATGGACCCCTCACACGCTGCTGGTGGGAGCAGAAAACGATGCCAAAAAAATAATGAAGAAAATGATGCAGCCTTGGTGAAAAGCAGGTTGGCAGTTCTCAAAAAGTTAAAACGGTGAGTTACCGTATGACCCAGCTGCTCCATTCTCAGACGTATACCCACGTGAAGTGCAGGCGTGCACCCACACAAAGACTTGGACACAAATGTTCAGAGCAGCATTGTTCCTAACAGCCAAACAGTGCAGACATCCCCAGTGTTCATCCCAAATGGCTACACAAATTGTGTATTTCCAGATGGTGGGTACTACTCAGCAAGAGAAGGAACGAAGTATTGATAGGACAACATGGATGGTCTCAAAGTAATTATGCTAAGTGAGAGAAGTCAGATGAAAAGACCACATATCATTCTGCTTATATTAAATGTCCAGAAAAGGCAAATCTACAGAGATGGAAAGCGGTTGCCCAGGGCGGGGGTCCGGATGAGAAATGAACTGCAAATGGGCGTGAGGGGCTCTTGGGGTGACAGGAATGTTCTAAACCTGGATCATGCTGATGGTCCCACAACTGTAAGTCCACTCCAGACCATTCAGCTGTACGCTTAAAGTGAGTGAATTTTATGATATCTATCCATAAAGATATGGTTGGTTTGTTGCTGGGTTTTTTTTTTGAAAGGTAGGCTGAAGGATGGAGCTTGAATCTATTTCTTAACTGCGTGGCCCGGCTCAAGACAGCACCTGTGCCTCTGCTTAATTTGTTGTAGGTGAGCATAGAGAGAGAAAACGCAAATGAAGAAGTGTATCAGACAGTCTCCCAGGTGGAACTAGATGGGACTTTCAAAGTATTTCCTGAAGGTAGTTTAATGAAAGGATTATTTAAAGAGACATACAGAGGTTAAGGAACCAACAAGAGCTAGTGAAACACCAGGGACTATCAACAGCAAGAAACTATTACTGTCCTGACTCCCGAACAGAAAGGGAGAAAGCAAGGTCCCCAGGGCCCCACGAGAGCGAGAGCTATGGGAGAAGGCCACCTGCCAGGAGCTGTGGCCATGGAGGAACACCGCCCCTGCCAGAACTGGGATGGAGCGGAAAGGCAGCAGGGAGAGTAGATACCCAGCCTCTATCTCTTCCCAACATTCACTCCTCTGCCATGCTTCTCACTCCCTAAATCCAATGGAAGCCAGAAAGCAATGGATTCTGGGTTGTGTAGTCCGTACAGGTCAGCCTCTCAGGGCACAGCAGAGCAGAGAATGGATTTGGGGTCAGGGGATGTGGAGACTAACCAGCACAAGCACGTTTCCAGTGGATTTATGGACCTTGTGCAGTGGAGGAAACCAGAGGGAGCGTGCCCAGTGCAGAGGCTAAAGAGAGAACCAACCGGTGCTGAGACCGCCTCTTGACCCTAACCTCATGCAGATTCCAGGCTCAGGAACTTTTCTCTCTAGTCACATTGTCCACTACTGCAATCCTGACAGAACCCTCATTAAATTTTGCAAGACCAGCTCCATCGTCACCCTCCTCCTCATCTTATCTAACATTTGTGCATAGTTTTATAGTTTATAAAGAATGTCCATATACAAACAGCTCATTTAAATTTAATAACCGCACTCTGAAGTGGAAACATTGATGTTATATTAAAAATGATAGCAAAACGCTGCATATACAGTGTCCTATTATTAATCTCTTCAACGACCCAACGAGGCATAGGCTATTTGATGATTTCTGTCTTATACTTGATGACAGANGCTTGATGACAGAGGTGAAATAATTTGTCCAACACTATGTCCAAGAGTAGAAGTAAAGTCCTTCTCTCAACCACCGTGCTGTTCTGCCTTATTGCCCTCAGAGCAATCGGGCTTGGAGAAGTGATGTGACCTGGCCAAGGATACACAGCCAGGAAGTGGAAAGGCTTAAACTCAGGTTGTTACAACTGTGTTCTTGCTACTATCTCACCAGTCAGTTGTCAACAGAAAGTTTTAGGGAAATGCTCAGTTAAAAAAGAACAAACAGGGGCACCTGGGTGGCTCAGTTGGTTAAGCATTTGCCTTCGGCTCAGGTCATGATCCTGGAGTCCCGGATTCAGCCGCGCATCAGGCTCCCTGCTCAGCGGGAAGTCTGCTTCTCCCTCTGCCCCCCACCCCACTTGTGCTCTCCCTCTCCCTGTCTCTCAAACAAATAAAATCTTAAAAAAAAAAAAAAAAAACAAACCAAACTAAGCATAGCTGTTCCCAGAAACATTCAGGTGTTATAATTTAGCTTGTTTACATCATTGGCCAGATGATAACGGGCTTCCTTGTAGTTTTCCTTAGCTATATGGAGAAGTCCCAGGTTCCGATGCAGTAAAGAGTGGGTGGCATAACAACAGTCAGTTGACTTGAGGACTGTCCACTGGGCTTGGGATAGATATTCCTCAGCTTGGACAATCTGGCCCAAACCTGCCCAAAAGAAGTAAAGAAGGTTATAATTCATACTCTGGCCAGAGGACACATGATGAAATGTGAGTCACTGCCCATTCATTCATTCATCGCCTCAAACATTTATTGACACACAAAAACTTGCACATGGACATTCATAGCAGCCTCGCCATAATAGCCAAAAAATAGAAACAACCTAAATGATCATCAGCCGGTGAGTAGATCCACAAAATGTGTATCCATGAGTGGAACATTCTCCAGTCATAGAAAGGGATGGAGCACTGACGTATGCTGCCACACAGATAAACCTTGAAGACACTTCACTAAGTGAAAGAAGCCAGACATAAAAGGTCACATATTGTATGAGTCCATTGATATGAAATGTCCAGAACAGACAAATCCATAGAGACAGAAAATGGTGGCCTGGGACTGTGGGGAGGGAGAATGGCGTGTGACTACTATTATGGGTATGGGGGTTCATTTTGGGGTGACTAAATGTTCTGAAATTAGATGCAGTGATGGTTGCACAATCTTGTGAATATACTAAAACCACTGAATTGTACTTTATTTTTTTTAAAGATTTTATTTATTTATTTGACAGAGAGAGAGAGACAGCCAGCGAGAGAGGGAACACAAGCTGGGGGAGTGGGAGAGGAAGAAGCAGGCTCACAGCAGAGGAGCCTGATGTGGGGCTCGATCCCATAACACTGGGATCACGCCCTGAGCCGAAGGCAGACGCTTAACCGCTGTGCCACCCAGGCGCCCCTGNTTATCTCGGAGGGAACGATGCTGTGCAGTGCCACTCAGCACTCACCCTTTGCTGACCAGGGGCCAGGCCCATGGATGACACCCAGCTCTGCCACTGAGAAGCTCACTGTCCAGTAAAGGAAGAGGAGAAGGCACCGGAACAAATGAGCAGTGTGACTTCAGAGAGTTTACCCTGGCTTATGGAGGGATAACACATTAGAAATGGAGGCTCTGCAGAAATCACGGGGGGCTCCAGTAGGTCTTTCTCTCTCTGCATCTGTCCCTTATGAGCCCCTAGAAAGGCTGTGTGTGGTGGCAGGGCTCTGAATTCTTCCCAACACTGGTGGAATCTCTTTGATGCCCCCATTTCGGTGTCCTCCTCAGCAAAATACAGAAGATGGCACCGATGTGCTCCACGACAGGGACAGTGGCTCTCCCTTGTGGGGACAAGGGCTGTGGATTAGGAGGCGTGAAGTCACTGTTCTGCTTTTCAGGGAGAGCTGCCACTTACCCAAGCCGGTGTCGGTCTCAAATCGTTTGCCCAGTAAGTCTATCTGCTGGATGCGAGCCTGTGAGAGCATTTGGTAGCGATCATTCAGGTATTTACTCCAGATCTCAGAGACCTGTTGGGAAAGCAGATGCAATCCGAGCAGCAGGCCAGACCCGAGCCTAGTCTATTTTGCTAGTGAAGAATCAGGGAGAAAGGAAAGTAGAATATATCATGTATCAGACCGTGTGATCTTGGGCAAGTCATTTCATCTCTCTGCGCCTCAAATTTCTCATGAATGGTCTGACACCAGCCGTAAGTTAAAAGGCCGCAGTACCAAGGCTCAACTCCCATATTCCCCAGCTCACCTTGGTGTACAACGTGTCTGCCAGGTCCAACTTTTTAAGGCCATAGAAGATCTTAGCCAGGTGGAAGTAGCCCCCCGAGGTCCTGATGTCCTCTGTTCCAAATGCACAACTGGCAAAATAAATCTATAGCAAGAGGAAGAAGGGGTGCTTTAGTTCTCCTTGTAAATCATACATCTGATAAAGAATTTGTACACCCAGAANCATTCAGCTGTACGCTTAAAGTGAGTGAATTTTATGATATCTATCCATAAAGATATGGTTGGTTTGTTGCTGGGTTTTTTTTTTGAAAGGTAGGCTGAAGGATGGAGCTTGAATCTATTTCTTAACTGCGTGGCCCGGCTCAAGACAGCACCTGTGCCTCTGCTTAATTTGTTGTAGGTGAGCATAGAGAGAGAAAACGCAAATGAAGAAGTGTATCAGACAGTCTCCCAGGTGGAACTAGTTGGGACTTTCAAAGTATTTCCTGAAGGTAGTTTAATGAAAGGATTATTTAAAGAGACATACAGAGGTTAAGGAACCAACAAGAGCTAGTGAAACACCAGGGACTATCAACAGCAAGAAACTATTACTGTCCTGACTCCCGAACAGAAAGGGAGAAAGCAAGGTCCCCAGGGCCCCACGAGAGCGAGAGCTATGGGAGAAGGCCACCTGCCAGGAGCTGTGGCCATGGAGGAACACCGCCCCTGCCAGAACTGGGATGGAGCGGAAAGGCAGCAGGGAGAGTAGATACCCAGCCTCTATCTCTTCCCAACATTCACTCCTCTGCCATGCTTCTCACTCCCTAAATCCAATGGAAGCCAGAAAGCAATGGATTCTGGGTTGTGTAGTCCGTACAGGTCAGCCTCTCAGGGCACAGCAGAGCAGAGAATGGA
This sequence comes from Ailuropoda melanoleuca, assembly GCF_002007445.2. Lineage (NCBI taxonomy): Eukaryota > Metazoa > Chordata > Mammalia > Carnivora > Ursidae > Ailuropoda > Ailuropoda melanoleuca. Next base: position 19,045,454 of record NC_048219.1, read on the forward strand.
TTTGGGGTCAGGGGATGTGGAGACTAACCAGCACAAGCACGTTTCCAGTGGATTTATGGACCTTGTGCAGTGGAGGCAACCAGAGGGAGCGTGCCCAGTGCAGAGGCTAAAGAGAGAACCAACCGGTGCTGAGACCGCCTCTTGACCCTNGTTTTTTTTTTGAAAGGTAGGCTGAAGGATGGAGCTTGAATCTATTTCTTAACTGCGTGGCCCGGCTCAAGACAGCACCTGTGCCTCTGCTTAATTTGTTGTAGGTGAGCATAGAGAGAGAAAACGCAAATGAAGAAGTGTATCAGACAGTCTCCCAGGTGGAACTAGATGGGACTTTCAAAGTATTTCCTGAAGGTAGTTTAATGAAAGGATTATTTAAAGAGACATACAGAGGTTAAGGAACCAACAAGAGCTAGTGAAACACCAGGGACTATCAACAGCAAGAAACTATTACTGTCCTGACTCCCGAACAGAAAGGGAGAAAGCAAGGTCCCCAGGGCCCCACGAGAGCGAGAGCTATGGGAGAAGGCCACCTGCCAGGAGCTGTGGCCATGGAGGAACACCGCCCCTGCCAGAACTGGGATGGAGCGGAAAGGCAGCAGGGAGAGTAGATACCCAGCCTCTATCTCTTCCCAACATTCACTCCTCTGCCATGCTTCTCACTCCCTAAATCCAATGGAAGCCAGAAAGCAATGGATTCTGGGTTGTGTAGTCCGTACAGGTCAGCCTCTCAGGGCACAGCAGAGCAGAGAATGGATTTGGGGTCAGGGGATGTGGAGACTAACCAGCACAAGCACGTTTCCAGTGGATTTATGGACCTTGTGCAGTGGAGGCAACCAGAGGGAGCGTGCCCAGTGCAGAGGCTAAAGAGAGAACCAACCGGTGCTGAGACCGCCTCTTGACCCTAACCTCATGCAGATTCCAGGCTCAGGAACTTTTCTCTCTAGTCACATTGTCCACTACTGCAATCCTGACAGAACCCTCATTAAATTTTGCAAGACCAGCTCCATCGTCACCCTCCTCCTCATCTTATCTAACATTTGTGCATAGTTTTATAGTTTATAAAGAATGTCCATATACAAACAGCTCATTTAAATTTAATAACCGCACTCTGAAGTGGAAACATTGATGTTATATTAAAAATGATAGCAAAACGCTGCATATACAGTGTCCTATTATTAATCTCTTCAACGACCCAACGAGGCATAGGCTATTTGATGATTTCTGTCTTATACTTGATGACAGAGGTGAAATAATTTGTCCAACACTATGTCCAAGAGTAGAAGTAAAGTCCTTCTCTCAACCACCGTGCTGTTCTGCCTTATTGCCCTCAGAGCAATCGGGCTTGGAGAAGTGATGTGACCTGGCCAAGGATACACAGCCAGGAAGTGGAAAGGCTTNACTTGATGACAGAGGTGAAATAATTTGTCCAACACTATGTCCAAGAGTAGAAGTAAAGTCCTTCTCTCAGCCACCGTGCTGTTCTGCCTTTATTGTCCTCAGAGCAATCGGGCTTGGAGAAGTGATGTGACCTGGCCAAGGATACACAGCCAGGAAGTGGAAAGGCTTAAACTCAGGTTGTTACAACTGTGTTCTTGCTACTATCTCACCAGTCAGTTGTCAACAGAAAGTTTTAGGGAAATGCTCAGTTAAAAAAGAACAAACAGGGGCACCTGGGTGGCTCAGTTGGTTAAGCATTTGCCTTCGGCTCAGGTCATGATCCTGGAGTCCCGGATTCAGCCGCGCATCAGGCTCCCTGCTCAGCGGGAAGTCTGCTTCTCCCTCTGCCCCCCACCCCACTTGTGCTCTCCCTCTCCCTGTCTCTCAAACAAATAAAATCTTAAAAAAAAAAAAAAAGAACAAACCAAACTAAGCATAGCTGTTCCCAGAAACATTCAGGTGTTATAATTTAGCTTGTTTACATCATTGGCCAGATGATAACGGGCTTCCTTGTAGTTTTCCTTAGCTATATGGAGAAGTCCCAGGTTCCGATGCAGTAAAGAGTGGGTGGCATAACAACAGTCAGTTGACTTGAGGACTGTCCACTGGGCTTGGGATAGATATTCCTCAGCTTGGACAATCTGGCCCAAACCTGCCCAAAAGAAGTAAAGAAGGTTATAATTCATACTCTGGCCAGAGGACACATGATGAAATGTGAGTCACTGCCCATTCATTCATTCATCGCCTCAAACATTTATTGACACACAAAAACTTGCACATGGACATTCATAGCAGCCTCGCCATAATAGCCAAAAAATAGAAACAACCTAAATGATCATCAGCCGGTGAGTAGATCCACAAAATGTGTATCCATGAGTGGAACATTCTCCAGTCATAGAAAGGGATGGAGCACTGACGTATGCTGCCACACAGATAAACCTTGAAGACACTTCACTAAGTGAAAGAAGCCAGACATAAAAGGTCACATATTGTATGAGTCCATTGATATGAAATGTCCAGAACAGACAAATCCATAGAGACAGAAAATGGTGGCCTGGGACTGTGGGGAGGGAGAATGGCATGTGACTACTATTATGGGTATGGGGGTTCATTTTGGGGTGACTAAATGTTCTGAAATTAGATGCAGTGATGGTTGCACAATCTTGTGAATATACTAAAACCACTGAATTGTACTTTATTTTTTTTTAAAGATTTTATTTATTTATTTGACAGAGAGAGAGAGACAGCCAGCGAGAGAGGGAACACAAGCTGGGGGAGTGGGAGAGGAAGAAGCAGGCTCACAGCAGAGGAGCCTGATGTGGGGCTCGATCCCATAACACTGGGATCACGCCCTGAGCCGAAGGCAGACGCTTAACCGCTGTGCCACCCAGGCGCCCCTGAATTGTATTTTAAAAGAGTGAATTTTATGTATGTGAATTGTATCTCGGTTAAAAATATATGTACATGTATACTTAATATCTTTTATGTACCAGGCCTTGTGTGCCGTGATGAGGATTCCAAGATGAACCAAAGCCATTGCCTCTGAAAAATTTACAGCTGGGTTCAGGGAATGCATGTGTGAAATATATTTATAACACAGTATGAGTGCAATAAGGTTTGGAAGTGGCAGAGAGTAGGAGGTGTTTAATTCTATAGATGGGGTGGAGGGGACAATGGAATGGGGAGAGGCATGGTCAATGCTATGGACTGAATGTTGTATCCCCCCAAAATACATAGGTGAAGCCCTAATCCCCAAAGTGATGGTATTTGGAGGTGGGGCCTTTGGGAAGTGATTTGGTCATGAGAATGGAGTCCTATGAATGGGATTAATGCTGTAAAAGAAGACATTCAAGAGGGGTGACCCCCCCCCCNTCAAGAGGGGGGCCCCCCCCCCCCCGCCATATGAGGATAAGTGAGAAGAGGCTGTCTCCAAGCCTGGAAGTGGGTCCTCACCAGACACCGAATCTGCTGATACCTTGATCTGAGACTTTCAGCCTCCAGAACTGTGAGAAATAACTGTTATTGTTTAAGCCACCCAGTCTGTGGTATTTGTTACAGCAGCTGAACCAAGACAGGAAAATCTGAGCTGCGTTTTGAGGATGAATAGAAGTTTTCCTGACAGAGAAGGGAGGACGGGCTCCCGGGCACTGTGTCACTGTGGTGACACAGACACAGACCGGGGGAGATGTGAAATAGCGGGCTGTGTTTGGAGAAGCATATACGGTGTGATGCTGGAGCACAAAGCGTGAGGGAGCAAGTGGCAGGACAGGAGGCTAAGGAGGTAGCCGGGGGACAGGTCACGGAGGGCTGGAGGGCTTAGTAAGTTGCACCGAGGAGCTGGAGGCATGTGGATAAAAACCGGAGGATTTTCAGAAAGGGAGAGGATTGGGTTTCGATTTGGAAGGCTCTCCAGGAGCCAGGGCGGTGGAGGGACCAGAGGGCAAGAAGCGAGTGGAAGACTCGCTAGAGGACTTCCGAAGCAGCCCGGGCGAGGACTGATGAGAGCCCGGACTGCGGCAGCGAGCGAAGGCGAAGCCGACCCGCCAGAGACACTGAGGGGCTGCAACGGACAGCACACGGTTACCAGGTAAAAGGCCCCTTTATTTCTAACACTCAGCTACCGTCGAAACTTTGTTTGGTTGTAAAGATGCATAACAGTGTCCTGCCTCCCTGCTTGCCTCCTACGGAGGCTGTCAGAACTGGACAGAGAACTACCCTGCCAGCCTTCCGCAGAGCAGGAGGCACGCTCTGGGTGCGAAGTATTTCCTGTGATGGGTGCGGCGGCAGAAACGGCGCCAGGAAAGGTCGGGAGACGAGGACACAGACCCCTCATAAGTCAATCTTCTGTTCTGCTTGTCCTTCCTCCCAGGGCTAGCTCACACGCAGGCATTACTTATTCTAGCTGTAATCATAGTCACTGAATTAAAGGAGAGCCAAAGAAGAAACAATCGAAGGGAGGAAACAAGTAACTTCGCTTGACTGAAGTTCAAACTAAAATGGGAAAATACTAGATTAGAAGCAAGAGGCGGAGGCCCAGGATCCTGGCTCATGCAGACGTGGCAAGTCATATCTTCCATCTGGATTTTCTCTATAAAATAAGAGCTTCAGGCTGAGGTCATCTCAAATTTTAAAGAAGCAAACGACTCTCAGCACAGGTTATTTACATGGGAAGAAAATTGGCAGAGGGCACTGACGTATGTTGGAAACTTTTCACCTTCATCATGCGGTTTCTCTTTAAGAAGGCAATGCCAAGAAGGAAGGCCCCAAGGCCAAGGTGAACTAGGAACTAAACAAGCATCCAAAGGAAAAGGCATACGTGGGAGAAAAAAAGCCTTGAGGCCCCGAATCCAGAGAGCGGGTATAGTGAGGTGGAGGGATGTGCTGCTCCCCGCGGGTCCGAACGAAGGCTGGCCAGTGAGTGCGTAAGTTTAGGCATGCTCCTACCTAGTGCTTGCCTGGACAGGTGTAGGGATGGAGTGGAGGCACTAGATACACACCGTTGCCAAAGGAAGTGAGACTATCCTAAAGGGTCACGTCACTAGCCTATGGAAGAAAAAGAGAAAGGATAGCCAGTTAAGGAGTAAGGGCCCTTGTCTGCAAGGTGAGACAACAGGCTTACCCTGGGCTGGCAGCTGACCAGAGAGACGTAAGAGGGAAGATTTTGGAAGGCTTGATGACGAAAGTAAAGCAGCACAGAGTAAAGCAGTCACGGATGATCATCGTGAGGCTGGGAGGCACCCCGGGGAAGGAAAGGGATTCGCACTTACTGAGGGCCTGCTATTTACTGAATGCACACTACACGGCCATCTGCCTCTGTGAGCTAACTCCGCAACAACCCTGAGGGATGACTACCCGAGGAGGACCGTGCAGAGCAGGAAACTTCATTAGTTCGCGCCACCACACTTTCACGGAATGTAGTCTCTACCACTTTGCTAGATGCTCGGTGCATACTGGTGAGTAAACCAGACGTGATCTCTCACCACAAAGAGCTTGTAATAAAGGGAACCAGATGCATAATAAACAAAGAAAAATAAAGTGCTATGAAGGAAATGAACAGAACACAGTCATCCAAAAAAGCAGGAAGAAACCTACCTTGATTGGATGATTACAGAACAGCTGAGAAGGTGATATTTAAGCAGGTACCCGATGATTGAAAAGAAGCCAGCTATATGTTAGGAGAAAAAAAGCATTCCAGGCAGCAGGAAGAGTATGTGTAAGAGCCTTAGTAAGAAGAGCCTGATACCTAGCACCACCCAACCAGTAAAGAAAGAGTGGAGGGGTCCCTGGGTGGCTCAGTTGGCAAAGCATCCGACTCTCGATTTCAGCTCAGGTCATGATCTCAGGGTTGTGAGATCGAGCCCTCTGTACTCAGCAGGAAGTCTACCTGAAGATTCTCTCCCTCTGCTCCTCCCCCCACTTGTGTGCACGTGCACATGCATGTGCCCTCGTGCTCTCTCTAAGTAAATAAATTTTTAAAAAAAGAGTTGGATTTTAAATTTTTTGTTTTAAATATTTAATTTATTTATTTGACAGAGAGATAGCCAGCGAGAGAGGGAACACAGCAGGGGAGTGGGAGAGAAAGAAGCAGGCTCCCAGCGGAGGAGCCCGACATGGGACTCGATCCCGGAACGCCGGGATCACGCCCTGAGCCGAAGGCAGACACTCAACGACTGCGCCACCCAGGCGCCCCAAGACTTTGAATTTAAACCCAGGTTCCCTGGTTCCAAAGTGCTGACTAGAGTGAGGGAAGATGAGCAAGGTGGCTCTTTGAAGTGTTACTGAAAATATCATCTCTAGTTGATTAAAATTCCAAAGTTTTACCTAAAAGAAAAGGTTAAATACCTGTTATTTTTTCCACTCCAGTCTAGAGGAATCTCTTAGATGAGAAAGAGACATGTGCACAAGGAATGTGATTTATTTAAGACTTTCAAAAAGGTTGGCAAGGTTTTCAATGACTGGGGGAGGTATAATGAGAACTTCCATTTAGACGGAACTTTCCAGCTTGCAAAGCGCTCTCATGTTCATTACACACAAACTCATTTAATCCTCACAACAATCCTGTGAAGGGGACTCAGATTCACCAAATGCTTTCCCAGCGCCCACCAGATGTGAGGTCCTCTGAGAGGAGTTTCTGAGTACCTCCTCTGTGCTAACGGCTGTTCTGGGTGTGAAGACACTCTGATGAGTAGGAATAGGGACAGCTGCAGTTCTCCCTGAGCTTACAGTCTAGCGGGAAAGAGAAACTTTAATTAAGTAATCTCATCAATGGATATGTAATAATTAGTAGTGGTATTTTGGGGTTTTAAAAAGATTTTATTTATTTAATTTTAGAGAGAGCTCGCACGCAAGATGGGAGAGGGGCAGAGGGAGACGGAGTGGGGAAGAATTTCAAGCCGACTCTCTGCTGACCACAGAGCCCAGGGCAGGGCTCGATCTGATGATCCCGAAATCATGACCTGAGCCGAAACTAAGAGTCGGTTGCTTAACTGACTGAGTCACACAGGTGCCCCTGGATATATAATTATTATTGAAATAAGTGACTAGAAAAGAGAAAGAGGTTTTTAAAGGGGTACATAAAGAAACCTGATCCAGTCTGGAGGCTTGGCGAGGCTTCTAGACCAGGGGGTGGTAACTCTTGAGCCAAGACCTGAAGGATCTGAATAGGACTAATTCAGGTGGGGGGTGTGGAGGAGAGGTGGGGAGCATCGCTCAAGAAGAGCCTTCCAGAACAAGAAGAGAGGCGGCCAGTGTAACCAGAAGGGAGAGAGAAGATGTAAGATGAGGTGACAGGATTCATAAAGGCTGGACGAGGCTGCATCTCACAGGCTGCTTGGGGGAATCTAGTCTTTCTTTAGTGGAGTGATTTGACCCACATTTTGTATAGAGGCCAGCCTGGAAGGAGGCCAGAGATGTGAAGAGTCCAGTTGTTAGCAAGCAATAGTCCAGATAAGAAATGGTAAGACTTTGGCCAGGGTGAACTTTTCCAAAATCCCACAGCTAGTCAGCATCAGAAACATACAGAACCTGGGCTGTATTTCCTTGTCCAGTGCTCTTCCCTGTAGTTTTGGTGCAGGGACAGTCTGGAATGGGGAGCCAGACATGAGGGGGGTGAGGAGGGCATTCTTGAAGTTATGTGGCCTGGTACGGGGGAGTCAGAGCCCAAACCAGTGAGGAGGGGATCCATGCAGAAGAAGCAGCCTTGAATGAGGAGTAAGAGCCCCTGGAAGGAGAGAAAGGCATCTGCAGGAAAGAGTAGGGTTGGAGATGGGAGATTGGTTCATACAGGGGAACTGATGAAATATATAAGTATATTAATGAAAAAGGAAGGCAGTGTTCTCACTGTCACAGAAGAGAACTACAGATATAGAATGGGAGGAAATTAGATTGAACCCTGTGGTAGTGTTGGACTGAATTTAGAGGTACTGGTATGGACCCATAGTCATAGCTCTATCTATACAGAGAGAGAGTGGGAGCGGATGAATTTAGAGGTAATGTGTATACATTGTTATATTTACACATATTCCCTAACTCTGTCCCCTGAGAAGGCTTGGGAGCACCTACCTCAATAGCAAGGCATACGTCTAGTGTACAACTCTTGCCTTCTGAATTCCATTTTTTCACTAAAAAAATCAAGGCTCCTTGGAGGTATGTTCCAGAAAGCCGGATGGTAATTGAAGAACCATGGGGATGTGTCAAGGAGACATGGAAGCCAGTTTGAACAGGCCGCCACTTGCCAAATCAGGAAAAACCTCAGCACCAAATTAATGACAGTGACAGATTATCAATCCATTGACTAGGACAGGGAACCAAGAGTTCATACTGATACAAATAAATAAATGAATATATTGGAAGTCTGATGGAATGGGATATTTATATGGTTTCAAAATACCTCCCCATAAAATACTTATTAGTTGTGAAAAGGAGGAAGAGTATACAAAGGAGCCTGGCAGATATCACCTTAATAAGGTGACTTAAATGAGTGTCATCAGGAATGGAACAAACTGAAAACATGTGCCGACTTGCAGGATGAGGCGTGAACAACACAGCAGCACTCCTGTGACACTCACCTGAGGGCCGTCGTGAGGAAACATCAGAGAAACCCAAATCGAGGGACGTTTTGTAGAACACTGGCCTTTAATCTTAAAAGTGTAAGACTCCTACAAGTCCAGGAAAGACTGAGAAACTATTCCAGAATGAAGGAGACTAAAAACACATGGCGACAAAATGAAAAGTGTGATTTTGAGCTGTATCCTTCTGTTGACAAGGTGTAATTGGGAGGACTGGAGAAACATTGAACGGGGACTGCTCAGTAGATGACAGCAGACGCTGGGCGTACAGTGGATATGAAGGAGAACGTCGGTGGGAATGCGTCAGGCAAGCAACTCACCCTCACATAGCTGGGGGAAGACAGGTTCTTTGTACTGTATTTCCAACAGTTTTGCCTTTTAAAAGTTTGCTTTTTTAAAAAATACAGTGGCAACTAAAATGCATAAAGGGGTTGCACAGTAGCTAAAACACTGCACAAGCTCAAAACTGCGAATTCCCCCCAAGACGCTGATTCTCTTCCTGTAGCACCCGCCACGCGGGATGGAGCTCCGCCGCACCTGTGCTGCCACCCTCACCCGCAGCGTGGGCTACTCGTTCTTCCCTGTCCCAGCCACAGCAGCAGGCTCCCAGAAGCCCGCTGGAACCACGTGACCCTGACACAAAGGTAGATAAAGGCAAACACCGCACTCAAGCTGAGTCAACACAACTCTCCTAGGAATTTAGCACTGGAAATCAGATGCTGACTGTTTCTACTACCCTCCTTGAATCTGGAGGTCATGGAAGTTCCGTGGAAATTCCACTACATCTGATATTTGGGGGGAGCTGTTTCCACGGTAGGCATAGGGCAGAAAAATCTGGTCTGCAGAGATAGCAAATAAAACAGATGCAGAGATAAAAGCAGAGACAAGACACAAGGCCCAAGAGAGAGAGTCTGTTACAACATTCAGATTCTAGGACCTCAGGAAGCCTCAGTTTTCCTGGGACACTCCAGGGTCCTCATAAATGTCCTCCTTTTGCTTAGGCCAGCCGGAGCGGACTTCTGTCAGTAGTAGCCAAAAATGCATGACATCTGCTTCCCCACCTTGTGCCCAACTTTACAGCAACACGGCTCTTTTATAAAAGGTATCTTGGTGCCATTGCCGAGGCTGTTGACTGAACCCAGTATAGTACTCCTTAAGGGGCTGGGGGGCGGGGGTCTCAAGTCAATTCACTTACCAAGGCTCGCCTCGGCCAACAGCAGGTAAGCAGGCACCAGCTCCACGGAGCTCAGGCCGTGCACGTTCATGCGGAAGCGAAGCGAGTGCAGAGCTGCTGGGACAGCAGCTTCATGTTTTCCTTCAAAGAGGTATTTCTGGGCCACGGTGTAGCAGAATTCAATCAAATGCTTCTGTGGAAGAAGAAAACTAGACCATCTGAGGCAGTCTGAAGGTCAAAGGTGGTGGTGGACATGGGTACACGTGGGGTAAGGCCACTATCTAATGAACTGGTTGAGGGCACCTAGTCAACCTGCTTGTATGAAGGTGGACATGAGACCCAAAATAGGTGATATAAAAAGGGAAACCCGGATTGTGAGGGCCTTGAGGTCCAGGAATAAGTGTCTTTTCACCTAGGTTCATTCATCAGCCTGAATGAGTGCTCAGGATAAAGTTATTAAATATTATTTTTGTGTTTATAATAAAATTGTAGTTTAGCAAAACTATCATGTCTCTGGACATCCTAAAACTTTCTGACTTTCTATTTGAGTTGTAATTTTGAGAGAAACACTTATCTTTTCCTCTGGAGTTATCCTGCTTAGAGAGTATCAGAAATAACTTAAATTCTGCATTGTTCCAAAGCCCTTCTCAAAGTGCCACAACACTAAAATTGATGAATCTGGTGTTTTGAGATTTATGGCTTATAAAGCCTAATTTTTTAAGAAAAACTGAGATGCCATCAATGCCATAATAGAAGTTTTTAAATCTCCTTTATGAATTCACTAGTGTATTTATACACCATTTTTTTAAAGATTTTATTTATTTATTTGACTGAGATAGAGACAGCCAGCGAGAGAGGGAACACAAGCAGGGGGAGTGGGAGAGGAAGAAGCAGGCTCCCAGCGGAGGAGCCTGATGTGGGGCTCAATCCCATAATGCCGGGATCACGCCCTGAGCCGAAGGCAGACGATTAACCGCTGTGCCACCCAGGCGCCCCTATACACCATTTTTGACCTCCTACTATGTACGTATGCTCTTATCAATATACTTGGCATATGCGGATGTTATGGCTGAATTTTGTTCCCCTCCCAAACTCATATGCTGGAGTCCTAACCCCTAGTACCCAAGAATGTGACTGCATTTGGAGACGGGGCCTTACAGAGGTGATTAAGTTAAAATGAGGCCATTAGGGTGGCCCCTGATCCAATTTTACTGGTGTCCTTATAACAGGAAGAAATTTGGAAGACACCAGGCATGCACGTGCCCACAGGAAACCAAACCTGCTGAGACCTACCCTTGATCTTGGACTTCTGGGTTCCAGAATTGGGAGAAAAAAAAACATTCCTGCCGTTTAAGCCACCCCGCTTGTGGTATTTTGTTACAGCAGCCCTCGGAACCTAATACAGTAGGTATTCAGTAACTGTGTGGAGAACAACTGACTGAGGACATAAAGTCATAAAACCAAGTCTCTGTCCTCAAACGGTTTCCAGTGTGGTGATCCCGACGCGGTACACCCTTCGTCCTGGGCGGTTTCGCGGCCCCGGGAGCTAGGCCTGCCCCGGCCCCGCAGGACCCACCTGCCGCTGCTGCAGCTGCTGCAGGCCGTGCTGCCGCTCCTCCTCGGAGTTGTAGAAGGGCATGGAAGTGCGCAGCGGAATCAGCAGCTGACATATCTTCTCATGGATGCTGCTCCAGTCCGCTCTTTGATGAACCACACCACTGACAATAAAAACATGGACTTCGTCATCTTTCTCTTTGGCCTGGCCTGAGATTCTAGCGGCCGCACCACCAGCCTCGCCCTAAAAACTAGAAAAGGGAGCCCAACACGTATCAGGCAGGGAACCCAACGCCATTTCTGACACAAATCTCTTTTCTTTCATGTGGTTATTTGATGGTGTAACAACTAGCGGGGCTGGGAGGCTCTTGTTTCTTCAGGCACAGGTCACGCTCTGAAGTCACGTGGTGACGCTGGGGCTCTTCTGGTTTTCTGCTTCGTTAATCACCACAAAGTTGACTTTTAACCCAGCCTTGTTCTAAAGCCGTTGTCAGAATATCTGAACATCAAAGCCGATGGGCGTGAGGGTCTTTTTGGGGGGAAGAGAAAGGAATTTCCATTCGCTGAGGCTCTAGGGGACGCTGTGCTGTCATGGGTGCCACTGGGTTGCGTGGCTCTGGAGAGCACCTCTGACATGGTCTTCTGTGTTCCAGGGGCACGCTCCCACCAACACACTAGGAACGGCCCCCCACCCAGTGCTGCAGCAGGTGTTTTTGCTAGTAACTATTTAACTTTTTGAGAACAAAACAAAAGCTATTTCGAAGATACGGAAGCACAGGAGTGGAGAGCCTAAGGAGTTAGCTAAGCCTATACTCCAGAGCCCGCTGATTTTTAGCTCTCCAGAGGGAAGCACTGTGACAGTTTGGTAGAAAGCTTTTCTTTGTTTTACACACAGTTTTACATACTAAACTAAATACAGTTTAATATTTTTGAACACTTAATTGGACAGGACTGCAGTCCTACAGAGAATCCACTCCCATTCCTTAAATAATTGCCTCTATGACTGATTCCCAAATCTATTACCCGATTCTGACCCTTTCTCCAATTATTTTTTTACACTTTTAAATTGATATATAACTCACATACCATAGAAAATTCACCAATTTAAAGTATAATTTAAATTCAGTGGTTTTTAGTATAATCACAAGGTTGTAAAACCATCACCCTATCTAACTCCAGAACAATTTCATCACTCAAAAAAGAAAACTCCATTTGTTCTAGCTGGTTCTCTCATTCTTTCCTCCACCCACTGGTGCCCAGAAACCGCAAATCTACTTTACGTATTTGCCTGTTAAGGACATTACATATAAATGGGAACAGACAATATGTGATCTTTTGTGTCTGGTTTCTTTTTTTTTTTTTAATGATTTTTTATTATATTATGTTAGTCACCATACAGTACATCCCCGGTTTCCGATGTAAAGTTCGATGATTCATTAGTTGCGTATAACACCCAGTGCACCATGCAATACGTGCCCTCCTTACTACCCATCACCGGTCTAATGGGATAGACTTGTGTCTGGTTTCTTAGACTTAGAATAATGTTTTCAAAATTCATCCATTTCATCACATTTATCAATATTATATTCCTTTGTACTACTGAATAAATATTCCACTGTATGGTTGTATCACTTTTAATGTTTATCCTTTCATCAGTTGGTGGACATTTCTGTTGTTTCTACTTTCGGCTATTATGAATAATCCTTCTATGTACATTTGTGTATAAATTTTTGTGTGAACGCATGTTTTCAATTCTCTTGAGTATGTGCCTAAGAATGGAATTGTTGGGTCATATAGTAACTCTATGTTTAACTTTTTGAGGACTGCCAAACTGTTTTCCACAGAGGTTGTACCGTTTTACAGCCCAGCAGCCATATAGGAGGGGTTCACTTTTTCTATATCTTTGCCAACACTTGTTACTGTTTTGTTTTACTACAGCCATTTAGTGTGTGTGAAGTGGCATCTCATTGTGGTTTTATGTTGCGTTTCCTTGACAAGTAATAGCGTTCAGCATCATTTCATGTGCTTATTGACCATTTGTGTATCTTCTTTGGAGAATTATATATTCAAATCTTCTGTCCATTTTTAAACTGGGTCTTTTATCTTCTTATTATTGAATTTTAAGAGTCCTTTACATACTCTAGATATAAAATCCTTGTCCGATATATGATTTGTAAGTATTTTCTCCCATTCTGTGGGCTGTCTTTTCAGCTTGACAGTGTTCTCTGATGCACGGAAGTTTTAAATTTTGGTGGAGTCCAACTAATCTATTTTTTCTTTGGATCCTGTGCTTTTGGTGTCATATCTAAACTGCTGCCTAATCCCAAATCACACAGATTTCCAACTATGCTTCCTTCTGAAAGTTTTATGTTTTTAGCTCTTAAATTTAGCTCTTTTTGTCTATGGTGTAAGGTAGGGGTCCAAATTCATCTTTTGCATGTGGCTACGCAGTTAACCCAGCATCATCTGAAAGGGACCAGTTGAATGGTCTTGGCACCCTTGTTAATAATCAACTGACTATAAATGTACGTGTTTATTTCTGGACTCTCAACTCTAATCCATTCATCTATATACCTATCCTTATGCCACTACCACACTATCTTCATTACTGCAGCTTTGTAGTAAAATTTGAAATTGAAGAGTATGAGTCCTCCAGCTTTGTTCTTTTAGAAGACTTTTTAGCTGTTCTGGGTACTTTGCATTTTCATTTAAATTTTAGGATTAGTGTGTCCATTTGTACAAAAATGACAGAATTTTGTTAGGGATTGCATCAATAGATCAATTTGAAGTGTTACTATCTTAATAATATTGTCTTCTAAACTATGAATATGGAGTGTCTTTCCATTTATGTGGGTCTTTAATGTCTTTCAAAAATGTTTTTTAGTTTTCAGTGTATAAGTCTCACCCTTCTTTGGTTAAATTCCTTTCTTTTTTTGATGCTACTGTAAATGGAACGGCTTTCCTAATTTCATTTTCAGATTGTTCATTGCTAGCATGTATAAATACAACTGATTTTTACACATTGATGTATTCTGTAATCTTGCTGAATTCATTTATTAGCTCTAATTATTTGTGTTGTTTTCATAGGTTTTTTAGGGATTTCTCTATGTAAGATCATGTCATCACCAAACAGAAGTACCTTTACTCCTTATTTTCCAAGCTGGATATCTTTTATTTCATTGTCTTGCCTAATTGCCCCAACTAGCATTTTTAGAACAGTGTTGAATAGAAGTGATGAAAGCAACATTTTTTTGCCTTTTTAAAAAATATTATGCTAGTCACCAAACAGTACATCATTAGTTTTTGAGGTAGTGTTCCATGATTCTTTGTTTGAAAGCAACATACTTGTCTCATTCCTGATTTTTGGGGGGAAAGATTTCAGTCTTTGATCACTAAGTATGATGTTAGCTTTGTGTTTCTCCATAGGTTATTCACTGATACCCTTTACTAAGTTATGAAAGTTCCTTTCTATTCCTAATTTGTTTTTATCACAAAGGTATTGGATTTTATCAAATGCTTTTTATGTATCTATTATTGTGTGGTTTTTTTCTTCTCTTCTGTTAAGATGATGTCTTAAATTGATAGTAGTATGTTGAACCAACCTTGAATTCCTGGGAGAAACGCCACTTGGTCATCCCTTTTATATGCTGCTGGATTTGGTTTGCTAGTATTTTGTTGAGAATTTTTTGCATCCGTATTCATGAGGTATATAGATCTGTAGTTTTCTTGTGATGTTTTTGTCTGGTTTTGGTAGTAGGATAACACTTATCTTATAAAAGGAGTTGGGGACTTTTTCTACCTCTTTTATTTTTTTGGGAGAGTTTTTAAAGAACTGATATTAATTCTTCTTTAAGTATTTGATAGAATTCACCAGTGAAGTCATTTGGTCCTGGGCTTTTCTCTGTGGGAAGTTTCTGATTGCTAGCTAAATCTCTTTAGTTACAGATCTACTCAAACTTTTTTTTTCTCTTGAGCCAGTTTTGGTAGTTCATGCCTTATAAGTAATACATTTCATCTAGGTTTTTTATTTGCTGGCATACAACTACATGGTATTCTCTTATAATCTCTTTTTTTTTCTGCAAAGTTGCTAGCAATGTCCCCACTTTCATTTCTGACTAGTAATTTGGATGTTCTGTTCTTGGTCAATCTGGCTAAAGGTTTGTCAATTTTGTTAACCTTTTTAAAAAACCAACTTTTGGTTTTGTTGATTCTCTATTGCTTTTCTATTCTCTATTTCACTTATCTCTGCTCTAATCTTTAATATTTTCCTCCTTCCACTAGCTTTGGGTTGAGTTTGCTTTTCTTTTGCTAGTTTCTTAAAGTGTAAGGCTAGGTTATTGATTTAAAATCTTCCTTCTTTTATAACGTATGTGTTTACAGCTAGAAATTTCCCTCTGAGTACTGTTTTCACTGCATCCCGTAAGTTTTAATATTTGTGTTTTTGTTGTCACTTCATTTCAAAGCATTTTCTAATTTCCTTTGTGATTTCTTCTTTGACCCATTTGTTGTTTAAGGCTGTGTTATTTCCATGCATTCATAAATTCCTCAGATTTCCTTCTGTTATTGATTACTAACTAATGTCATTCCACTCTGGTTACAGAACACACTTTATATAATTTCAATCCTTATAAATTTATTGAGACTTGCTTTATGGTCTAACACATGGTCTATCCTGGAGAACGTTCCATATGCACTGGAGAAGAATGTATATTCTGCTGTTGGTGGAGGTGTTCTATAGATGTCTGTTAGGGTTAGTTGGTTTATAGTGTTGTTCAAGCCTTGAATTGCCTTGCTAATCTCCTGTTCATTATTTACAGTGGAAAACTGAAGCATCCAACTATTATTTATTTCTTCCTTCAATCTGACAGTTATTACTTTGTACATTTTGAGATTCTGTTGTTGGGTACATAAATCACGAATTTTTGCATTTCTATTGCTTATTGTATATTTTTACTCAAATGTGACTAAGTTAACTGTTTGATTCCAATTACACATATTCTAAAACTGGTAACAATAAGCTAGCACAGGGCCAGCAAAGTTTTTCCATAAAGGGCCTAAGAGTAAATATTTTAGGCTTTGAAAGCCACATGGTCTCTGTTGCAAAAATTCAACTCTTTTGTTGAAGCAGAAAAGCAGTCATAGATGACATATAGCTTTGGTCAAGCACTCTCTCGCCCTCCTTCCTTCTGGCGTAACAGAAATGCAATAAGGTATTTTCTTTATAAACTGCAACTGCTATCACAGAAATGGTAAAAGCATTAACAAAATTTTCATAGAGAATTATTGTACACAAATCAATAAAAGCACTTACCAGCCAGGATACAGAGATAGTTGCGTTCCACAGGGTACTTACTAAATAGGGGCTTCCTGAGTAATCGTGTGAGCAATGGAAATATTAATTTACTGAACTACCTAGACTTTTTTTGACATATCTTGCTTTTCCAAATAAAATGAGCATTATTTATATATTCATGAGCTCTCTCCTTATTCGTCTGTTTCACCCCTAACACACAACACAGGATCATGCATAAAGAAGGAGCTGAAAATTATGTTTTCAATCAGGGCTCATAATCAAGTAGCTTGTGAGCCAGACGTGCTTTGTTTGGCCATTATCATGTTTTTAAAACTGAATTTGGATGTCATTAGGCAGGACACTCATTCTGCAGTTTACCACAGATTCTACTGTCTCCTACTATTGAATACCACTGCACTGCTGTTTTCTCTTCCTGGCCAGTGAAAGCATTCTCATTGGTGCCCCATATGTTCAATAAAAGGAAAACTTATTTCAAATTACTCTTATCTATATGCTATGATTTGCTCACTATAGTACTGAAGCCTCTTTTACCTGTCTGTAATGTTTCAGTGAGTACTTTACTAAAATTGCCTTTTCTTACAAATGATCAGTTCCCTGGGAACATTCTCACAATGCAATACAGAACAGTATGTGCAAGATTACACAGACCGTATAAAACTGATATATGTATAGGAAAAGGATATAAGGAAATTGATCAAAATGTCAGGTCATTAATCTCTGGGTTGTGAGATTATGGATTATTTCTCTTCTTTATTTTTTATATTTTCAAGGTTTCTACAGTGAGCACGGTTTACATTTGCAAAAGGAAAAAACTCTTTAGCAGAAAAAGAAAAAAAAACTTTCACAAATTTGGGTGGACTGTCCTTCCTGCTCCTTAAATTAGAATGAGGAAAAAGAATATTTATTGAGTGCCAACTTGGTCTCAGGCATGACACTACATGCTTTACATTCAACCAAAAAACTCTGTGAGGGAGGAGTATTAAAGCCCCCATTTCTGAGATACAGAACAATTACCTCAGTTTTATTTTATGGGAAAATCTTTAAATCACCAGGACACAAGCATATAGAAATCTGGAGATTACATGCAAACAAAGAATCATGGAACACTATATCAAAAACTAATGATCTACTGTATGGTGACTAACATAACATAATAAAAAATAAGAAAGAAAAGAAAAGAAAAGAAAAGAAAAGAAAAGAAAAGAAAAAAAGAAAGAAAGAAAGAAAGAAAGAAAGAAAGAAAGAAAGAAAGAAAGAAAGAAGGAAGGAAGAAATCTGGAGAAAAGGGGTGGGGTGGGGGGGAGGAGAAGACCTTAAAGAGAATTAAAGGCAGTGAAAAAGAAGAAAGGAAATAATGGTGGATAAAGGCACAGGAAATAATAATTTATTCATGCATTCATCAAATATTTAGTTTCATCTATTTCAAGATACTTTGCAAGAGACGGTAGGGTATACATAGATGGGTTTGACACAGATCAAAAGATAGCATATGTATGACAGTCCTTCTATATGCCTCCAACATAACATCCTGCCTTAATGGAACACAATAAAATTGACATAACACACTTGCCGACAACGGAAATGAAGAAGGGAAGAGTCAACTGAGAGTAGAGAGTGACTACAAAGTGAGTTGAGAGGAAGAAGGAATTACTTCTGGCTGCAGGGATGAAGGCGAGAGGGAAAGAGGTAGATGCTCATATCAGCCAAAGGACTCTCACCTCTCCCCTGAGTGCCAGGCTGGTACTTGAAGTTGTTCACTAGCCATCTCTCCCAAGTGACCTGAAGGCCCTAAACTGCGTCCACAACCCAATCCGTCACCCACCACCACCTCCCTCTGTGTTAATAGGTTTACTATCCAATCAGAAGTTTGCTTATTCAACAAATGATCACTGAATGTCTGGTATGTGCGACCACTAGGTTCAGTAAAAGACACAGATATTAAACAAGTAAACACAAAATTAAAAAATACCGGAAAAACGAAGAAAAAGGTGAGACAGAAAAATAAGAGGAGTATTTTCAGAAGGACCTTTCTGAAGAAATAACGTTTCTGAGAAATGAAGGATGACAGGGCCCTAGGAAGATCTGTGGTTGAAATGGAGGTTCCCAGCAATGAGAACAGCCTAGGAAAAGAAACTGAGGTAGGAAAAGACTTAGCAAATCAGAACTGAAAGAAAACCTCTGTAATTACATCAAAGAAGAGAGGGGGTGAGCGTGGTGGGAAATGAAGGAACAGAGCTAACTGGGGCTTTGTAGTTTCTGCTACAAATTCTGAATTGTATTCTACATGTAATGAAGAAACAGCAATGAAAACACAGATGTCACCCCTCCCTTCATGGGATATACAGACCTAGTGAGGAATACAGAGTATTAAACAACTGATTTCAATCTGTGTCATAAGTTTTAGGATAGGGAATATATACAGTGCTGTGAGAGCACTGAGGAGGGACCCCTAATTCAGTCTGAGGAGGTATATTCACTCCACTGGGACCACTGCAACAAATTCTTAATCAGTTATGCAGCCTCCAGGGTCTACCTTCCAATTTATCTTCCACACTGCTACCTGTCATCTTTCCTTAACACAAATGAGAGCCCATCAAAACCATCCATGACCTCCCAGAGGATAAATTCCAAACGTCTTCATCTCATGTCACCATTTGGCCCTAACCTGTATCTTCTCGGTTAAAACTCCTACTACCACCTACAGCATGGTTTTTAAACTTTCTTTTTAGTGATACATTTTATCATTACAAACACACATAGCCACATAAAACACTAGGAAGTTTCAAGAAACAATTAAAGTAGGATTACTTTGATACTTTCTATTTTATTCTACATTTTTCCCCTAAAATGTTTGTTGCTTTATTCATGAGGGGATTTATTCATCCAGTGGGTCTAGTCTGCAATTTGAAAATCAGTGACTGCCTCCTCCACTACTACCTTCTCTACTCAGCTCTGAACAAACCGTTCTTTCACCCTTTACCCAAGTAGGCCTGGACACCAGGAGTACCCTGCCCTTCTGTCTTCGTTGTTCATTCACCTAGCAATTTCCTACTGACCTTTCAAGAGTCATCTCAAATTATTCAGAGAAACCTTTCCAGATATTGCCCCAGTCACCACGCTTCCACCCTTAGAGGTCCCATGAAATAGCACACCCTGAATGACAGT
Source organism: Ailuropoda melanoleuca (assembly GCF_002007445.2). NCBI lineage: Eukaryota > Metazoa > Chordata > Mammalia > Carnivora > Ursidae > Ailuropoda > Ailuropoda melanoleuca. Next base: position 19,065,159 of record NC_048219.1, read on the forward strand.
ACTTGTCATGCAGGGTCTATTATAATGACTTTTCAAAAACAAGTTAGTCGGCTCTGGACTAGGTTTCTGGACATCAACAACCTAGCTGTTTTATCTCAGGTCCAACATAGGGTCTCATCGGAAGCAAAAGTCAGGGGGATGTTATGTTGAATAAATGAAAACTCACCTCATTTTCTACTACCCTCCCCACACTCTTACCACCTTGGCTGTGCGCTGCTTTCTGCTGCTCGAGCACACCAGCCCTTCCTCCCTCCGGCCTTCCTCTTCCCCCAGCACTAACAAGGCGCACTGCTCCTATATCATCTTCAAATCAATATGTACCCTTAGAAAGGTCATCTGCCCAACCTCCCATCACATTTCCTTTGTCCTTATGGCATTTATGACTCTCTGAAATTATCTTTTCGTTTACTTATCTATGTTCCTCATTAGTATGTTAGATCTTTGAGGGGGCACAGCCCACCGAGTATCCCCCAGTAACTTCGGCTGCTAGGACCATGCATAGCGCACAGTAGGCGGTCAACAAAACCTCTGGTGACGAACGAGGGAGTGGGAGAAGAGGCAGACACAGAAGTCTTAGGGACCTGTGTCGAAGCCACCTTGAGTGTTCCCTGGCAGAGCCGGTGCTATGGCTTAAGCAAGACACCCAGGTGCCACATTTGAGGGCCTACCAGTAATAAGTGACCGTGCAGGCCGTGCACACCCGCTCGGCCGGGGCTTCGCACACTTCGCAGCGGAGCGGGCGCCCCTTGGGCACGGCCAGCGGGTAGATGATGTCCATGTTGCCGCCGGCGGAGTCGGTCTCCAGGACGGTTGCCCGGAGAGGACACGCGGGACGCCGGCGTCACGTGACCGCCATCGGGCAGCCTCGGTTCCAGATTTCAAGCGCAGGGGGGAGGGGCGTGACTCCACTGACATCTAGAGTGTATTTGTGGGGCTGAAAACCAACAACAACACAAAACTCCTTCTCGTTAAGTCCCGAAGGTTAAACGGCCGAGCAGTCTGACTTCCCGGAATCTAAGTCCGGAAAGGCCGATATGGCGGCTGACGGGAGGCAGAAACGGCCAGTTCTTTACCCGAGCAGGAAACGAACGTGAGGGACGGGACCCTTCCAGATGCCCGCCCAGCCAACAACCCCGGCCAGCTCAGGGTCGCCTCTGCGACGCTGCGGGGCAGAAGCCGGACGCAAGCCCGCACGAGGAGAAAGCAGGCGCCGGCGGGCGGCGCCTAAGGAAAAGGCCCGCCCCCTGCCTGGTGCGGCTGCGCGGGGACCGGGATCCGGGCAGGGGCGCGGCGCGGGCGGCAGCGGAGCGGCGCGTGCGCGAGTGCGGGCGCGCGGGGACTGATGGCGGAAGTGGATCTGGTCGCCGAGTTTCCCAAACCTGCGGATGCTGCGCGCTACGCCGAGGTTATGGCTTGCTTCGCCGCCAGGCTGGGCGCGCAGGGCCGGCGGGTGGTGTTGATCACGTCCGGCGGCACCAAAGTCCCCCTGGAAGCCCGGCCAGTGCGCTTCCTGGACAACTTCAGCAGCGGGCGGCGCGGTGCTGCCTCGGCCGAGGCCTTCCTGGCCGCGGGTTACGGGGTCTTGTTTCTGTACCGCGCTCGTTCCGCCTTCCCCTATGCCCACCGCTTCCCGCCCCAGACCTGGCTGTCGGCGCTTCGGCCCTGCGGCGCAGCCGCTTCGGGCTTGCTGAGCCTGGAGGCCGAGGAGAATGCGCTTCCGGGCTTCGCGGCGGCTCTGCGGAGCTACCAGGAGGCTGCGGCTGCCGGCACCTTCCTGGCCGTGGAGTTCACCACTTTGGCGGACTATTTGCATCTGCTGCAGGCTGCGGCCCAGGCGCTCAATCCTCTGGGTGCGTGCGCTTAGGAGTTCAGAGTTTCCTGCAGGCAGAGCCTTTCTCCCCAAACACTTTCCCCCTCACCTTTTCATTATCCGCAGTCTAACAGCCGGGGAGCCTGAGTTGAAAGGAGCAGATCCCATATCCCACTCCAATTTATTACACCCTGTGCTTCTCTCTGCAGGCTCTTCTGCGATGTTTTACCTGGCTGCGGCCGTGTCAGATTTCTATGTTCCTGTCTCAGAAATGCCTGAACACAAGATCCAGTCATCTAGGAGCCCACTGCAGGTGATGGGCGCTTCTCTTCCAGAGATCTGATCCCCCATAATCAATCTTGGGTTAATTCCCTCTTGATCTGGAGATGGCCTTTCTGCATTCCGTATGTGATAGGCACTAGGGATACAGAGATGAATAAGACACCGCCCTCCCTCAAGAAGCTCACAATCTAGTGAGGGAGCTGGACACAGACTAATTACAATACAGAGTGAGAAACGCTCTAGTAGAGGTACGTACAAAGTGCAGTCAGAGCATGGGGTGAGTGAATCTTGGGGAAGTCAAGGAAGGCTTCCTGGAGGAAATGACATAAACTGGGTTTTAAAAGATGAATAGAGAGTATAGCAGACAAAGTGGGGAAGGTCATTCCAGATAGAGTACAAATTGGAGTTTGGAAATGAGCCGTGTGCTGTGAACTGAAGTTGTTTGGTAAGACTGGAGAGCAGGGAGAGTGGGGCGCAGGGTGGGCCGGCTGACCGAAGAGAGCTTGTTTCATAGATTTTGTATTCCTTTTTAAGGAGCTTGGACTTTATCCTGTGGAGCTAAGGAAAACAAGTGGGAGAAGGAGATAACAGTATTTATTTGAAAAAAACATTCTGGCATCAGTATTAAAGGTGAATTAGGGAGAGAGTGGCGGATGTAGGTCAGATGACGATGATTGCTGTATTTTAAGGAAAGGGTATGGGGTGACTAGAAGTGTGGTTGAGATGTTGAGGTGATCTGGCATCCTGGAACCTGAGAGAATTCTTAATCATTTATGATTCAAGCAGAATTTAAATAGGAGAAACTACCTGTGGGACACTTGCTGACTTTGTAGGATACTTAATTTGTTCATTTCTTCAGTAAATATTTATTGAATACCTACTGTATGCCAAGTACTGTAGTAGGACCCGGAGATAAAGCAATGTAAAGAAACACACTGGGCCCTTGTGTTGCTTACAGTCTTCAGAGACATAAGTAAGTCAAATGCATACTGTGTTAGGTACTGAAAGATGCTATGCAGAAAAACTAAGTGAGGAGTGGGAATATAATCCCTTTAACACTTGCTAACTTTCTGAAATCCTGATAATTATCATCGTAATTTCACACTTTTAAAATTCTGGGAGGATTAGTTTATCCTCTCTTTTTTAGTTCTTTCTTGAAAGTACACAAACCAGCTCAACATTGTTAGAACAGTCAAGACTGGTATAGTAGGAGTTTTGATCAATTGAAAATAAAATCAGTTCTATTTCTTCAGTGCTAAGATGTGTTATGAGTGACAGTTTTTAAATGAAATCAGATAGCCATTCTACCAGTATAAGGGATATTTTAGGCTACGAGGTTTAAAAACCCAACGCTAATTAAACTTCTGCCAAAGTTACATTTGCGTTACAGATTTGCGTGAATAGATTTGTTTATTTGAGTGTTTGGTTTAAATAAGGGGAATATTTAAGAAAATATAATGCTGTTTTTCAGAGCTCTGTTAATGGTGATGAGGGTGGTAGGGCAAGGTTAATTCATAAGACATGGTTTTGTCTCAGAATTTGTATAACGTCTTGAAATTACGAATCCTTATGAACCCTACAGATCCAAGGGTCTTAAGCTAAGCATTTAAAATGCTCTGAAAAGTTTGACAATGAGAAATCCCACTTAAATCGACACAGTCAAAAATCTGAGTCCCTGCTTCCTTAGTTTCCCATGAGACTGACCTGGTAGATATTGACTTTTGTTTGCTTATTAAGCTTTTCTTTTTCCAATACAGATAACAATGAAGATGGTGCCAAAAATGCTTTCTCCTTTGGTTAAAGACTGGGCTCCCAAAGCATTTATAATTTCCTTTAAGTTGGAGACTGACCCTTCCATCGTAATTGATCGTGCACGGAATGCTTTAGAAGTTTATCGACATCAAGTGGTGGTGGCCAATAGCCTTGAGTCACGACGGTCCTCTGTAGTTATTTTAACGAAAGACTCAGAAACCAAGATATTGCTGTCAGAGGAAGAAGTAGGAAAAGGCATAGATATAGAAGAGAAGATAGTGGGTGATCTTCAGTCTCGACACATGGCTTTTATACATGACAACTAAAAAAGCCTTTGTAGGATCAAAAATTATTCAGTGGATCAGGGCTCTTATAAGTGGTAAAAACAAATCCTTTGCTTTCATAAAGACAAAAAATGAAGGGAAAAAACAGTGAGTGGTATGCAGGTGAATATAGTTTGGTTTTTATCTTTTAACGATCATTTCATCCTGAGTAAAAATGAAAACAAAAGGAAAGCAGTTATGACCAAACCACCTGACACGCTCATCTGATTATCACCTGGATTTTGAAAATGAACATGAGCTGTTCCTCACCTTTAAAAAAAAGCTTATTGGAAATTATATTCCTCAACATATACATGTGAGGCCTGAATATCAACCTTCTTCATACTAGGAGAAGGATTACGGATGCATGAATGGCCATGCCTTAAAGATCAAATATTTCTTGATGCTTACTATGTGGTAGGCCCTGAGGATTATGAGGATTAAAAAGATGAATAAATATGTCTTTGTCTGGGAAATGGATGTATGAAAAATAAAGTGCAATAAAGTGTGTGCCCAAAAGCCAACATGATGGAAATGATGTTTTTTGAAAATTTATCAAAGGTGGGAGTACAAGAGGAGGACACTTCCCTTAAGATAGATTGCGCGTAGAATGATGAGCTTCCCACTACCTTCACTTTTTGCTCCTTTTCCTAGGTTGACTCTCTGTTTGAGTTAACAGTTTACCTTTCAAATATTCCAGAACTGTTCTTAAGGGAAAGGACTTCTACCTGGGGCCTGGAAAGGGCCTGTTAGTTATTTTTGCCCTGAGGGAAGCTTTCCTATGTGGTAAGGAGTAGGGGCTTTGAAGCCATCTCAGCCAAGTTTGACCCTTTAAGCTGTATTACCTGTTACCTTTGTAAGCTTAGACCATTGACTTAATCTCAAGTTCCTCATTTATAAAATAGAGATAATAACTCTCTCTGCTGAATAATGCCCTTTGTTGTGAGGATTAAATAAAACAGTGAAGATAAAGCGTTAGTCGTCTGGTGTCTGGAATGTAGACTTTTTTTTACCTGCGCATAAATTTTTCTCAGCAAGGAGGCATTCTGATGGTGTCTGACCTGATCCCTGAATTCTTGAGTTTTCAAAGCTCCTCTCACTGTCCTGGGCTTTAGGTTGGGAGTGTGCAAGAAATGTGGTTCCCTACAAAAAATGCCCTAAGTGATCTGTAGGATGATCCAGAGTGCATGTTGAGAAACTACCATTAATCAGTAGGTAGAAGCAGGAAATACACTTCACATACTTGATTTAAAATGCGATGATATTTCATGGAGTCGGAAAGTGTAGCCCAATGTGTCTGATGACAGTGGTACAATAAATTTTAGCTGAAAAGATTTGAGCAGAGGTGCAAAGATGGCATTGAAACATGTCATTCAATCAAGAAATGTGACTTTCAAGCAGAGGAAAAATAACTGCAGCAATCAGGGCTGTTCTGGAAACAGTAGTCCCACCGAACAAAAATTTTTAATTAACTTAAAGTCTAAGAAAAATCTCAAAGACAACAGGCTCTGTCAGCAGTGGCTGCAGTACTGAAGGGCTAGGAAGCCGAAGACTGATTTTCTTCCGTACATCTATAGCTTCCTGTGGGTGGTGACTGTCATGATGTTTGAAGTCCAACGAGGATAAATGGAGTGAAAACTAGAAGCGATCTTAATCTTTGTGCCTACCCTAACTATTACTTCCCTTAGGAACCATTTCCTATCCTGTTTTGTTAGGCTTAAACACACACCACTTTCCTACATGGAATTATTTAAAGTGTTTTCCAATTCCAATTTAATTCCCATGTGGAACACTTAAACAGTATTTACACATGTTAAAATTCCAAGAGGTTTTTTTGTTTTTTGTTTTGTTTTAACATTAAATAGAAGTATGCAAAGAAAGAAATAATGAAAAGGAATGCGAGTCGATGAGAGCAAATGAGAAAGCACTTGATCGAGATTGGAGGACCAAGAAATGTTTCCCTGAGGAAGTGACACTTGAACTGATAAGCAGGAGTTAAGTGGACTGGAAGTGATGGTGGTGAGCATTTTAGATCAGAGAAAACACACTTGTAAGGTAGAAATGGTTGAAGTAAGGAATGAGATCTGTCCAGATAACTTGCAAAGCTTTGGAAAGGATCCCATGTGGAACTAGAATAAGACCGAAATGTGGGTACCCATTTGGGATATCAGCAAAGCAAGGACCCCCAAAACATGGGTCAAATCAAGCTTTGATGAACTGACTAGAATCTTGTAATAAGAGCATTTAAATGAACATGATATAAACCAAGCCTCTCTCAAGTTGTCATTCAGAAATTTTTATTTTGCACGACATAGGTGGAGGAACGGTTCACTTAAACTTAATTTTCTAGGACTTCCAAAGGGCTTCTGTCTTAGGGACAGTTCTAGTCAAGTCCGATTTCTTCATCTTTACAACAATAAAGCCGGGTCCAAAAAATGTGATTTGCCTTAGGCGCCCCAGGTGGTGACAGATCCAGGATTAAAATTCAGAACTCTGACCCCCTCCCTTTTAAGAATGAAATTACATCTAGAAAAATAACACCAAGGTTATTAGGCCGGGTCTCCACTTAAGGCCTGGCGGGAAGCTACTTGAGAGTTACAAACGTCCGCTAATGAAAAGGAGCCTCAAAGTAGAAAAAGCGCACCTGTGTTGTTACCATGGTTACTGGAAAGCCAATGGAATGAGCCGTATTTTCGTTTCAGCCGAAAAGCCCCGCCCCACGACCCGAAGGCCAATGGTGTGCACTGTCTCCACAGGAAGAGCAGCCCCTGAGCCAATGGTGCGCGTCGTTTCTATGGTTCCCGCCGGAAGGACGCCTCGGCGTCTCTGCGACGAGCGCGGTTGCTATGACGCCGGGGCCTGGGCAGGCACCTGCCGCCGGCCGTGCGGTGGAGTGGAGCGAGCCGGGACCGTCACGGCACTTTCCGAAAGACAGTCTCTGGCCTGGTTCCTGAGGGTCCCGCGGTTCCCGCCTCAGCCCCGAGGAGGAAAGAGCCTTTTCTGCGTTCCTTTTCAGCGTCCCAGGTCTTTCCCGCCTGTCTCACCAGTGTGGCCTGGAACCGGAGGAGAGCCTCTCCTGGCTCTGCCTTTGTAGTGGCGGCCTGGAGTGATTCTGCCTGCAGAACGATTCGCCCGTCCCCTGGGAGCCAACCGCCCCAGGCCTTTAGAATTAGGCTGTCTGTCTTATGTAGACAGAGCTTGCAACCCCGGCACCCTTAGTTGGGTGGGCGCTCCTTTTCTCAGTGCCCAGGCGAAGACGCAGCCCTGCACAGACCGCTGCGCCTGACCCGCCTGGCCGGTGCCGAGGCCTCCGAGCCACGGCTTCCCCTGGTAGGCTTGTGAACAAAGAACTGCTGTTTTCTGCTTTTTCGCCGTATGTTCGTCATGCGGGACCTTAAATGCCGTTGAAGCTCTGGAGAGGCCTTTTGTATCTTCAGCATCGACGTCATCAAGTCAGTTACCTTCTGCCTTTCGAGCTACAATCTCATCCGCTTCTCTCATCGCCTTGAGCACCAGTTTTCTCACCCTGCTCATTCCACAGCCATCACAGCCATTTTCACCTTTTCTTGTCCACGCTGTACGTCACCGAATGTCCATTCGTCTCCACCACCTCTGCCATCTATAGACCGCCCCCCTCTGCTTTCCTGCTACAATGCTTTGGGTAGCTAAGTATGCCACATTCTCCAGCTCTGGAATCATTTGGAAGATTTTGTTTCTCTGCACTATGGCAAGCTTCCTGTCTTGGGTAAACTAACTAGCATGGAGAAGCGCACATTGGTAAATACAGACAGTAAATTTCTGCAAGCCTAGTGCGTTTTGAAAACGGAGGGGGGGGAATCAAAATGCATTTTTAGGCCCGTCCCAGGCTTATATAAAGAAAGAAGAGTGTTCCTTGCTCAAGTGAACACTATGTTAGATTTGCATGATGTATTCATGCACGCGAAAAGATCATTCAGAATGATCACGTAGCCATATTTCAGCTTTAAGCCCATATGAACACAATGCCTTGATACGGTCGAATTTTCTGGAGAAGAGATGCTTGAAACAGTTCTTGTGTCTTCTCTTCATGTCAGTTTCTTTCTTTCTTTCTTTCAGTTTCTTTCTTTCTTTCTTTCTTTCTTTCTTTCTTTCTTTCTTTCTTTTTTTATTCATTTTAGAGAGAGAACGGGTGTGCATGAGGGAGGAGGCAGAGGGAGTGGGAGAGAGAACCCTCAAGCAGGTTCCCAATGAACATGGGGATGGGGGGTGGGCTCTCCCAGGACCCTCAGATCAAGACCTGAGGTGAAATCAAGAGTTGGCTGCCCAATGGACTGAGCCACCCAGGTGCCCCTTCATGTCAGTTTTTTTTCTTTTTTTTCTGATTTTATTTATTTGAGAGAGAATGAGAGAGAGAGAGAGAGAGAGAGAGCATGAGAGTCAGAGGGAGAAGCAGACTGCCCACTGAGCAGGGAGCCTGATGTGGGGCTGGATCCCCGGATCCTGAGATCATGACCTGAGTCAAAGGCAGATGCTTAACTGACTGAGCCACCCAGGCGCCCTCATGTCAGTTTCTTAATCAGAAAACATTCTCTGTGATGTGAGCTAAGAAACAGAAACAATGAGGCAGAGTGATTGAAAATAAATATTTTTGGCAAGGGACCAGGCTTAAAAAGACCAGAACATAGAACCTTAAAAAACAGAATGAGATTCATTTAGAGCCAGTGAAATTTTCTTTTAGTTGGAAAACTTTAATTTGTCTTAAAGTATCTATTCCTTGTTGAGTCTTACTATTTCTTTTCAGTATTCAGGTTTAAATGTAAACTTATTTTGGAGATACGCACTTTTAGTGGGTATTTGGGGGGCTAGAATAATTTGGATATTGTTATTTTCTCATGCCAATTACAGCACTTATCTGTGACAGCTCATACTTGCAGCCAGGTCGAGTTTCCAAATACTGAGAAATTCAGCTTTCTCTTCTATCACAGATTGGAAAAGAAAAAGTAGTTCTGGGGGCATCTGCGTGGCTCAGTCGGTTGGGCATCTGACTCTTGATTTCGGCTGAGGTCATGATTTCAGGGTCGTGAGATCAAATTCTGCGATCAGTGTGGAGTCTGCTTGAGATTCTCTCTCTCCCTCTGCCCCTCCCCTGCTCACACTCTAAATAAATAAAATAAATAAAATCAATCTTTAAAAAAGAAAAGAAAAAGTTCTGAAACTTTTTCAATTTTCCACATTTAATGGATAAATTCTAACCTTTGAAAAGCCGAGTGTTAGATGCTGTATTTCAAGGGTCTTACCTCTCCCCTTCCAATATGTATTTACTGAACAAACATCATTAGGGCAACATTGAAAAGTTACTTTTTAAAAACTTTCCTCTTACCCTAGGACAGTGGCTCTAAACCCAGGGGGTGATCTTGCTCCCCATGAGACATTTGCCAAAGGATGGAGATATTTTCAGTTGTCACAGCTGGGGATGGATGTGTTACTGGCACCTAGTTGGCAGAGGCCAGGGATGCTGCTGTACGTCCTGCTATGCACAGAACACCGCCCCCCCCCCCAACGACAAAGAATTAGCCAGCCCAAATGTCAATAACGCCGAGGTTAAGAAACCCTGTCCCAACATATCAAGTTCATTTTTCTGTTCTGGGTCAACCCTTGCTCACGATGTACGTTTTTACATAGCTGTAATGATAGTGTATATTTTGCCTTTCTTTTTCCTGTTAATTTTATATTTTAAGCATTTAAACTTTGCTACATTGTTTTCAGTTTTTTGAAGAGTATTTTCCTCCTCATTTTACTTGGGAATTGGGAAGGAAAAAACTATATAATTTTTATACAGTTTTATGCAAAGTTTTATACAAAAATATAATATGTATTATATTTAAGATGCCTATAATTTTTAAATTATATTTGTGTAGAAGGGAGAAAGAAGGGTTAAGGTAAATAGCTTATCTGGGTATATCAGTTTTTGTGGCCATGCTGTTTACTTTTGTTCCCTAATGTCACTCTAAGACAGTGAGATCCAAAATTCATCCTTTGCTCAGAGCCAAAAGACATGCTGTAACGTGAGGTATGGTCCTGGCCCCTTCACTGTAGTTCGAGGCACCTGTAGGGGAAATAAGAACAAAAAGCAATGACTCTGCACCCATTCTCCTTGCCCTCTTTCCATTTAAAATTCTTTGTCTGTCTCTCAGTTTGCTTTGACAGTTTTACTAACTCATTCTTTATATCTGGAAGCAAAAACTTTTTAAGATAGTTAATGAACATTTATTCAGTAGCTACTTTGTAGAGAATAGTTTGTGGGTATGCTTTGTTATGTGGGTAATTTTAGATGCAGTTTAGATGTTAGAGCATTTATAATTCAAATAATGGATTTTTTAAAAAGATTTTATTTGAGAGAGAGAGCACAAGCAGGGGGGCGGGTAGAGGAAGAAGGAGAAGCAGACTCCCTGCTGAGTAGGGAGCCCCAAAATGGGCTTGATCCTAGGACCCTGAGATCATGACCTGAGCAGGAGGCAGATGCTAAATAATGGATTTATATTACCTCAAGATCTGCTTTTTTAGAATTTTCAAATTACTTAACCATTGAGTCTCAGTGAACCAACCTTCTGGAAAAATATGTGTTCTGGGATGTCATAGCAGAACAGGCAGAGCAGCCCAAATGATAAAGTCATGGAAATATAAACAGCATGATGGGGATCAGTCAGTATACTGGCGTGGAAGACTGACGTCAAGGCGTGGCAGAAGATAAGGCTGTAGAGACAGGCAGGACTAGGTTGTGAAGAATCTCTGGTCCCAAGCTGAGGGATTTGAACTCTTCCTGAAAGCAATGGGAATGAAAAGCAGCAAGTGATTTGCATTCAGAACAGTCAGTCTAAGGGCTTTGGATGGGGGCCAGCCTGGCAGCAGGGATATCGGTGAAGGATGCAGTGAAACAAACTGGTCAGTAATTGAGGAGAGCCTCAATAAGGCAGCGCCCTTAGAGGTAGCATCTGCACATTCAGCGACTGGTCATTAATGAGAGTGGGATGGATAAGAAGGCAGGGCCACAGGTGACTCCCAGGTTTCTGGCTTGGGAAACCATATTGATGGTGATTTTATTAACCGTACAAGACAGAAGGAGGAGCAGGAGGAAGGGAGAGATGAGTGGATTCAAGCTGAGTTTTCATTAGACAATTTGATATGCATTGGTCTTAAATAGTATACTCATTTTATATTGTCTTCTTAGCCTACATCCTCTTCTCCGGAATTTGTACCTCTCCGCCAATCCTTACATAAAGAGTAGGCTTTAGTGGCCATATTTGTACCTTTGCTTTCAACCCATTCCAGTGACAATGGACTGAATGAGGATGATACAACTAACTTTGGAGAGGGGGACATGGTTCATTGGATGAGCAAAAAATAATCATCTCTCTTTCATGAATTTGAATTAAAAGATAAAGAACAGAAATGACTTAATCCGAAAAGTTAGATAGGCTTGACATGTGAATGGCTTTTCCTAGCCTGGCTGAGGAGCAAGCGTAGAAAATCAATCCATGTGGAAAAGCAAGTAAATGGGGGCAGATTCATGTGGAAACTCAGAGATGAAGGACCTCATGGGTCAGGATAGACTAGTTCAGTCTGGTCCAGGATGGCCTGCCCAGTTCCGTATCCAGTTCCTATGTAGTCATATTTATTTTCCAGCATATGCCCTTTTATCTTATTTTAAGTAACATTTCTGTAATAGTTGGGATTGGTTGGCCATGAGGGTCAGAAAGCTCAAAATAAAAATGGCTTGAGGGGCGCCTGGGTGGCACAGTGGTTAAGCATCTGCCTTCGGCTCAGGGCGTGATCCCGGCGTTATGGGATCGAGTCCCACATCAGGCTCTTCTGCTATGAGCCTGCTTCTTCCTCTCCCATTCCCCATGCTTGTGTTCCCTCTTTCGTTGGCTGTCTCTATCTCTGTCGAATGAATAAATAAAAATCTTTAAAAAATAAAATAAAATAAAATAAAATAAAAATGGCTTGAAAAAGAAATTTATTTCTCCCAAATAAGAGTGAAGAAGCAAGCAGTCCAGGCTGATAGGGCAGCATCTTGAAATTGTCAGAGAGTCACAGATTTCTTCTCTCATGATAGTATATTATCTATGGCAGGTGGCTTCCACCCCATGGTGTCCAGGATGGCTGCTCAGGCTTCAACTATCTTGTGTGTATTCCAGCTGGTAGAATGGAGGAAGGAGTGAGGAAGAGTGACCCCATTCCTTTCAGAGCACTTCCTAAAGGTGGCGTAAAATTCCATTTATATTCCATTGGTCTGAACTTAAGTCACACGGCTGTATCTAGCAGTAAGGCAGGCAGCCATATGATCATTCAAGAAATCAGTTCTCTTATGCTGTGGGAAAAGGGAAGAATAAATATCGGGGGACAACTGGCAGTCTTTGCCACATGCACTTGTATATGTTCTAACTTCAGTGTGTTTCTGTTTCTTCCCATTTTTTCTAGATAGAGCTGGAGCTTAGCAAAGATGGATTATTATTTAATCCTAACAACCGCATGAGGTAGGCCTTATTATTAATCCATTTTATTTGGGGATAAATAAAAGTTTAAAAAAGTTAGGTGACTTGCTTAGTCACAGAGCTAGAAAGTGGTGGAGCCAGGGTTTGAACCAAGGTATGTCAGACTCCCATGTCCATGTTGTGAATCACGAGGACAGTGAGAAAGGCAGAGAGCCAAAGGCAGGATTCTTAGGACTGGCAGCATCTCAAGGGACTGTGGAAGAAGAGGAGCCCAGGAAAAATACAGAGAAGGAAAGGCCAGAGAGGCAAGAGTAAAAACAGGAGAAAGTGATGTCACAGAACAGAGAAAGGAAACACTTTCAAAATAAGGGTGCAGAGAGATCATATAGAAAAATTACAGAAACATGTCCAGTTTGATTGGCATTCTGAGGGTTATTGGTAACTGATATTTTGAGTACAGTGGTAAGAACAGAAGTCAAAATGCAGTTGAGGAGGGGAAGACGAATTAGAAGGAGGAATGTGGTGGGGTCAAAGGAGGGCTATTTTTGTATCTTTATTTTTTTTTAAAGATTTTATTTATTTATTCGACAGAGATAGAGACAGCCAGTGAGAGAAGGAACACAAGCAGGGGGAGTGGGAGAGGAAGAAGCAGGCTCATAGCGGAAGAGCCTGATGTGGGGCTCGATCCCGTAATGCCGGGATCATGCCCTGAGCCGAAGGGAGACGCTTAACCACTGTGCCACCCAGGCGCCCCTGTATCTTTATTTTTAAAACCAAAAACATCCTTTTTTTCCCCTTTTCTTTCTTTCTTTCTTTCTTTCTTTCTTTCTTTCTTTCTTTCTTTCTTTCTCTCTCTCTTTCTTTCTCTCTCTCTTTCTTTCTTTCTTTCTTTCTTTCTTTCTTTCTTTCTTTCTTTCTTTCTTTCTTTTCTTTCTTTCTTTCTTTCTTTTTCTTTCTTAGAGAGTGAGAGCCTGTGTGGGGAGGGGCAGAGAAAGAGGGAGAGAGAATCTTAGGCAGGCTCCACATCCATTGTGGAGCCCCATGTGGGGCACGATCTCAAAGCCCTGAGATCATGACCTGAGCCGAAATCAGGAGTCCAACACTTAACTGACTGAGTCACCCAGGCACCCCAAGACCAGAAACCACTTGAGTGAAGGGCAAGGGATCAGTAGAGAGGGAGATAATGAGTATACAGAAAAGAAAGAGCTTCCTTGAAGAAGCAATATGGGATGGGCTCTAGAACACAGGTGAAGACGCTTGCTTTGATCAGGAGGATGGACGTCTCCTCCACTGAGTGGCGAAAGAGAACGAGGTCTCTAAAGATGAAGGCGAGTATCTTGGTGTAGTGGAAGAAGTGGACAGAGCTTCATGATGACTTTAGTTTTACTAGTGATGTGGGAGACAAGGTCATCTGCCAAGAGACCTATTTAAGCAAACTTAAATAGATATAGAATAGTCAAATGGTCAAACTTTTCCAGGGCTGGGATTTTCAGGGAAGGTGGGACAAGGGGCAAGATAACTGGGGACATTGATGAGAAATTGCAATGATCAGCTATTGAGTCCAGGCTTGAGAGGAAAAGCCAAAAGGTATCTGGTAGTTTGAGAGATGTAATGGTCCAGGGACTGAGATCTCACTGTCATTGTAGAGTAAGTACAGTTTAAGAGAGCAACCACTTCACACCCATCAGTATGGATTCGTTACATATATAAAACAATCATAACAAGTGTTGGCAAAGATGTAAAGAAATTGGAGCCCTTCTGCGTAGTATGGTGAGAACATAAAATGGTGCAGCTGTTTTGGAAAACAGTAGGGCAGCTCCTCAAAAAGTTAAGCGAAGTTACATGACAACAATTCTCCTTCTAGGTATATACCCAAAACAGTTGAAAGCAGGGACTTAAACAGATACTTGTACACCCGTGTTCACAACAGTGTTAATTCACACTAGCTGAAAGGTGGAAACAGCTCAAATGTCCATTAACAGTTGAGTGGATAAACGAAATGTGTTACATACACACACAGACACACACACGCATGCATACACCCATATACCAGAATATTATTCAGCCTTCAAAAGGGAGAAAGAGAGTAGGAATGGGGACCAGGAGAGGAGGAGCACAAGAAGATTTCTAGCTGTAAGTCATGAGGAGGACACATGGGGTACAAAGATTCAGGCCTGGGTCCTTTTTTCTTTCAGTGTGAGGTTCAGATGATAATTAGAATTCTGTGTATTGTCCACTAGAACTCTTGATGTGAAAATGATAACACTGAAAAACTTAGCAAGAAAGGAGAAAAATAATACAAATAATCAGGAAAGCAAAACAGTATAGTTTGTGTGGACTGTCTGCAGTACAATAATAATTAGGCGGATCACTACAATTTGGTCAGATTAACTTGGTTAAAAGTTATGTCTGGGGGCGCTTGGGTGGCTAGTTGGTTAAGCGTCTGCTTTCGGCTCAGGTCATGATCCTGGGGTCCTGGGATCAAGCCCCAAGTCAGGCTCCCTGCTCAGTGGGGAGTCTGCTTCTCCATCTCCCTCTGTTCCCACCCCTGCTTGTGCTCTCTCTCTCAAATAAATAAAATCTTTTTTAAAAAAGTTATGTTTGGTTATAACAGCAAGTCCTCTTCACAGCTAGAGGTTCTAGTAACAGAGAAACACAGATACAACTTCAATCAGAAATTTATCTGTCACCTACCGTGATAGTGGAGGCTCTTTTGTAGCATGACCACTTTTAACTTGAAAACTAAAGATAATATTGATGACAGGCTTATATCAAGAAGTTTTGGAAGAGAACTGAATGATTTAAAAGCCACCAGAAGTTATAAGTCAAATTCTGTGAGCACAGTAATTCCTTGATAGTACAGAATCAGTGAGCTTGCTAGCTTCCAGAGGGGCCCTTTTATCTCTCAAATTCAATTGAGGGAAAAAAGGCTTCTTTGGAATTTATAACTTTGCAAGGGGGCTGTTTTCAGATTACTGAACTGTAAACTTCAGAACTGGCCATACAGAAAAGCTTGTTTTTTTAAAACGCACATTTGCATTATATATGTGATATATATATATAATGTCATCATTTCTTATTTTAGAAGATGTTATAAAGCTGTTGAACCTTTAATTTTCTTTGTGCTCTTGGCTATTCATGGAAATGTTCATCATAACTTGGTAACATACCCATTAACAGGAGAGCTAAACTATTTTGTACGGAGTCTAACTCTAGGTGTATATACATGTCAGCTTTCTTGCATGCTCCGTTGTGTGTATTTGTATGTGTGTTGTATGCATGTGCGTACATACACGTATGCTTATTTCTTTACCAAGGGACAAGTTCAGATAGAATATATATTTCACCATCTTGAGAAAGAAGGGATTGAATCCCTTGTTGCTATAAAAAGAACCGCTCTATTTTATTTGGTGCTTATTCCAGAACAGTGAAGACGGCTGAGCACTGCTACCAGAAATTTAGAAGAGTTTACAGTGAAGCACGTGGAAGAAATGAAAGACGTAAGAGCTAATAACATAAAGTTTTAAGATACCTGTCATTTTGTTCATTGTCCTTCATTAAATTGACATGTTAAAAACCAACATTTGAATATTACAGTGCAGTTTGCAAAGCACTTGCCTGTACATTTCCCCCCTAAATTATTCCAATAATCTGTATTCATTTCCAGTAGAGTGCATGTACAGGATGTTACTCAGAGATGACTGGTTGGACATCCAAATAGGTCTGCTCAAGGTGGCTTTCCTTATCTTTGTAAATTCATCCTTGTTTCAATAACCGATTTGTTTCAACTGTAGCTGACTCTCTTGCTTGTAGCTTATAGGCTTAGAAACTGATTAGACAAGGTACCTGGGTGGATCTGTTTCTCAAAGGTGACCTTACATTAACTACACTCACAGAGAAGTTTGTAGAAAAATAGATACCAGCTTACTAGTTGACAAAAAAATGTAATTTTGCCACAAGAGGCAGACACGTGTGTCCCGTGGCTGATGGATTCTTTCTCTACAGGTGCACTGCATTACAGATGTTTACTTGCTGAACAACTGATTCCAATTTTTATAGCACTGGCTAAGATAGTCTGATTTCCACCATAGGGCTCTCTATACCTGTCTTTGTTTCTGGACCTGTTATAGACAAGAACCAGGCAAGGTACCTAGCTCATAGAGGAGCAGATAATGGCATCTTTTGACTTTCTTATCACTCTTTTGATGTTTCCAATACTGATCAGCCTACTTTTTGACACATTCTTTCTTTAAATGAGTTAAGAAATTCTCTCAGGTTGCTTGGAAATCATTCTGCTGTGTTTCAACATCTCAGCTCAGGCAACTTACTGGTTTTCAAATTTAACTCTTTAAACCTTTTTTTTTTT
>NC_048219.1:19084155-19176621 GCF_002007445.2 Ailuropoda melanoleuca
AGAGAGAGTGAGAGCCTGTGTGGGGAGGGGCAGAGAAAGAGGGAGAGAGAATCTTAGGCAGGCTCCACATCCATTGTGGAGCCCCATGTGGGGCTCGATCTCAACCCTGAGATCATGACCTGAGCCGAAATCAGGAGTCCAACACTTAACTGACTGAGTCACCCAGGCACCCCAAGACCAGAAACCACTTGAGTGAAGGGCAAGGGATCAGTAGAGAGGGAGATAATGAGTATAGAAAGAGCTTCCTTGAAGAAGCAATATGGGATGGGCTCTAGAACACAGGTGAAGACACTTGCTTTGATCAGGAGGATGGACGTCTCCTCCACTGAGTGGCGAAAGAGAACAAGGTCTCTAAAGATGAAGGCGAGTATCTTGGTGTAGTGGAAGAAGTGGACAGAGCTTCATGATGACTTTAGTTTTACTAGTGATGTGGGAGACAAGGTCATCTGCCAAGAGAGGGGAGAGGTGAGATTTGGAGTTTGATGAGAGAGATGGAAGTTCTGAATAGTTGCCGAGTGAAATGGTAGCAGAATCTGGTAAAGAATGCATAGATTGATCTAGCAGGAGAGAAGCTTGGCTCAGGCTGCAGACCATGAATTTGTAGTGGCTCCAGTCTGCTTGCTTGTTTTATTTTTCTCTACCAACACTCAGCAAACTTAAATAGATATAGAATAGTCAAATGGTCAAACTTTTCCAGGGCTGGGATTTTCAGGGAAGGTGGGACAAGGGGCAAGATAACTGGGGACATTGATGAGAAATTGCAATGATCAGCTATTGAGTCCAGGCTTGAGAGGAAAAGCCAAAAGGTATCTGGTAGTTTGAGAGATGTAATGGTCCAGGGACTGAGATCTCACTGTCATTGTAGAGTAAGTACAGTTTAAGAGAGCAACCACTTCACACCCATCAGTATGGATTCGTTATATATATAAAACAATCATAACAAGTGTTGGCAAAGATGTAAAGAAATTGGAGCCCTTCTGCGTAGTATGGTGAGAACATAAATTGGTGCAGCTGTTTTGGAAAACAGTAGGGCAGCTCCTCAAAAAGTTAAGCGAAGTTACATGACAACAATTCTCCTTCTAGGTATATACCCAAAACAGTTGAAAGCAGGGACTTAAACAGATACTTGTACACCCGTGTTCACAACAGTGTTAATTCACACTAGCTGAAAGGTGGAAACAGCTCAAATGTCCATTAACAGTTGAGTGGATAAACGAAATGTGTTACATACACACACGGACACACACACGCATGCATACACCCATATACCAGAATATTATTCAACCTTCAAAAGGGAGAAAGAGAGTAGGAATGGGGACCAGGAGAGGAGGAGCACAAGAAGATTTCTAGCTGTAAGTCATGAGGAGGACACATGGGGTACAAAGATTCAGGCCTGGGTCCTTTTTTCTTTCAGTGTGAGGTTCAGATGATAATTAGAATTCTGTGTATTGTCCACTAGAACTCTTGATGTGAAAATGATAACACTGAAAAACTTAGCAAGAAAGGAGAAAAATAATACAAATAATCAGGAAAGCAAAACAGTATAGTTTGTGTGGACTGTCTGCAGTACAATAATAATTAGGCGGATCACTACAATTTGGTCAGATTAACTTGGTTAAAAGTTATGTCTGGGGGCGCTTGGGTGGCTAGTTGGTTAAGCGTCTGCTTTCGGCTCAGGTCATGATCCTGGGGTCCTGGGATCAAGCCCCGAGTCAGGCTCCCTGCTCAGTGGGGAGTCTGCTTCTCCATCTCCCTCTGTTCCCACCCCTGCTTGTGCTCTCTCTCTCAAATAAATAAAATCTTTTTTAAAAAAGTTATGTTTGGCTATAACAGCAAGTCCTCTTCACAGCTAGAGGTTCTAGTAACAGAGAAACACAGATACAACTTCAATCAGAAATTTATCTGTCACCTACCGTGATAGTGGAGGCTCTTTTTTAGCATGACCACTTTTAACTTGAAAACTAAAGATAATATTGATGACAGGCTTATATCAAGAAGTTTTGGAAGAGAACTGAATGATTTAAAAGCCACCAGAAGTTATAAGTCAAATTCTGTGAGCACAGTAATTCCTTGATAGTGCAGAATCAGTGAGCTTGCTAGCTTCCAGAGGGGCCCTTTTATCTCTCAAATTCAATTGAGGGAAAAAAGGCTTCTTTGGAATTTATAACTTTGCAAGGGGGCTGTTTTCAGATTACTGAATTGTAAACTTCAGAACTGGGCATACAGAAAAGCTTGTTTTTTTAAAACGCACATTTGCATTATATATGTAATATATATATAATGTCATCATTTCTTATTTTAGAAGATGTTATAAAGCTGTTGAACCTTTAATTTTCTTTGTGCTCTTGGCTATTCATGGAAATGTTCATCATAACTTGGTAACATACCCATTAACAGGAGAGCTAAACTATTTTGTACGGAGTCTAACTCTAGGTGTATATACATGTCAGCTTTCTTGCATGCTCCGTTGTGTGTATTTGTATGTGTGTTGTATGCATGTGCGTACATACACGTATGCTTATTTCTTTACCAAGGGACAAGTTCAGATAGAATATATATTTCACCATCTTGAGAAAGAAGGGATTGAATCCCTTGTTGCTATAAAAAGAACCGCTCTATTTTATTTGGTGCTTATTCCAGAACAGTGAAGACGGCTGAGCACTGCTACCAGAAATTTAGAAGAGTTTACAGTGAAGCACGTGGAAGAAATGAAAGACGTAAGAGCTAATAACATAAAGTTTTAAGATACCTGTCATTTTGTTCATTGTCCTTCATTAAATTGACATGTTAAAAACCAACATTTGAATATTACAGTGCAGTTTGCAAAGCACTTGCCTGTACATTTCCCCCCTAAATTATTCCAACAATCTGTATTCATTTCCAGTAGAGTGCATGTACAGGATGTTACTCAGAGATGACTGGTTGGACATCCAAATAGGTCTGCTCAAGGTGGCTTTCCTTATCTTTGTAAATTCATCCTTGTTTCAATAACCGATTTGTTTCAACTGTAGCTGACTCTCTTGCTTGTAGCTTATAGGCTTAGAAACTGATTAGACAAGGTACCGTGGGTGGATCTGTTTCTCAAAGGTGACCTTACATTAACTACACTCACAGAGAAGTTTGTAGAAAAATAGATACCAGCTTACTAGTTGACAAAAAAATGTAATTTTGCCACAAGAGGCAGACACGTGTGTCCCGTGGCTGATGGATTCTTTCTCTACAGGTGCACTGCATTACAGATGTTTACTTGCTGAACAACTGATTCCAATTTTTATAGCACTGGCTAAGATAGTCTGATTTCCACCATAGGGCTCTCTATACCTGTCTTTGTTTCTGGACCTGTTATAGACAAGAACCAGGCAAGGTACCTAGCTCATAGAGGAGCAGATAATGGCATCTTTTGACTTTCTTATCACTCTTTTGATGTTTCCAATACTGATCAGCCTACTTTTTGACACATTCTTTCTTTAAATGAGTTAAGAAATTCTCTCAGGTTGCTTGGAAATCATTCTGCTGTGTTTCAACATCTCAGCTCAGGCAACTTACTGGTTTTCAAATTTAACTCTTTAAACCTTTTTTTTTTTTAAGATTTTATTTATTTATTTATTTATTTATTTATTTATTTATTTATTTATTTATTTATTTATTTGACAGAGAGAGAGAGAGAGAGACAGCCAGCAAGAGAGGGAACACAGGCAGGGGGAGTGGGAGAGGAAGAGGCAGTCTCCCAGCAGAGGAGCCTGATGTGGGGCTCGATCCTAGGACTCCAGGATCACGCCCTGAGCCGAAGGCAGATGCTTAATGACTGAGCTACCCAGGCACCCCAACATTTAATTCTTTAAATCTAATTTGATTTCCAAACTCCTAAAGAAGAATGCAGCTCCTTTAGAGCAAAAGCAGGACAGCATAATAGACCATGAACTTTAACATTAGGCAGATGGGGGTGAAAAATTGCCTTTAGTACCGTCTTTCTGTGTAACCTTGGGCAAGTTAGTTAACTTCTTTAAACTTGAAATCCCTCATCTGTAAGATGGGGGTGATAATAGCTTCTTCAAAGCGATGTGAGGTTTACACGGGTTATATTCCATAAAACACTTCATATACATGTACTTCACACCTAGCAAGTATTCAATAAATTATAGCTGTTACTATTAGAAATAGGTGTTATTGTTCCTGCCATTTTGAAGAGAAAGAAATCGAAGACTAGCAGGAAGTTACAAAGTTGGGTGGCAGTGCCGAGTTACCTCTGCTGTACGTTTAGCTCTCTGTTCTTTTTATGAGGAGTTGTGCAATAGGCTTCAACACAGTTCAGCAAAATGCAATTCATTTACTTTGGCAGTCTACTTCTAAGCAATTTGGCACAGTAAGTAAGAGCTTAGCCTCTGGGTCTGGCCCTGCTGAGTGCGAAGTCTTGCTCTTCCCCTTATTTCCTGCATGACAATGCAAATCCCTAGGCCTCTAACAGCCTGCTTCCTTCCGTATAAAGTGGGAGGATAAACAGTCTCATGGGATTGTGGTGAAAATGAAATATTTGGTGTCCTTAATATAGTGCCTGGAGCACTGAGTTAGCTTTTAATCTATTATCATGAGCCACATAAAAGTAACTTTTATGAAGCTGCCATATTAACCAGAAGCTATTTTTAAAAAATACTCAGTATTTTAATACAACCTTCTGTTAATGTTTCAGACATCTTAATCGCCATTGTTAGCACAGGAATATAAATAATTATTGTGGAGATTTTTCTCTGTTCATGGGTATCACTCTATATTTCCTAAACCATAGATAAGGAGACTTGATTTGAAACCTGGTAAGTTAATGGAAAAAAAGAAAAAATCAGAGACTGTGACTGTCCCAGAAATTTGTGGAGATGTGTCATCATATCTATGGGAATAACATAAAACAGCTGGGAGGAAGTTTAAGGAGGGAGACCCACACTTAAGGAAAGCCAAGTTTTCTGTTTATTTCTTAGATTATAGACACAATAAATAGTATGGTGATCTCTCAATTACTCTTTCACTTCATAGATTTGATATGGGTTACTATATGAACCATGGACTAAGAGTAAGAAAATGTATTATTTTCTTTTTAGGTGGAAAAGTATGCAAACCATGTCCATAACTTAATAGAGGAAAGAGAAGCATTTTCTCACGGCGGTGAAAAGGAAAACAAACAGTTTAGACATGTGGTTAAAGAGCTCCAACCCAAACAGGGTGATTTTTCCTTTTGTAACAATGTGAAGTTTATTTTTTTTCTACTTCTAAAAATAATATGTGACAATTATAGAAATCTGGGAAATGTATAAAAGTAGAAGGAAGGGGAAAAATTATAATCCTCCATTCCAAGAAAAGTGCTTATAATGTTTGAGTGTATTTTCTGCCTTGTCTTTTTAAATTATCTATTCTGAAATAGTCAGGAATGTGTGTGAGAGAGTACAGCATGGTTATTTCCTTCAACGTCTATTCTAGCGCTTATCACACTGTCATAGTGACCTGTGTCAGCTCCTCTGGGGCAGAGATCAGGCCCTGGTCTTAGTGGTTTCTGTGTTTCCCACAGCACCTGCCTTGTAAAGTACCCAGCATATTAAGGACTCAGGAAATATTTATTAAGTGCCAGAAAGCTACAAGAGAAGACATGGATAGGACCCCTTTAGAATATTCTATTTTGTTTAACCTCACAAATTAGATGTTGGTATTACATAGGGACAGTGATTACTTATATTTACCACACATATATTATTTTCTTTGCTCAGCATTTTCCCTTGCATATCAGATATTCCATTTGGGATCGTTTTGTTTTTGTTTCATTTTAGAACTTCCTTTCACGAGGGTCTGCTGATAGAGGTTTTTTCTTTATTTTGAATCTCAGGTGGAAAGGTTGAGTCAAGCATAGGACACATTTCATACGTACTGCACTCTTGTTTCATTTCTTTTCCTTTCTCGTTTTCCAGTGAATATGCTGAGTTTTCTTCTGCTGGTTTAGAAGTTTGCATTCCATTTTTGTTTGTATGGTGGCTGCATTGTTAAGAGTTTTTAAATCTCCTCTGGCATTTTTAGTTATTGTCAGCAAGAGGGTTGTTCAGGGCTGTACTCTGCCATTCAGTGAGAAATGGGAGTTGCTGTATGTCCTGCTGCCGACATAAATTAGTTCATGAAGGATTGGTAAATAGGGGGATTATGTCATTTTAATGCAGAGGTTCGTATGCAGGGTACCACAGCATGTTAATGATTTGGGCTTACCTGCAAGCCTTGGAGTTTATACATGAAGCTCGTTTGTCCCACATTCTTCTTTGGGACTCAGTTTGGCCACATGTTTCTCCTGGGAAGTGCTCATTGCAAAGACAGCCCTAATCTTTGTGCATTTTGCCTTTGTTTCTATAACTCCACGGCCTCAGCTTTTTTAGTTCACCTTTCCAGCAAGCCTGATTTTGTAAAAGAGAAGTCCTATATTGGGGCGCCTGAGTGGCTCAGTCGTTAAGCGTCTGCCTTAGGCTCAGGGCGTGATCCCGGAGTTCTGGGATCGAGCCCGCATCAGGCTCCTCCTCTGGGAGCCTGCTTCTCCCTCTCCCACTCCCCCTGCTTGTGTTCCCTCTCTCGCTGGCTCTCTCTCTGTCAAATAAATAAATAAAATCTTAAGAAAAGAAAAGTCCTATATTGACTATAGTATTTCTTTATTTTTTAGGAATTTGATGTATCTTTTTAAGTGTACCAGTGTAATTATTAGGATTGTCAGTGTTTTTTATAGCACTCTAGTTACACAATGACAGAGGTTTGGAATCGTCTGTACCAATCTGGCTTTTCAATAACCTTTATTATTTTTAGTGAGCAGTTTGCAAACTACAAGCTTGTTTATTTTAGGAACATAAAAATCACTTTAGAAATGCTTACATAATTAAAGAATATTTTCTGAAGGTGGAGATAATATGATTTGATAATGGGCTTAATGTCGGGTGGGAGGAGAGGGGAGAAATCACGGGTGACCCAAAGCTTTCTGGCCTGAGTAGTTGGATCATTAGAGTTCCAGCTGCTTAAGTTGGGGAGACCACGGGAGGTCCTGTTTGGGGAGGATAGTAAAGAATTTGCTTTCGGACATGTACATTTTGATGCGTATATTAGACATCCCAGTGGAAATGTCAAGCAGACAATTGTGCGTGTTCGGAAGGCACCGCAAGCTAGAGCTGTGAACTTGGGAGTCATCGGGAAATAGCCAACATCTAAAGCCTTGGGATGATCGGCGATTACCTGGGGAATGAAAAGAAGATTCAGGGCTAGGCCCTGGGCATTTCTATGTTTAGAGGTTGGAAAGGTAGGAAATTATCCAAGGAGTCTGAGAAGGAGTGGTGCACATGGTAGGAGGAAAACCGGCAGAGTGCTGTGTCCCAGAGAGAGATGATGAAAGCGTGTTGTGGGCGTGGGATCCAGCGCACAAGTGGAGAGTCTGGCCTTAGGATCAAGGGCAGTTTGTTAAATCTCACAAGAGGGAAGGGTATGTGGGAATTGGCAGATTTGGTAAGGAGAGTTTGTGGAAGTTGGAGTGTTGCTTTTTTCTCAGTGAAATAAGAAGCAGGGTATTCAGCTGAGAGAGAGGATGGGGAAGGAGGCGTTGGAGACTTGAGGAGAGAGAGGAATGAAATAATGGCCTAGATCTCTAGAACATGAGAGAAAGAATTCCAGGGAACCTTGGGAGGATTGGTGGACAATAAGGACCCACTTGAGGTGAGTGGACATGAATTTAGAGTGAAACCAACCAGCAATGGCTGTGCAGTTTTCTCCAGGTACACTCAGCTTCTGGAGTGAGGGCCAGGAGAGGTGAAGGGTTGGTTTACAGGCTGGAGTTCTGTCAACCAAGTATAATGGAAGGAAAGAGGGGCAAGGGAGTTGTGAATGTTTTCAAGTGGGTGATTATAATGATGAATTGCTTAGATGAATCTAAGCTAGGTAAGAAGATAAATGAGAACGGGAGTAGGATAAGGAACATTGACAAGTGTTTAAAGTTAGCGGATTATAGTTCCAAGTATGGTCAAAAACTGGTTGACATCTAGCTACTAGAAGAAGTACATAGGAAAGGGTGATTGGAGAATGGGATGCTTGAAATTGAGATTGGGGAGTTGCTGCTAACAACACGGTCTAGAGAATTACTGTGGAGTAGGGGCTGGGATGGGGTGGAGGACTCAATTTTTGGAAGTTAGTTAGTGAAGAGACTGAGAAGCCAGGACACTAGAATAATCTACTTGAATATTGAAATCACCAAGAATCTTGGCAGGCCTAGTTAAGTAACCTTACACAAATTAGTTGGCTTGTTGGTGCCTGCAGCATTGTCTTATAAATGGAATAATCATGTTTCCTACCTCAGTGGATTTTTGCAAGGATTAGATGACATAAATTTATCTTAAATGCTTAATACAATACCTACCACATAGTAAAGCACTCAATAAAGCAACGACAAATTTTAAAGTTATGCAACAGTAAGAATATCTACCAGTTTTGAGAACCTTTTCCCGCTACTTTTTTTTATTATTTCTGAAAGTTTGCAAACACCCTGGAGGGATGGGAAGAAGAGTGGTAGTACCAGTATAGCTGATTTTTAAAAAATTAACTTGCTGTTTCATTAAGAATACATTTCACATCTTATAACAGCAATTACTTGCCAGATTCCTTTTAACAGTTTTGTTTCTGTTATTTCTTCCTAACAGAAGTGCAAATAAAAGAGGTTGAAGAAATGTTGTATCAAGAGGGCTTGTCTGAAATAGCTCTGAGCAGCCCCAATGAACAGATTGCATACTTATTGGTAGAAAGAACACTCTTGAGGAAACTGGAAACTGGGGGCCCCAAGCCAGAATCACAAAGACATATGACCAGTGACCTACAGAAAGAACTTGCCCAGGTATTCTGAGATTAACTAGGTAATTGAATAAGAGGCAGGCCAGTTTTTTTTTTATTTCTTTAATAATTCATTCATAAAATATTAGGAAGCCAGTTTTAATAATGCTTAAGTATATAGGTTTTTTGGTTTTTTTTTTTTACGATTTACTTATTTATTTGAAAGAGAGAGTGGGGGAGGGACAGAGGGCGAAGGAGAGAGAGAATCTTGAAGCAGACACCCCACTTGGCGGGCAGCCGGATGTGGGGCTTATATCCAAGGACCCTAAGACCCTGACCTAAACCAAAACCAAGAGCTGGCCGCTCAACCCGCTTTGCCAAGGCACCCCAATATATGGGTTTTGTATCTGGACGGACTTCTCTGCCGCTTGTTCTCGGTATGAACTTGAGCACCTGAGTTAACTTTTGTGAGCCTTGATTTTCTCATCTGTAAAATCTGGAGTTGACTCAGCTACTCCACAAGGTGATCATGAAAATGAAATAACGTATGTAAGACTCTAGAATACCACCTCACACGTTAATTAGCATTATTGAGGGCCTTTGTTTCTCCACAGAAATCTGTAATAAAAGGTGAAAGTTTTATGCTATCTGAAAAGAAACCAGAGTATTAATTAGCATTGTTATTGTTTCTTGAGAACTTTCCCTGTGCCAGGGCTCTGTGCCAGTGGATGTAGAAACAAAGTCAAGTTAGACATGATTTCGACTTGCAAGGAACTTACAAGCTAACAGAGGAAAGGAAAAAGCTACCGATGAGAGTTCAGTGTGTAGAGTCCCACAATAAAGGAAGTCATAGAAGGCTCGAGAAACTCAGAGGAAGGGCTGAGTCAGATGTGATGGGTCAGGGGACTGAAAAGCCTTCCAGAGGAGATATTGAAGAGTATTTTGAAAGCTGAATATGTGTTAGCTAGATGAAGAAGCTGGGAAAGGCATTCTTGGCAGAGGAAACAGTGTATATCACAGACTGGTTCATGTGAGTGAATGCTGAGAAATGTGGCTGGAGATATTTTCAGGAACCACATCATGGTGAGATTCATAGGCTAAGCTCAAGTTTGGACTCAGCACCCAGCAATATTCCTGAACCATACTAGAGGCATAAAAACATTTTTTTAAAAAGATTTTATTTTTCAGTAATCTCTAAACCCAGCACAGAGCTTGAACCCACACCCCCAAGATCAAGAGTTGCAGGCTACACCCGCTGAGACAGCCAGGCGCCCCAAGGCATAAAAACATTTGATGGACTTTGTAATAGAAGGTCTGGAGAGTCACTAAATAATTTTAAGAGGAAAGAGTAACATTCTGATTCATGTTATTACAAAATCTGGGATTTTGATTTTTGGTTGTATTGAATCAGCTTAAGAGGAATTTACTATCTTAAAATATTGATATGATCTGTGATCATGGAATATCCATGTATTTTTTATGTATATAAGCAAAGTTTTATGATTTTCCCCACAAAATCTTGCACTCTTGTTGTTACATTTATTCCTAGGTACTTTGTATTTTTGGATGCCATTAATAGCAAATGCTATCTTTTTTAAAAGAATTTAATTTTCTAACTATCTGTTGCCACTTTTAAAAAGTATATTTGTTTTATATACTGACCAACACCGAACATAGTTGCTAAAATTTCTTATTCATTTTACTTATTTATTTATAAAATACTTTTTGCTCTTTATTTTTATTTATTTATTTTTTTAAGTAGGCTCCACCCCAACATGGGGCTTGAACTCACAACCCTGAGATCAGGAGTCATGTGCTCCACTGACTGAGCCAGCCAGGCGCTCCCCTTATTCATTTTAATAATTTTTTTGAAGATTTAAAATATTTTCTACTTGTACAATCACATTATCAGAATAATGATACTTTTGTTTCCTCCTTTTCAATCCTTATTCCTTTCAATTCTTTTTCTTGCCTTATGTTGGCTAGGCTCTTTACTATTATCTTGAAATTAGTATTATTATTAGTATTATCTAGTAATATCATCTTGTTATTAATATCGGAGAAAGCATTCAGTTATTCACTATTAAGTATGATGTTTCCTGAAGGTTTTGTTTCAAACGGTACTGTTTATTATTTATTATTTACACTCTTATTCCTAGTTTGCTAAGAGTTTTTATTAGGAACCAGTGGTGAATATTATAAAACGTTTTTATGTAGCCATTGATGATGAAATAATTTAGAATCTTGAATCTGTTAATGGGAGAATTTTGTTAACTTATTTTTCTAATGTTAAGCCTGGCAAATAAAACTTGTTCATAATATGTTATCCTTTCTAGATATCATAAGATTAGATTTGGTAAAATTTTGTTAAAGATTTTTAATCCATGTTTGTGAATAAGAAGATTGCCCTGTGATTCTTCTTTCTCCTGTTATCTTTGTTGGGTTTTAATCTCAAGGTTTGGCTAGCCAATGTTAGCCAAACATTTGTCATTATTGCCTCGATAATGAGACTTTTTAGGTAATTTTTCCTAGTCACTCTCCCATGAATTTTAACTCCACTGTAGAGTTCTATATATTGTAGGCATATCGTGCTTTGTATATAAAAAGAGTAAGATTTTTTTTGCCCCCGTAGGAACCAATTTTCACTCCCTTGGGGGTGATATTGTCTCATTGAAAATGCATGGCCTAACCTCATAAAATGGATTGGACTGTGCTCCTTTTCTTTCTTTCTTTTTTTTTTTTTTTTTTTTTTTTTTTTTTTGCTTTTTAAAAAAAAATTAAATGACATTTTTATTTATGAAGACTGAGGTAAATTTCATTTATCTCATTATTTACTTAGGAAAAATTTGAACAAATCCAGCAGCCTCTGAAAAGAGAACATGAGAAATATCAGGAACCTGTGCAGCAGTCTGAAAAAAATCTGAGTGAGGTAAAAAAAAAAAAAAAAAAAAGAAACCTTCACTTACACATTAGCTTTTACCAAGTATTTTGAATATATTAAAATATAGATTCATGCTGTGAAGATTATAAAATTGTGCATTAAGGTATAAATACATCACAAAGATTTGGGAAGAAAAATATTAATAGCTGATTTTTATTGAATGTATCAAAATTTAAATAACCAATGTGTGTTCTATCCTTTGAAAAATCACTTTGGGATAATCCTTCCCAAATATGTTTGGAGCCCTTTTTGGGTAGTCCTTTAATATATATAGCACATTATTTTAAGTATAATCAATTCTCTTCATGTAATTAAATTTTTTGATCTGGGGAAATGTTATTAATTGTTAAATCCAGTCAATAAAGTATATGCTAGGAATTTAACCACAGGAAGTAACCCAAGATAAATGTATATGGATAAAACTGTCTATCATAGTATTACTTTAAATAGCAAAAATTAGAAACTACCAAATGTTTAAATGATTATATAAATCATGTTACACCCACTATGGGACATTATGTAGACTTTAAAAACTATCATTACAAAATCTGTACAGTTTTTTGGGGAAATGTTTCTCATATAATGTTAAATGAAAAAGATAGAAACATACCTAGATTGGGATTATGACTATGTAAAAATGTATATAATAAAAAATGCTGTAAAGATCTATACCAATATGCTAGAAATGGTTTTGTTATGCAGATGATATTTTGGTTGTCTTCTTACATTTGGAAATATTTGTATGATGATTATATAAATTAATACATATTTTGGGGATCAAAAACAAGGTGTAATTGAGACTGAATTTCTTAGCTTTTAAAATGCTTTGAAAATACTTGCAGAAAAGGAGCTGTAAACATGATTTGAGTGTGTGCGTATCTTGACATTAAATGAAATACTCTATGTGAAAGCATTTTATAAGCTGTATTTAATGGACCGTATACATGAGGAGTCTTTGTCTCTCTTTTTTACCAGATGATACTCATTTTTATGATAAAATTTCTATTTTTTATAATCGTATAACTGTAAACTCTTAGATGTATTAGGTTGAACTATATGAAGTTATATGTTCATAGGTAAAAAAATCAAATATCACCAATTTTATACGGTTTCACTTAAAAAAAGAAATACATATAAATGAAGTACTGTTTGCTACTTTTCTTTGTTAGCTTTCAAACCCTTGTAGGAAATAGTGCAGTGTTATAAGAGTACATTTAATTTTTGTCTTATTACTAACAATAGTTTTATTTCAGTCGCGTAATGAAGACCTGGAAAAAGATAAAACTTCACAAAACTGCGTGGAGAGAAATGCCGAACAAGTAGCGGAGAGGTTAGGGATGGCCCAGGAAGAGATCCGAAGGCTTACCGGTGAACTTCAAGGGAAGGAGAAGGAACAAAGGAAATTAGGTAAGCTGTGGATGCACAGGAACGTTTCTGATGATGCTTTTAATGTAATTGACCTTTTCTCAGGGTGAACATGAGTACACTGAGAAAAAAAAATCTTCTAAGACAAACACATAAAAGTTTGATAAACAGCTTCTTTTCGTACAGTGTCCAGAAATTTTTACTGCCACAGAAGCATAGCGAACCTCCCAAAACACGCACAACCCCTAAGTGTAATCACGTAGTACCAGAGGCTCCCAGCATTCCAGAGTCCCCTTTGTTTCTTCTCTCTAGGTCTACACCCTCTGTCCCACCCAGAAGTCACCACTATCCTGACTTCTAACACTATTTCTGAGTTTTGACTGCAGACAATGTGCATTCTTAAATTTCGTTTGTTTCTCTTGCTCAATCTTACGTTCGTGAGATTCACTCATGTTGCACGTAGCAGCACTTTGTTCACTTATGCTGGTTGTGTAATAGTCCGCTGAACAGACGTACTGCGGCCTACTTCATCTAGCCGTTCTGCTGTTGCTGGACAGGTATGTTGCTTCCAGCTGTACTCTATGATGAGTAGTGCTGCTAGGAATACTCTTGGACTTCCCAACACATTTCTGCTTGTGATACACCTGATCACTGGATCAAAGGGCTCTGCGCCTGTCCTGCTTCGGCAGATAGCCGTTACACTGTCTTGCAAATAGCTGTATGTATTTAAGCTCTCCTCAGTTGTAGATGAGATTTTGGTTGCTCCACAGTCTTTGTCAGTGTTGGGTATTGTCAGTCTTACCAACTTTGCCTTTTCTGGTAAGTGTGGTATTTAGTTATGGCTTTAATTTGCATTTCCCTGATGGCTGATGACGTTGAAAACCCTGTCATAGTTTGCTGTTGCTGTTGTTGTTGCTCATTTGGATATACTATTTTGTGAAGTACCTGCTTAAGTCTCATGTATGTTTTTCTATTGGGTTGTATCTTTTATTAATTTGTAAAAATTTTTTATATACTCCTGGGACACCTGGCTGGCTCAGTTTGTAAAGCATGTGCCTCTTGATCTCGGAATTGTGAGTTCAAGCCCCACGTTGGGCATAGCCATTACTTAGTTAAAAAAATTTTTTTAAATTCTTTATATATTGCAGATATGAGCCTTCTATTGGTTATAAATATTATGCTGGGTTTTTTTTTTTACCATATAGAAATGCTAATATTTATCAAGTTGGGTTTAACAGAGTTTTTCTGTATGGCTTCTGGGTTTTCATGTGTAAAAGCCTTTCCTGTGTCACTACAAGGTTTTTGAAAGTGTTCATCCCTATAGTGTTTTATTGTGCTTTTATGGTTTCATTGTTTATATTGCAATCTTCCCTTTATCAATAATATATTTTAGTATAAAGTTTAAACTTTAAAAATCATCCCCTTTCTATATTTATAATTTACAATGATTAAGAAATTGGGCCGCTTTTCAAATACAATATATAGGTTACTTTAGGATCATATTTTTAAACTGTTAAATGTTAGAACAGTAATGATTCTGCCAAATTGATGTGGATTTAAAAACAAAGAATTGAGATTTTGTTAAGAATGTATTTAAAACAGTGAACACAAATGAAATTTTTAGAATATGGAATTGTTCTATATCCTGATAGGGTTGGTGGATACACCATTATGTTTGTCAAAATTCATTGAACTATACAGCTAAAAGGGTGAATTTTACTGTATGGAAGCTGTACACCCAATTTTTAAAAAAGGAAAAGAAATTTGGCTATGTGGGTGTGATGAGAAGGAGTCTTTGCTGCTTGCAAATCAGAAGGAGAAAAGAAAAGCAGGACACCCATTCCTCTCTGTTACATTTGGACACAACAGAACACCATCACATGGCCCCCTCTTCCACCAGCAGCTGGTTAGTCTGGTAGATCCTAAACTATTAACTGAAAGCTCTCTCCACAGTGAGAATACTGGGGACTGTTGGGAAGCTGAATTAGCAAGTCCTTTAAAAATACATGTGGTATCAAAAAATAAAATAAAATAAATAAAATAAAATAAATAAAATAAAATAAAATATTAGTACCAATGTGTGCCCTACATAGAACTTCTTGAGTCATCGGTTTACAAGTCAGAATGTATTTCTAGGTAACTGTGTTATATGACAGTGTTTACCAACTATTAGTCTACTTCTTTCAACAAACTGACTCTTTTCCTCTTTCTTTCTTTCTTTTCTTCTTTCTTTCTTTCTTTTTCTTTTCTCTTTCTTTCTTTCTTTCTTTTTCTTTTCTTTTCTTTCTTTCTTAAAAATTTTATTTATTTGAAAGAGCAGGAGCAGAAGGGAGGGGCAGAGGGAGAAGCAAACTCCTCACTGAGCAGGAAGCTTGACGTGGACTGGAACCTAGGACCCAAGATCATGATCTGAGCCGAAGACAGATGTTTAACCGCTGAGCCACCCAGGCACCCCCATAATTACTCTTTTGGTTGAAGTACTCTATTTTAGTTTATTTTCTAGCTCTCTCTGTATCACATCTAAAAATTTGGATGGGAGGTCGCCTGTGTGTCTCACTTGGTTAAGCATCTGCCTTCGGCTCAGGTCATGGTCCCAGGGTTCTGGGATCAAGCCCCGCATCGGGCTCCCTGCTCAGCGGGGAGCCTGCTTCTCCTTTTCCCTCTGCCTGCCGCTCTGCCTACGTGTGATCCCTCTCTCTCTGTGAAATAAATAAATAAATAAATAAAATCTTTAAAAAACAAAACAACACAACAACAAAAAACGCAAAAATTTGGATGGGCAAGAAAAATTTTAGATAATAACAAAGATTTTTTTTTAAGCATTAAAAAGCATGTCAAATATTTAGAGTATTCTTCAATAAATAAATTGAAAGAAAAAGATGAATTTTTTTAATTTAAAGGAATTATTAACCAATTATAATGTGTGGCCTTTACTGGATTCTGATTCAAACACATTTGTAACATTTGTGAAAGAATTGGAAATGTTACGTACTGGATATATAAGAAATTGTTAAATTGTTAAATTTCCTTAACCACCTGTGGAGTTAGGTTTAGATAGAGTTAGGTTTAGATAGAGTTCTTATTTTGTAATTTAACTATAAAGTAAAATAATGAGCAATATTTTTTAAAAAGTTCTTATCTTTTAGAGATATATAGTGAAATATTTATAGATAAGCGATATGGTTTCTGGGATTTGCTTTATAAAGGCCCCTACATCATGCCCACACAAAAATTAACTCAAAATGGACTGCAAAGCTAAATGTAAGAGTTAAAACTATAAACTTCTTAAAAAACGTAGTAAATCTTCATGATCTTGGATTAGGCAATGATATGTTAGTTCAGCACCAAAAGCAAAGGTGGTAAAAAATCTAAGATTGTCTCCAAGAGTCCCACTTGGTGTACACATACCTTTTCCCAGTTATTCAATCAAATACAATATAGATACTCCTGTGAAGAGCCTTTACAGCTGTAATTAAGGCCCCAGATCAGTTGCCTTTAAGAAAGAGAGATTAGGGGCGCCTGGGTGGCACAGCGGTTAAGCATCTGCCTTCGGCTCAGGGCATGATCCCGGCGTTGTGGGATCGAGCCCCCACATCAGGCTCTTCTGCTATGAGCCTGCTTCTTCCTCTCCCACTCCCCCTGCTTGTGTTCCCTCTCTCGCTGGCTGTCTCTATCTCTGTCAAATAAATAAAATCTTTAAAAAAAAAAAAAGAAAGAGAGATTATCCTGGTTGAGACTGACCTAATCAGATGAGCCCTTAAAAGGGGTTAGTCTTTTTCTGATGAAAAATACTCAAAGTGTGAGAAGGATTCAACATGAGGGAAATTCTCCTTTGCTGACTTTGAAGATGGAGGAGACCATGTGGCAAGGAACGTCGGTCACTTTTAAAAGCTGATAGAGCTCCCTGGCTACCATGGGGCCAGATTCAGCGCATAACCTGAGGAGCTTAGGCATGGGTTCTTCCCCAAAGCCTCAGAGAGGGGCACACCCAGCTCACAAGGCTCTCATCAGACAACCCAGCCACACCATTCCGGCACTTCCAATCTACAAAACTGTTAGCTGATAGATGGGTGTCGCGTTAAGTCACTATGTTTGTGGTCTCACTATACAGCGTTAAGAAGCCATGTAAGTATATAATATTTAAGGTTGTAAATGAAACAAGATTGGCTATGGCTTGATAACTGTTAAAAGCTGGATGATAAATATAGGTATTTCCATAAGTCTTCTATCTACTTTTATATGTTTGAAATTTCCATAATAAAAAAGCTCTGAAAAGATATCTGGGGCAACCACTAAAGGAATAGACTTAGAAAGTAAAACTGCCAGACAATAGAGAGGTCTCAGAAACCTACAACCAGCAAAGTTTTAGAAATATGACTAGTTTAAGAGTCACAAGGGAGAGCTATGATTTTCGAGTATCTGCATAAACATGGCAAGAGAAGCTAACCTGGCAGCATGAGTTAATGCATTTGGTGGTCTCTGATATATTCGAGATTGGTATATGATATATTTGGTTGTATGTGTTATTGTAAAAATAGGTAGTTATTGTTTTTTTTTAAAGTGGAAATCAAATCAAATGTTTGCAGAAACATTTGAGGTGCAGAACCTCTCAATTACCTCCTCAGTAATTTAAGCTTACGTAAAAAATGTATTCTGTAAAATAAATTCTGAGCTATCTAAAGCCTTCCAGTTTCATAATCTCACATTTCCCACAATCCTTTGCACTGTAGGCCCAAGCAGTGTAAGACTACATGTAGTTCCCAGAACACTCAATGTTCTCTCCTACCTGCTCTCCTTCACTTATGCTTTCCCTCTTTCTGGAACATCCTTCCACCTGCTATCATTCTACTCCCTCTCATTTCATTGGAAAACCATTGTTTTAATAAAACAGAAGCTAGTCTCACATCTCTGGCACGGTGTACTCAAACAGACCTGAGTGCAGATCCCACTTTACCATTTGCTAGTTGTGTGACACTGAGCAAGTTGCTTAATTTTTCTGAGCCTCCCTTATCTTATCTATAACATGTGAATGCTAATACTTACTTTGAAGATTTGTTAAAATGTTAATATATCTGACACTAGCAGTTGCTGCTGCTGGTGGCAGTGGCAGTAATAGTATTGTTATGGTCAGGAATATGATTTTAGGTGAATCTGGTACATTAGACTGGGATTTACTCCAAAGAACTGAGTGTTTTGGGAGTAATGATAAAACATGAACAATTGTGCTGATGTATTTACTTTGTGATTAGGAATCATCTCTTAAAGGTTCACGTTAGTCTCTTACTTCTGGGAGGTTCTTCATTCTGACATAGGAAGCCACCAAACATAACACTGGTAAGGACTAGATCCCGGGAGGCAAAGTGGTAAAACCTAGATTCGAGAACCCAAAGCCAATTGACTCCAATGCCCCATGTTCTTGCCCTATACCATTCTACCATTTTCATATAATTCTTGAATAGTATCAAAAGGTAGTTCCGAAAATTTTGTTGTCTTGATATTTCTAGCAACTACTAGTAAAATTCTTTTTTAAAAAAGATTTATTTTATTTCTTTAGAGAGAGTGCATGTATGGGGCGGGGGAGTAGCAGAGGGAGAGGAAGAGAGAGAATCTCAAGTAGACTCCCTGCTGAACACAGAGCCCAATGTGGGGTTCTGATCGCATGACCTGAGATCATGACCTGAGATTATGACCTGAGCCAAAATCAAGAGTTGGATGCTCAACTGACTGAGCCACCCAGGCACCCCCCTACTGGTAAAATTCTGAATATTACTAATTGCAGGAATTAATTTTAAGTATTTCTGAGTGTAATTAAAGCTGATAGTGCCATGCTTTAAAAGTTTAGTTGTTCCTATTGATTATAGTGGTCCCAGCTCTTCCACATGGAATCTAGTTAGGGAAACAGAACTATTACGAGATCACATAATCGGGAATAATAATAGAGTGCAGTAGGAACACAAAGAGAAGGAGTCTGGAAGAGTTTCCTGAAGGTGACATTTATGCAGGAACTCAAAGGACAATCAGCAGAAAGGGAGTGTTCCAAAGAAAGAGAATCATTTTAAATTTGATCATTACACTAACCATTTCCTCCTTACAGAAATATTTTCTTTTTTCTTTAGATTCTGCGCTTGAGAAGGCTCAGCTAGAAATTGAGAAACTGAAAGAAAATGGTGAGTCATGCATGTTAGCAGATACAACATTTAATAATACGTTAAATAATAACATAAGTGTATTACACAAATTTTAACATCATATCTTTAATAATAATAAAGCACTATTGTCACTGTTATTACTTATTTCCACTACTATAACTACTACTAGCACTTATTATTTACTAAGTAACAGGTACCTTATACGCATTAACTCTAATCCTCACAACAATTCCAAGTAGTGAGTATTATTATTCCCATTTCATAGACAAAGAAGCTGAGTTATGGCAAGGTTAAGTGAGTTATCCAATAGCTACATTAAGTATTAATGAATTAAGTAATGTAGAGCTGGTATTTGAATCAATATGTATCTAACTCCAAAGCCTATGGTCAGCACAAATAATACATATTTTACCACTGAGATCAAGACACCTCATGATGAATCTAACAGTACCTCACGCATACTTGTTCACTGGGAAGCAATAGGCTTGGAATCCATGGTAAGTTAGTTAATCTGACCCTAGTTTGACTATGTAAAAATGCTACCAACTAGAAATAATGCAACGAAATTTGAGTGTTATAATGGTAGCAACTACAAAAATAATTAAAAACATGTTATCCATTTTAAGTAATTCTAAAACTAGGTTAACCCAGTGATATTGTGATTTATAATAAGAAATATATGTTTGGTCTTTGGCCCTATTTCTTTTTTTAAAATTTCAATTAATGTTAATTCAATTAACATATAATATTTTATTGGTTCCAGAGGTACAGGTCTGTGTTTCATCAGTCTTATATAATACCCAGTGCTCATTACATCACGTGCCCTCCTTAATGTCCATCACCCAGTTACCCCATTCCCGCACCCCCTCCCCTCCAACAACCCTCAGTTTGTTTCCTACGATTAAGAGTCTCTTATGTTTTTCTCCCTCTCTAGTTTCATATTGTTTTATTTTTTCCTCGTTTCCCCTGTGATCCTGTTTAGTTTCTTAGATTCCACGTATCAGTGAAATCATATGATAATTGTCTTTCTCTGATTGAGTTATTTCGCTTAACATAATACCCTCTAGTTCTATCCACATGGTTGCAAATTGCAAGATTTCATTTTTTGTTGGCTGTGTAATATTCCAGTGTGTGTGCGTGTGTGGTGTGTGTGTGAGTGTATATAAATATCTATCTCACATCTTCTTTATCCATTCATCTGTTGGCCCTGTTTCTGGCACCAAGCTTCTAAAACCCTTAAAAATTCCCTGTGATGGGAATGATTAAAAGTCTTTTATTATGTTAATGAGGAAAGCCCCTAGGTTACCAGAGGCTGAAAGGGGACAGTGGCTGGAGATTGAGTTCAATCACCAACGGCCAGTGATTTTGTCAGTCATGCCTATGAATGAAGCCTGTATAAAAGCCCAAAGGACCGGGTCTGGAGAGCTTGTGGGTTGGTGACCCAATGGAGATTTGGGGAGAGCAGTGTGCACAGAGGATGCAAAAGCTCCTCGCCCTTTTATTTACACCTGGCCACATTCATCGCTTCCATCTGGCTATTCTCGAGTTGTATCCTTTTATAATAAACTGGTAATCTAGTGATTAAAAATTTCACGAAATTCAAATTAATTGAACTAAGATGGGGCTTGTGGCAACCTCTGATTTCTAACCAGTCAGAAGCACAGGTAACAAGATGGGTTTGTCATTGGCCTCTGAAGTGGTGGGCATTCTTGGGGGACTGAGCCCTTAACCTATGGAATCTGATGCTGTCTCCAACTAGATAGTGTCAGAATTGAGTTGAATTATAGGATACCCGGCTGGTGTCCAAAAATTGCCTGGATGTGCGGGGAAAACCCCCCCACACATTGTAATTGGCGATCAAGATTGTTAACCCTCCCTTTCAAAAACATATGAATACAATTATAACATGAACACTGCTTTTTTAGTAACTGATAAAACAAGAAAACAAAATCAGTAAGGATAAAGACTTAAGAATAGTACCAACCAACATGACCAAACTGATAATTATAGAAAACTCCACCAGATCGCATATTCTTTTCAAGTACACGTGGAACATTCACAAGGAGAGGATGTACTAAGCCATAAAACAACTTTCTGTGGAAGAACTGAAATCACACAAATTGAATTCTCTGACCGTAATAGAATTGAACTAAGAATCAATAACAGAAGTATGTTTAGACAATCCCCAAATATTTGGAAGCTGAACAAGATATTTCTAAACTGCCATGCCTTCGAGAAAAAATTACAAGGGATATTAGAAAATATTTTCCATGAATTAACTTGAATGAAAATGAAAAAAACATATCAATATTTGGGGGAAGTAACTAAATCCATGCTTGGACAGGAATGTATACCATTTACCAGAAATTGGGAAAGGACTGGAAGTGATCTAACCTTTCACCTTAAAAACCCAGAATAAGATGAGCAAATTAAATCCAAAGCAAGTGAAATGAAAGAGGTATTAAAAATAAGAGTTGAAGTCAATAAAATTAAAGACAGAAGCACAAGAGAGTAATTATGGAACCAAGAGTGGTTCTTTGGAAGGATCAATAACACTGGTAAACTTCTAATTAGATTGATCATGAAAAAAAGAAGACAACAAATCACTAATATAAAAAATGACAGAAAGAACATTTCTATAGACCAGAAAGATAATAAGGGAATATTTTGAACAACTTTATGCCAATATATTTGATGACCTGTATGACATGAACATATTCCTTCAAAGACAAACTACCAAACCTCTCTCAAGAAGAAATCCGCCAAAGGAATTGAATTTGTAGTTAAAAATCTTCCCATGAAGAAAACTCTAGGCTCAGATGTCTTCACTAATGAATTCTAAAAAAAAAAAAAAAAAATTTNGGGAGTAGCAGAGGGAGAGGAAGAGAGAGAATCTCAAGTAGACTCCCTGCTGAACACAGAGCCCAATGTGGGGTTCTGATCGCATGACCTGAGATCATGACCTGAGATTATGACCTGAGCCAAAATCAAGAGTTGGATGCTCAACTGACTGAGCCACCCAGGCACCCCCCTACTGGTAAAATTCTGAATATTACTAATTGCAGGAATTAATTTTAAGTATTTCTGAGTGTAATTAAAGCTGATAGTGCCATGCTTTAAAAGTTTAGTTGTTCCTATTGATTATAGTGGTCCCAGCTCTTCCACATGGAATCTAGTTAGGGAAACAGAACTATTACGAGATCACATAATCGGGAATAATAATAGAGTGCAGTAGGAACACAAAGAGAAGGAGTCTGGAAGAGTTTCCTGAAGGTGACATTTATGCAGGAACTCAAAGGACAATCAGCAGAAAGGGAGTGTTCCAAAGAAAGAGAATCATTTTAAATTTGATCATTACACTAACCATTTCCTCCTTACAGAAATATTTTCTTTTTTCTTTAGATTCTGCGCTTGAGAAGGCTCAGCTAGAAATTGAGAAACTGAAAGAAAATGGTGAGTCATGCATGTTAGCAGATACAACATTTAATAATACGTTAAATAATAACATAAGTGTATTACACAAATTTTAACATCATATCTTTAATAATAATAAAGCACTATTGTCACTGTTATTACTTATTTCCACTACTATAACTACTACTAGCACTTATTATTTACTAAGTAACAGGTACCTTATACGCATTAACTCTAATCCTCACAACAATTCCAAGTAGTGAGTATTATTATTCCCATTTCATAGACAAAGAAGCTGAGTTATGGCAAGGTTAAGTGAGTTATCCAATAGCTACATTAAGTATTAATGAATTAAGTAATGTAGAGCTGGTATTTGAATCAATATGTATCTAACTCCAAAGCCTATGGTCAGCACAAATAATACATATTTTACCACTGAGATCAAGACACCTCATGA
Organism: Ailuropoda melanoleuca; assembly: GCF_002007445.2. NCBI lineage: Eukaryota > Metazoa > Chordata > Mammalia > Carnivora > Ursidae > Ailuropoda > Ailuropoda melanoleuca. Next base: position 19,107,299 of record NC_048219.1, read on the forward strand.
TGAATCTAACAGTACCTCACGCATACTTGTTCACTGGGAAGCAATAGGCTTGGAATCCATGGTAAGTTAGTTAATCTGACCCTAGTTTGACTATGTAAAAATGCTACCAACTAGAAATAATGCAACGAAATTTGAGTGTTATAATGGTAGCAACTACAAAAATAATTAAAAACATGTTATCCATTTTAAGTAATTCTAAAACTAGGTTAACCCAGTGATATTGTGATTTATAATAAGAAATATATGTTTGGTCTTTGGCCCTATTTCTTTTTTTAAAATTTCAATTAATGTTAATTCAATTAACATATAATATTTTATTGGTTCCAGAGGTACAGGTCTGTGTTTCATCAGTCTTATATAATACCCAGTGCTCATTACATCACGTGCCCTCCTTAATGTCCATCACCCAGTTACCCCATTCCCGCACCCCCTCCCCTCCAACAACCCTCAGTTTGTTTCCTACGATTAAGAGTCTCTTATGTTTTTCTCCCTCTCTAGTTTCATATTGTTTTATTTTTTCCTCGTTTCCCCTGTGATCCTGTTTAGTTTCTTAGATTCCACATATCAGTGAAATCATATGATAATTGTCTTTCTCTGATTGACTTATTTCGCTTAACATAATACCCTCTAGTTCTATCCACATGGTTGCAAATTGCAAGATTTCATTTTTTGTTGGCTGTGTAATATTCCAGTGTGTGTGCGTGTGTGGTGTGTGTGTGAGTGTATATAAATATCTATCTCACATCTTCTTTATCCATTCATCTGTTGGCCCTGTTTCTGGCACCAAGCTTCTAAAACCCTTAAAAATTCCCTGTGATGGGAATGATTAAAAGTCTTTTATTATGTTAATGAGGAAAGCCCCTAGGTTACCAGAGGCTGAAAGGGGACAGTGGCTGGAGATTGAGTTCAATCACCAACGGCCAGTGATTTTGTCAGTCATGCCTATGAATGAAGCCTGTATAAAAGCCCAAAGGACCGGGTCTGGAGAGCTTGTGGGTTGGTGACCCAATGGAGATTTGGGGAGAGCAGTGTGCACAGAGGATGCAAAAGCTCCTCGCCCTTTTATTTACACCTGGCCACATTCATCGCTTCCATCTGGCTATTCTCGAGTTGTATCCTTTTATAATAAACTGGTAATCTAGTGATTAAAAATTTCACGAAATTCAAATTAATTGAACTAAGATGGGGCTTGTGGCAACCTCTGATTTCTAACCAGTCAGAAGCACAGGTAACAAGATGGGTTTGTCATTGGCCTCTGAAGTGGTGGGCATTCTTGGGGGACTGAGCCCTTAACCTATGGAATCTGATGCTGTCTCCAACTAGATAGTGTCAGAATTGAGTTGAATTATAGGATACCCGGCTGGTGTCCAAAAATTGCCTGGATGTGCGGGGAAAACCCCCCCACACATTGTAATTGGCGATCAAGATTGTTAACCCTCCCTTTCAAAAACATATGAATACAATTATAACATGAACACTGCTTTTTTAGTAACTGATAAAACAAGAAAACAAAATCAGTAAGGATAAAGACTTAAGAATAGTACCAACCAACATGACCAAACTGATAATTATAGAAAACTCCACCAGATCGCATATTCTTTTCAAGTACACGTGGAACATTCACAAGGAGAGGATGTACTAAGCCATAAAACAACTTTCTGTGGAAGAACTGAAATCACACAAATTGAATTCTCTGACCGTAATAGAATTGAACTAAGAATCAATAACAGAAGTATGTTTAGACAATCCCCAAATATTTGGAAGCTGAACAAGATATTTCTAAACTGCCATGCCTTCGAGAAAAAATTACAAGGGATATTAGAAAATATTTTCCATGAATTAACTTGAATGAAAATGAAAAAAACATATCAATATTTGGGGGAAGTAACTAAATCCATGCTTGGACAGGAATGTATACCATTTACCAGAAATTGGGAAAGGACTGGAAGTGATCTAACCTTTCACCTTAAAAACCCAGAATAAGATGAGCAAATTAAATCCAAAGCAAGTGAAATGAAAGAGGTATTAAAAATAAGAGTTGAAGTCAATAAAATTAAAGACAGAAGCACAAGAGAGTAATTATGGAACCAAGAGTGGTTCTTTGGAAGGATCAATAACACTGGTAAACTTCTAATTAGATTGATCATGAAAAAAAGAAGACAACAAATCACTAATATAAAAAATGACAGAAAGAACATTTCTATAGACCAGAAAGATAATAAGGGAATATTTTGAACAACTTTATGCCAATATATTTGATGACCTGTATGACATGAACATATTCCTTCAAAGACAAACTACCAAACCTCTCTCAAGAAGAAATCCGCCAAAGGAATTGAATTTGTAGTTAAAAATCTTCCCATGAAGAAAACTCTAGGCTCAGATGTCTTCACTAATGAATTCTAAAAAAAAAAAAAAAAAATTTAGGGATAAATAATACAAGTTTTATATAAACTTCCCCAGAAAATTGAAGAAGACAGAATACTTTCCAACTTTTAAGAGGTCAGCATTACCTTGATATCAAAACCAGACAAAGAGATTTCGTCATCACTAATGACTGTAGAGGAATTTGTAAACGAAGTGACGTTGGGGGCGGCAAAATCAAGTTGTGTGTTTTCCACAATGGATTGGCTAACTAAGTGACTGTGTGCCTATTAATAAGGACATAGGTCAATGTGTGCCACATGAATAGATGTCTGTGATATATTATCAAGTGAGAAAAGCAAGTTGTAGAGTGATGCATGTGGTATAATGTTATTTTGGTTTTTACTTTTTGGGTGTGTGTGTCTGTGTGTGTGTGTCCACAGGACTGCTATGAGGTGGTACACATTAACGTATGGTCATAAAGTTGTGAAGACACTGGAATAATTTTGTCTAAGCTGTAAATAGCTGCTGTCCTGTGTCTTTCAGCTGTCTACCGCCTACCCTAGCTGTCCCAGCTCCTTCCCAACCCTTGTCTTCCCAGCCGCTAAAGGGATAATACTTGGCAGTTCTCTAGAACTCTGCTCTGGAGGTGCATTCTTTTAGGTGAGGGCCCATGCTTTAGCAGTTGTTAAATATTTTTAATACAACCCTTGTCTGTATGTTAGAATATGTATATAAAATATTTTGAAGAATATTTACTAAGTATTAACAATATTATTTTGGGTCAGGGTGGTGAATAAGGAATAGATGAGAATATTTACTTTGAACATAACTATAATTTTTCTTTTTAACAAAAAGTCTATATTCCATTTGTGATCAGCAAAACAATATTACATTTAAAACAAGTCATTATTTGGGGTGCCAGGGTGGGGAATTGGTTGTGTCCCACCCTTGGTTTTGGCTTAGGCCTGATCTCAGGGTTGTGAGATTGAGCCCTGTGTCAGGCTCCGCACTTAGTGTGGAGTCTGCTTGGGTTTCTCTCTCCCTCTCCCTCTCCCTCTCCCTCTGACTCTCCCCCACACACTCTCTCTCAAATAAATAGATCGATGTTTAAAACAAGCCAATATTCAAATGCATTTTTAAGATTTATGAAAATTAAAATCCTGGTACATTCAATGTGGAGAAATGGGTAGTGTCATTGCACAGAGTAACTTTGTATAATCTTTTTAAAGAGTAATTTGGCAATATCTATTAAATTTTCTGAATGCACATATCATCTGATCCAGCTGTCCCATTTCTGGGGATTTATTTTTTGGAAATAATGTCGTAAGTGCCTAAAGATTGACAAACAAGGATAATGATTTTAGAATTGTTTATGAGGGGCGCCTGGGTGGCTCAGTCGTTAAGCGTCTGCCTTCGGCTCAGGGTGTGATCCCGGCGTTCTGGGATCGAGCCCCACATCAGGCTCCTCTGCTGGGAGCCTGCTTCTTCCTCTCCCACTCCCCCTGCCTGTGTTCCCTCTCTCGCTGGCTGTCTCTCTCTCTCTCTAAGAAATAAATACAATCTTTAAAAAAAAGAATAGGTTTGTAAGAGTAAAGCAGTGGCAACACACCTGAATCTTCTTCAGTAGGGGAAAAGTGACACACATTATGGCACATTTGGACAACGGTGCCCTGTGTAGAACAAAATGAGAGACTGGATGAAGACTGATATATAAATAAATGGTATATGAATAAGATGGACTAAAGAGTAGAGAGGATTATGCAGCATCATTTAAATCTTTAAAAAACTGCACAGGCAAAAAAACAAATGTCTCTGTCTCCCTGTCTCTGTCTCTCTCACTATATATACACACCCACTCATACATATATACGGTGGGATTGTGAATGATTTTTTTTTTCTTTTTGGTGTGTTTTCAGCACTTTCCCAAATTAAAAAAAAATTACATACCAAGGGAGAAAAGAAGATAGGAGGGGGAAAAAAGAAAAAAATGAAGAAAGAAAAAACACAAGGAATAATTAATACAGAACAGGCGATGAAGAAAGAAAACAAAGGAGACTTCTAAAGCAGCAGAAGAAAAATAAGAGAAACATGAACAGAAGTAGGTCAAAAGAAACAGCTACAAATTCAGGAAAGTCTCAGGCAGCAAGTTTGCAATATTGAAACTGATGAGCGCCGGAAAGAGCAAGTCTTACTGTGAGGTGCTAAGCTCCGAGCCGACTGCCACTTTATGGGCTGCGGTGTGGGCAGAAAGATGGTTTTGATGCATGAACTTGATTTAGCTAGGAAAATGTGTCCATTCACTGGACATCTGTGGGGCCCTACTGTTGCTGAGTAGAAGGGAAGTGTCTAGGAGTATATGTGGTATGTAAGAGAGACAGGACCACAAGCAAGATGGGAAGATCATTTTCTCGGTTGTGTAACTTTTTAGGAGGTAGACTCCACTGCTTTTAAGGTACAGTTTCTCGAAGAGCCTCTGTTGCTGGAAATCCTATTCTCAGAAAATCCAGCTCATTTGTTTGGTGTGAGAAATAAAAAAATTCTGTTTCGGTAGGTTGGTAGAATATTCTAGGGCTGGACTTGAGAGTATAACAGCTCTCCTGTGCAGAGAATCACATATGCAGAGACATGGTAGGACCTACGAGAAGGCAGGAAATGGCACTTCCTTGGTTTTAAAGTTAGTCCCTCAAATCGAAACTTTAATCCAGTTGAGCCAAGGGTGTTCTGTTCTCTGTTTTAGATTCAGTTGACTTACAGAAAGCAAGGGAACATAATCTGAGACTGGATGAGGAAATTCTGGCTTTAAGAAATCGGGTTCGATCACTTGACTCAGAAAAAAAAATGCTTGGAGAAGTGGTAAGTTGTTTAATATAATCTGTTCTAAGAATTTATTTAAATGTGTATAAAATAACAGTCAGCGCCTAGAGCACTACATACATATCATTAGTGAGGACCGATCCTGGTGGCTAGAGTATCCCAGACAGATGCCATACTCTGACCTAGATGCAGTCTATCAGTATTTATGTTTTATACACTTTAACTACCCATGCTAAACGGTAATGTTATTGCCATTATGTCAATTTAGGATCTTTTCTTTTTAATAAAGATTTTGGTAATGATTTATACTTAATTTACCAAATAGAAATTATTTCCCAATTTAATTGGATAATTTTGAATTGTGTCACATTTTTGAACCATTTCTTTTTAGTAATTTATTTATTTTTAATATGTACTTCCAAGTTCTGGATATATGTCTCTTCAATTTTCGTTTACATTCATTTTACAATCATATCTCTAGCGTCTCACTCAACACCTGGCTATACTAAGTGCTCAAGTAATTTTGTTGCAAGAATGAATAAATACTCATTGGGATGGCTCTTATCAAAACAGCAGAAAATAACAAGTGTTGACAGTAATACAGAGAAATTGAAACCCTTGTGTATTGTTGCTGAGAATGAAAAATGATGCTGCAGTCACTATAGGAACCAGTATAGCACTTTCTCTAAAAAGCAAATGTGGAATCACCATATGATTGAGAAATTCTGCTTTTGAGTATATACCCAAAGAATTGAAAGCAGGGACTTGAACAGATATTTGCATGCTCATATGCACAGCAGTGTTATCCACAACGGCCAAAAGGTTGAAGCAACCCAAGCATCCCTTGGTGGATGAATAGGTAAACAGAATGTGGAATATACAACGGGACATTATTCAGCCTTGAATAGGAAGGAAATTCTGACCTATGCTGCAACATGGATGAAACTTGAAGACGTTGTGCTAATTGAAATGCGAGTCACAAAAGGACAAATAGTGTATGAGTCCCCTTTTATAGATACCTGGAGTAGCCAAAATCATAGAGGCAGAAAGAATGGTGGTAGCCAGGGACTGGGCAGAAAGAAGGGCAGAATAAGGTGTTCTTGTTTACTGGGCACAGAGTTTCAGTTTTGCACGACGAAAAGAATTTTGGAGATTCATGGTGGTGACGGTTACATAAGAATTAGAATGTACTTAATAATACTGAATTGTGCACTTGAAAATGGTCAACATGGTAAATTTCGTATTACGTATATTTTATCATTATTTTTTAAATGCAGTCATAAAAAGAATGAATAAACAACTGTTCAAGTTGTCTTAGTCTTTTTACATTTACATATTTAATATCAACATATATTTATATATTTAATATATGCATGTACATGTATAGACATACATGATAAAATTCAAGAAGGGTATATCCCAAACAGTGTTACTTCTGGAAAGGGAAATGGGACTGTGGGGTAAGGTTACGTGAAGGAAAATTTCACTTTTTACTTTATATACCTATGTGTTGTTGAAATTTTTTCATGAAGAATGTACTCATGTATTACTTGTATCTTTTAAAAGCAAAGCAATCCACTTTCCCAACCCCATACTCTCATATTTAAAATACTTCTGTATTTAAGGTTGAAAGACTTAGAGGAGAGATTCATGAATCTCAAGAGAATAAGCAACGTGGAAACCACTCCCCTGGGAAAACTGTGGGTGCTGAACAGAGAGAACAGGTATTTTAAAGTCTATTCTTACTGATTTCGAATTTTGAAGTGAGTCCCATTTTTGCAGAGTACACTGAGTGATTGTGCTGATCATTTGCTGCTCTCCTCTTAATTGCCTGTCTTTTTCTATTTCTTGGCCAATTAGAGTGGAGGAAGAAATTGGGGTGCAGAGGATGTGTTTTTGTTCACATCTTCCCCACAGGGAAAATTTATATGAAGAACATAATGGACTATATTCTTTTTTAAAGAAGAAAAAAGGGGGCTCTTACAAAGATACAACCAATTTGGGCATTTTTAATCATCAAGTCAAAATGAAGTTGATTTCTAGAATCAACCAATGATGGGGGAGTGGGTAGTTGGAGTCACACAGAGAATAACCTGCGGTAAGGAACCAGAAAGGTGTAGATGCTGGGCCCACTGTCTGGTCTTTTCAGCACGATCAGCCTTTGAAGTGGGGGGCAAAGTGATCAACCCCAAGCTGCAATGAAGCGGAGCCCGTGTGTTTTAGATTGGACTGTGTCAGACACTCGGGGCAAGGGGCTAGACTGCTCTGGGGGGCTTTCCTCTTACTTACCTAAGACAAGTGACGTCCCTTGTTGCTGAGCTTGTTCTTAGTGTAGCTCCCTGGGCCCCATAGCCTCATGGAAACTACAGCTACAGGATTTTTGGCTCTGACCCAAGGAATTAGTATCCTTCCTTGTCTTCTTAAACTTTCTTACATGGAAGCAGTGCATTTTTGTAGGAAGGAAGGGAGGAAAAGCAGAGAAGGTGGAAGAGAGGAGCTGAGGGAAGGAAAGAAGGAATTTCCAGGCAAGACTTCAGTAGCTTTCACCACAATTCCCAAAGAACTCAGTAGTGCTCGGGGTGCCTGAGTGGCCCAGTCTGTTGAGCTTCTGACTCTTAATTTCGGCTCAGATCATGGTCTCAGGGTCATGGGATTGAGCCCTGGGTCAGGCTCCATGCGCAGTGGACAGTCTGCTTGGGATTCTCTCCCTCTCCCTCTTCCTCTGCCCCTTCACCTGCTCACGCTGTCCCACTCTCTCTCTAATATAAATAAATAAATCTTCAAAAAAAAAAAAAAAAGAACTCGGAGTGCTCTAATTAAAAGCAAGCTGAGGGGCACCTGGGTGGCTCAGTCCGTTAAGCATCTACCTTAGGCTCAGGTCATGATCCCAGGGTCCTGGGATGGAGCCCTGCATCGGGCTCCCTGCTCCTAGGGGAGCCTGCTTCTCCCTCTCCCTCTGCCTGCCGCTCCCCCTGCTTGTGCTCTCTCTCTCTGTGAAAGAGAGAGAGAGAGAGAGAGAGAGAGGGAGAGAAAGGAAGGAAGGAATCTTAAAAAAAAAGCAAGTTGATGTTTAGTAACCATTTTGATTAGTTTCTTATTTATCCTTCTAGTATTTCTTTGTTCAAATATAAAAAATTTTAATATTTTTTCAGATTTCCTCCTTTCCTGGTTTCTTTTTCTTTTTACTAAAATGCTCTTAGAGATCCTTCCATATCATACAAAAAAGTCTTCCTCATTCTTTTTTTTTAAAGATTTTATTTATTTATTTGTCAGAGAGAGAGAGAGAGAGCACAAGCAGGGGGAGCAGCAGAGGGAGCAGCAGGCTTCCCACTGAGCAAGGAGCCCGATGTGGGACTCAATCCCAGGACCACCCTGGAATCATGACCTGAGCCAAAGGCAGACACTTAATCGACTGAGCCACCCAGGCATCCCATGTCTTCCTCATTCTTTAGAGCAGTCTAGCTTTCTATCGTGTGGATGTACTATAATTTATTTAACCAGTCTCCTTTTGATGGACACTTGGGTTGTTTCTAGTCTTTTGCACACACATGTGGGTGTTTCTGTAGGATAGAGTCACAGAAATGGGATGGTGGGATTAGAGGGTAGATGGATCTGTAATTTGGGTAGATATTGCCAGATACTCCTCAGAGAGAATTGTACCACTTTCCTCTCCTTCCACATGCATGTAAAAACCAGTTTCTTAAAGAATTCACCGAGTATATTGTCAAGCTTTTGTGTTTTTGCTAAATGATAGCTGAGAATGAGTATCTAAGTGTAGTTTTAATGTTCATTATCTATTTATAGTGAAATTGGGAATTTTTCATACGTTTAAAAGTTATTTGCATTTCTTTTATAAAATTAGCTTCATTGAAATGCTTAATAAAATAGAAACGTACATATTTTAAGAGTTGAGTTCAGTGAGTTTTGACGGTGCGTACACCTATAACCACAACCAACCACTGCAATCAAGAAAGAAAACATTTTTCACGAACTCATAAAGTTCCCTCCCCTTTTGCCATCAACCCCACCTCCCACCCCTTATCCCCACTCCACCGCTTTCTATTACCGTACCTTTTCCAGAATTTCAAATAAATAGACTCATCTAGTATATACTCTTTTGTTTTTGGCTTCTTTCACTTATAATGATGCTTTTGGGGTTTATGCATATTGTTGCCTGTGTCAGTCGTCCATTTTTGATATTGCTTAGTAACATCCCTATATTTCTGGTTACACATGAATTGTTGATCCACCCACTGGCTGATAGACATTCAGAATGTTTTTAGGTTTTGACTGTTACAAATAAGGCTGCCACTAATATCCCTATACCTGTTTGTTTTAATTCTTGAATAAATGCCTAGTAGTGAAATTATCAAGTCCTAGAGTAAGTGCATGTTTAACCTTATAAAAAAAACTGCCAGGGGCGCCTGGGTGGCACAGCGGTTAAGCGTCGGCCTTCGGCTCAGGGCGTGATCCCAGCATTATGGGATCGAGCCCCACATCAGGCTCCTCCGCTATGAGCCTGCTTCTTCCTCTCCCACTCCCCCTGCTTGTGTTCCCTCTCTCGCTGGCTGTCTCTATCTCTGTCAAATAAATAAATAAAATCTTAAAAACAAACAAACAAACAAAAAACCCCTGCCAGACTGCTTTCCAAAGTAGCAGTACTATTTTACATTCCTACCAACAACGGTATGGAACTTTCATTTGCTTCTCGTCTTCATCAACATTGTTATTGTCAGTCTTTTAAATTCTAGATATTCTAGTGGACACGTAGTTGTATCTCATTGTGGTTTTATCATTTTTTAAGGTATTATTTATTTTAGAGACAGAGAGTGTGAGTGGGGAGAGGGGCAAAGGGGGAAGGAGAGGGAGAGAGAATCTGAAGCAGACTCTGCATTGAGCACGGAGCCAGACGTGGGGCTCAGTCTCATGACCCTGAGATCATAACCTGAGCTGAAATCAAGAGTTGGACACATAACCGACTGAGCCACCAAGGCGCCCCTCACTGTGGTTCTAATTTGACTTTTAAGAGTGTCTAATGACAATGAGTATGTTTTGATGTGCCCATTGGCCATTAGTATATATTCCTTTATGAAACCTCTGTTTAAGTATTTTGCTCGCTTTTAATTGAGTTATATGTATATTAAGTTGTAGGAATTCTTTATATATGTTGGATACCAGTCCTTCATTAGATATATGTATTTTAAATATTTGTTCTCAGTCTATGATTTGTCTTTTCATTTTTTAAAACAGTGTTTTATGAAGAGTAGTTGTTTTAAAATTTTGATGGAACACAATTAATCCAAGTTTTCTTTTATAATTTTATTATAGGACATACAAGCCATCTAAGAAATCTTTGTCTACAGAAAGGACACAAAATTCTTGTCCTCTCTTTTCTTCTAAAGATTTTAGAGTTTAAGCTTCTACATTTGGGTTTCCTTTGGAGATAATTTTTGTGGTGTGAGGTGAGGTTTGAGGTTCATTTATTTCCAAATGTATATCCAGTTATTCTAGAATGATTTATTGGAAAGAGAATTATTTCCTTATTTAATTACTTTGGCACCTTTATCAAAAATCAGTTGTGCAGCTCAATTTCTGGACTCTATTCTGTTTCATTAATCTACACATTTGTTCATAGGATAATACCATGCTGTTGTTTTCTGTAAGTGTTGAAATCAGAAAGAAAACCTTTCCAACTTTTTCAAAGACTTTTGGACTATTCTAGATCCTTTGCATTCATATACATTTTTTAAAAAGATTTTATTGATTTATATGAGAGAGAAAGAGTGAGAGAGGGGACCCTGGGATCATGACCTGAGCCAAAGGCAGATACTGAACTGAGTCACCCAGGCATCCTTCCATATACATTTTAGAACCAGCCTGTCAATTTTCACAAAAACACCTGCTAGGATTTTGATTGGGATTGCACTGAATCTTCAGATCAACTGAGGGAGAATTTATATTTTAACAGTATTGAGTCTGCCAAGGTGTTAACATGATCAATATCTTTGTTTATTTGGATCTTTAATTTGTCTCAGCAATGTTTTGTAGTTTTCAGCACACAATTTTTACCTGTGTATAATTACATTTATTCTTTTAAAAAATTGAAGTATAATTTACATATCATAAAATTCACCTTTTAAAGTATACAGTTCAGTGGTTTTTAGTATATTCACAAAGTTACACAATTATCACCACTATCTAATTTCAGAACATTGTCATCTCCCCCCAAAAAACCCCATACCCATTAGTAGTCAATCTCCATTTCCTTAACTTCCAGCCTCTTGGCAACCACTAATTTACTTTTTGTCTCTAATGGAATCATACAGTGTGTGGTCTTCCACATCTGGCTTCTTTCACTTAGCATAATATGTGAAGACTGAAGCATATTGTAGCATGAATCAGTACTTTATCTCTTTTTATGGCTGAATAATATTTCATTGCATGGATTCCACCACGTTTTGTTTGTCCATTCACCAGTTGATGGACATTTCATAGTTTCTACTTCCTGGCTATTATGAATAATGTTGCTATGAACATACATGAATACATTTTTTGTGTGGACATGCTTTCATTTCTCTTGGGTATGTATGTAGGAGTGGAATTGCTAGGTCATATGTTAACTCTATGTTTAACCTTTTGAAAATGCCAGGCTGTTTTCCAAAGCAGCTGCCCCATATAACATTCTCATCAGCAGTCTATGAGAATTCCAGTTTCCCCACACCTTAACCAGTATTTGTTATATTCTGTCTTTTTTATTATAGCCATCCTAGTGGGTGTGAACTAGTATCTTAATGTAATTTTGATTTGCGTTTCTGGAGTGATATTAAGCATCTTTTCTTACTTATTGGCTATTTGCCTATCTTCTTTAGAAAATGTCTATTTATATCCTTTGCCAATTTTTAATGGAGTTATTTGTCTTTTTATTGCAAGAGCTCCTTATATATTCTATTTACTAGTCTGTGTCATAGACTGAATTGTGCCTCCCCCGAAATGTATTGAAATCCTAACCCCCGGTTCCTGTGAATATGACCTCACTTGGAAACAGGGTCTTTACAGTTGCATTCAAGTTACGATGAGATCATTAGGTTGGGCCCTACTCCAATATGACTGGTGTACCTATAAGAAGAGGAAATGCTGTGTGAAGACAGAGATGCACAGGGAGTGCCATGCGATGACAGAGGCAGAGGTTGGAGTGATGCAGCTGCAAGCCAAGAAATGCCAAGGATTGACAGCCACCACCAGAAGCTAGGAGAGGCAAGGAAAGATTCTACCCAGCATCTCAAAGGGAACATGACTTTGCTGATAGCTTGATTTCAGACTTCTAGCCTCCAGAGCTATGAGGAATACATTTTTGTTGTTTTAAGCCACCTAATCTGTGGTACTTTGTTATGGCAGCCCTAGGAAACTCGTTGACATTTTGGTACCAGAAAGCGAGGTACTTCTATAACAAATGCCTAAAACTGAAGAAGTGGCTTCGTCATTGTATTGTATGTAGAGGCTGGAATAACTTTGAGGTGCTGGATAGAAAAAGCCTAAATTAGCTGTGGTCCATATATACAATGGAATATTACTCAGCTATCAGAAAGAACAAATTCTCAACATTTGCTGCAACATGGACGGCACTGGAGGAGATAATGCTAAGTGAAATAAGTCAAGCAGAGAAAGACAATTATCATATGATTTCTCTCATCTATGGAACATAGGAACTAGGATGATCGGTAGGGGAAGAAAGGGATAAAGAAAAGGGGGGTAATTAGAAGGGGGAATGAAACATGAGAGACTATGGACTATGAGAAACAAACTGAAGACTTCAGAGGGGAGGGGGTGGGGGAATGGGATAGACTGGTGATGGGTAGTAAGGAGGGCACGTATTGCATGGTGCACTGGGTGGTATACGCAAGTAATGAAGCATCGAACTTTGCATCGGAATCCGGGGATGTACTGTATGGTGATTAACATAATATAATAAAAAAAATCATTAATTAAAAAAAAAAAGAAAAGAAAAAAAGAAAAAGCCTAAATTGCCCTGAAGGGACTGTTGGTATAAATACGAACTTAAAGGTGATTCTGGTGGGAGCTCAGAAAGAAGTGAGAGCTACAGGGAAGCTTCTGTCCTCTCAGAGAACACATAGATTGCCATGACCAGTATGTTGCTAGAAATATGAACGTCAAAGGTGCTTCTGGTGAGGCCTCAGGGAGTAAACATGCCGTTTGACTCTGGAGAAGAGATGATCCTTGTTACGAGGTAGCAGAGAACATGGTTGTTGTACCGTTGGGTGGAAAGTAGAACGTGTAAGTGATGAGCTTGGTTGTTGAACTGTGCTGATTTCCAAACAAAATGTGTAAGGTGTGCTTGAACCTTGATGCTTATGGTAAAATGTGAGAGGAAAGAGATAAATTGAATGGACTGTTAATAAAAAGGAACAACACTTCTTGTTCTAAACCCTATAATGCATTGTTATAATTTTTGCTTTAGCCTATTACCTTTTAAAGGGAGAACAAAAGTCTTTCACAGTTAGCCACATATTCTAGAGCTCATCATTACTATGCATAGATCCAAGCTTCTATCTGGTACCATACTTCTTTAGCCTAAAGAACATGAGTCAACTTTTCTTCTAGTGCAGATCTACTAGTGATAAACTTTCTCGTTTTGTTTGTCTGCAAAAGTCTTTGTTTTACCTTTTTTTTTTCAAAAAAATTCATTTACTGTGGTAAAATGCACATAACAGAAAGTGTATTATGTTAACTATTTCTTTTTAGGATTTATTTATTTAGAGAGAGAGAATGCAAATGGGGGTGGGACAGAGGGAGAGAAGCAGACACCACACTGCATGCGAAGTCCAAGGTGGGGCTCGATCTCATATGACCTGAGATCATGACCCAAGATCATGACCTGAGCCAAAATCAAGAGTCAGACACCCAACCCACTGAACCACCCAGGCGCCTCTTATGTTAATTAACTATTTTTAAGTGTACAGTTCAGTGATAGTAAGCACATTCACATTGTTGTGTAGCCATTACTGACATCTACCTCCAGAACTCCCTTCATCTTGTAAAACTGAAACTGTATATTCATTAAGCAGTAACCCCCCTTTCTGCCTTTCCTCCAGCCCCTGGCAACCACCATTCTACTTTCTGCCTCTATGATTTTAGCTATTCTAGGTACCTCATAAGAGAGGACTCATACATTATTTGTCCTTTTGTGACTCACATTTTAATTAGCACAATGTCTTCAAGTTTCATCCATGTTGCAGCATAGGTCAGAATTTCCTTCCTATTCAAGGTTGAATAATATCCCATTGTATATTCCACATTCTGTTTATCTATTCATCCATCAAGGGTTACTTGGATTGCTTCAACCTTTTGACTGTTGTGGATAACACTGCTATGAACATGAGTGTGCAAATATCTGTTCAAGTCCCTGCTTTTAATTCTTTTGGGTTTCTACCTAGATGTGGAACTGTTGGAATATATGATAATTCTCTTTCATTTTATTGAGGAGCCACCACATCATTTCCCACAGTGACTGCACCGTTTTACATTCTCACTAACCGTGGGCAAGGGTTCAGTTTCTCCAAATCATCATCATCCACACTTGTTATTGTCTATGTTTTTGGTGCTAGCTATCCTAATGGATGCAGGGTGGTTTCTTATTGTGGTTTGAGTTGCATTTACATAATAATTAATGATGTTAAACGTCTTTTCATGTGCTTATTGACCTTTCATATGTCGTCACTGGAGAAATATCTATTCAAGTCCTTTGCCTATTTTTAAACCAGGTTGTTTTTATGTTGTTGAGTTTTAGGAGCTCTTTACGTATTCTGATTATATGAATTCCCTTATCAGATATATAACTTGCAAATATTTTTCCATTCCATAGGTTTCCTTTTCACTATATTGATGCACAAAACATTCTAAATTTCATGAAATCCCGTTTGTCCATTTTTTGTTTTATTGTCTGTGCCTTTGATGTCATATCCAAGAAATCATTGCCAAATCCAATGTTGTAAAGCTTTTCCCATGTTTTCTTTTGTGAGTTTTATAGTTTTAGGTCTTACCTTTAAATCTTTGATCCATTTTGAGTTAATCTTTATATATGCTGTTACGGTAAACTTCATTCTTTTACATATAGATATCCAGTTATTCCAGCGTCATTTGTTGAAAAGACTGGCCTTTTCCCATTGAATGGTCTTGGCACACTTGTCAAAAGTCGTTTGACCATATACATGAAGGTTTATTTTTGGGCTCTGCATTCTGTTCTGTTGGTCTGTATGTCTGTGTTTATGCCTTACCATACTGCTTTGACTACTGTGGCTTTGTAGTAAACTTTAAAATCAGGAAGTATGAGTCCTGAAGCTTTGTTCTTTTCCAAGGTAGTTTTAGCTGTTCACCATCCCTTGTGATTCCAAATGAGTTTTGGGTTGCGTTTTTCTATTTCTGCAAAAAAAGTTATTGGGATTTTGATAGGGATTGCATTGAATCTGTAGGTCATTTTGGGTAGTATTGACATATTAACAATGTTAAGTCTTCCAATTCATGAACATGGAATGTGTTTCTGTTTGTTTTCTTCAATTTTTTTAGCAATGTTTTGTAGTTTTAATTGTACAATTCTTTCACCTCCTTGATTAAGTTAATTCCTAATTATTTTATTCTTTTTGATGCTACTATAAATGGAACTATTTTTGTAATTTCCTTTTCAGATTGCTTGTCGTTAGTGTGTAGACGTGTGACTGAGTTTTGTGTGTAGATTTTGTATCTTGTTACTTGGCAAATTCATTTATTATGTCTAACCGTTTATAGAATCTTTAAGGTTTTCTACATATAATATCATCTTCAAATAGAATAATATTACTTCTTCCTTTCTAATTTGGATGTCTTTTTTTTTCTTGCTTCATTGCTCTGATTAGAATTTCCTATACTATGTTGAAGTGGTGAAAGCTTTGTTCCTAATCTTATAGGAAAAGCTTTCAATCCTTGACCATTGAATATGATGTTCACTGTGGGTTTCTTATAAATCTCTTGTTATGTTGAGGTAATTTTCTTCTATTCCTGGTTTATTTCATGTTTGTTTTAATCATGAAAGGGTGTTGGATTCTGTCAGATGCACTCTCTGCACAGTTGAGGTGACCATGTCGATGTTCCCTCATACTTTGAATGTGGTGTGTTACATTGATCAATTTCTGTATGTTGAACCATACTTAAATTTCAGGAATAAATTTCACTTGGTCATGGTGTATAACCCTTCTAATGTGGTGTTAAATTCATTTTGATAATATTTCGTTGAAAATTTATGCATCAGTGCTCATAAGGGATACTGGTCTGTGGTTTTTTTCTTCCTTTTTGTATCCTTGTCTGACTTTCATGTCAGGGTAAGCTGGCCTCACAGGATGAGTTAAAAAGTGTTTCTTCCCTTTCACTTTTTGGGAAAAGTTTGAGAAGGGTTGGTGTTATTTCTTTTTTGAATGTTTCGTAGAAATTACTAGCGAAGCCATCAGGCCTGGGCTTTTCTTTATACCCGAGCTTTTTGGTTAGTGATTCAGTATCCTACTAGTTATAGGTCTATTCAAATTTTCTGTTTCTTCGTGATTCAGTCTTTGTTGGTTTGGTTTTTTTTTAAGATTTTATTTATTTATGTGCCAGAGAGAAAGAGAGAGCACAACAGGGGGAGCAGCAGGCAGAGGGAGAAGCAGGCTCCCACTGAACAAGGAGCCTGATGTGGGATTTGATCCTCCCAGGACCCTGGGATCATGACCTGAGCTGAAGGCAGACGCTTAACTGATTGAGCCACCAAGGTGTCCCTGGTCTTTCTTGGTTTTGTGTTTCTAGGAATTTGTCCATTTCATGTAGGTTATCCAGTTTATTGGTATACAGTTGTTCAAAGTACTGTCTTCTATGCTTTTTTATCTGTAAAATCCGTAGGAATGTACTCTCAACCTTTACATTAGTAATTTGAGTCTTCTTTTTTCTTAGTCATTCTAGCTAAAGGTTTGTCAATTTTGTTGATCTTTTCAAAGAACCAATTTCTAGTTTCACTGATTTTCTATACTGTTTTTCTATATTTTATCTGTGTTCTTTCATTATTTCTTTCTGCTGTGTTTAGATTTAGTTACTGTTTTTTAATACTTCTTTAAATTATAAAGTTAAGTTGTTTATTTCAGATCTTTCTCATTCTTTAATGTAAGTATTTATAGCTATAAATTTCCCCCTTAGCACATCTTTCATTACATCCCATAAGTTTTGATATATTGTAGTTTCATGTTTCATTTTCATTCATCTCTAGATATTTCCTAATCTGTCTTGTGATTTATTCTTTGATCCATTGGATGTTTAAGAGTATGCTGTTTAATTTCCTCATATATATGAAATTTCCAGTTTTCCTTTTGTTATTAATATCTGTCTCCATCCTACTGTGGTTGGAGAAGATACTTTGTATGATATCTGTCTTTTAAAATCTATTAAGACTTAGTCTGTGGCCTAAAGTATGGTCTGTCCTGGAGAATGTCCTGTGTGCACTTGGGAAGAGTAAGTATTTTGTTGTCATTGAGTAGAGTGTCCTATATATGTCTGTTAGATATTGTTTCTTTATTGCGTTGTTCAAGTCCTCTATTTCCTTACTTATCTTATATCTGACTGTTACATCCATTACTGAAAGTGGGATATTGAAGTCTCCAACTCTTATTGTAGAAATGTCTATGTCTTCTTTCAATCTGGCCAATTTTTGCCGTATATATTTTGGTTGGTGATTAGGTACTATTATATATTATCGCTGTACTGAAACTTTTATTAATATATAATGCCCTTCTTTGTCTCTTGTAATCGTTTTTGATTTAAAGTCTATTTTGTCTGATATTAATTTAACCACCCCCGCCCTCTTTTGGTTACTATTTGCATCCTTTTGCTTGAACCTTCTTTGCGTCTTTGGGTCTAAACTGAATCTTCTGTGGACAGTATATAGTTGGATCATGTTTTGTTTTGTCTTTGGATCAGAGAGATTAAGTACCTTACATTTAAAGTAATTGTTACGGTAGAACTTCTGTCACTTTGCCATGTGTTTCTATGCACCTTGTAGCTTTTTGTCTCCCTCATTTCCTGCTCAAGTATCTCTCTTGTATGTAGTTGACTTTTTGGTAATAAAACATTGTAATTCCTTTTCATTCTCTTTGAGTATATTCCATAACTATTTTCCTTGCAGTTACCATAGTGATTGCATTTAACATGCTAAAGTTATAATACTTTAATTTGAATTTATGCCAGCTTAACTTCAGTAATATGCAAAAACTCTGCCCATTTACAGCTCTGTTCTCAGTAATTGACATCACAAAATTATATCTTTATATATTGTATATCCAAAAACATGAATTAATAATTGCTTTTTAAAATGTACTCGTCTCTTACATTATATAGAAACCAAATTATGGAATTAGAATGAAAGTTCCAATAATACTAGGTTTTAGGCTAATAATACTGGGTTTTAGGCTAATAATAATTTTTAAAGCAATATATCAATCTCTTAAGTCATGTAGAGAACCAAAGTTGGAGTTTTAAACCATTGTTACTATAACACTAGCTTTTACCATTGTCCATGTAGTTACCTTTACTGAGAGATTTATCTCTTCATATGGCTTTGAGTTACTCTCTGGTATCTTTTCTTTTTTCTTTTCTTTTTTTTTTTTTAAGATTTTATTTATTTCTTTGACACAGAGAGAGAGACAGCCAGCGAGACAGGGAACACAAGCAGGGGGAGTGGGAGAGGAAGAAGCAGGCTCCCAGCGGAGGAGCCTGTTGTGGGGCTTGATCCCAGGACTCCGGGACCACACCCTGAGCCAAAGGCAGATGCTTAACGACTGAGCCACCCAAGTGCCCCTCTCTGGTATCTTTTCATTCCAACCTGCAGGACTCCTTTTAGGATTTTTCACAGGGCAGGTCTAGTAGTAACAAGCTCCCTCGGCTTTTGTTTATCGGTGAATGCCTCAGTTTCATCCTCACTCTTGAAAGGACAGTTTTGCTGGAGATAGAATTCTTGGCTGACGGTTTTTTCTTGTAGCATTTCGAATATATCAGCCCACTGCCTTTTGGCCTCCGAAGTTTCTGATGAGAAATCAGCTGATAATCTTACTGAGGATCTCCTTTAAGTGACAAGTCACTTCTCTCTTGCTGGATTCAAGATTATCTCTTTGTCTTTGTTTATCATTGGCTGGATTATAATGTGTCTCAGTGTGGGTCTCTTTGATTTAATTCTTCTTGCAGTTCAGTGAGCTTCTTGGATGTTTATGTCTTTAAGCAAATGATCGTTTCCTGATGGTCACCATTCCTTGTTCTGTCACCCATGTATCCACTGGGAGGAGGCTGATCTGGGAAGCAGGCACCAAGACAAACCTAGAATTGCAGGAGAGTTATTGGGGGTGGTACCTTAGAAGGATCAAGGGAAGGGAAGCCATGGGCTAGATTATGATGCAGGTCTGTTATCTGTAAAGAGGAAGAAGGAAGGAAGATTGGAAAGGAAGAGCCTTGGGGTGCCTGAGTGGCTCAGTCGTTAAGCATTTGCCTTCGGCTCAGGTCATGATCCCAGCATTCTGGGATCAAGCCCCGCATCGGGCTCCCTGTTCAGCAGGAAGCCTGCTTCTCCCTCTCCCACTCCCCCTGCTTGTTTTCCCTCTCTCACTGCCTTTCCCTCTGTCAAATAAATAAACAAAATCTTAAAAAAAAAAAAAAAAGGAAAGGAAGAGCCTCAGACTGTGGTGTAGTCTGAGAAGTGTCATTCAGACCAACAGGGCTTTGGCACAGTGATAACCTGTGAAGGAATTCCACATTAACCAGAAATGACCAGTCCACCATGCTCAGTTGTTCATTGGAGGCTGCCTGGGAAGAGTGTGCCAAGTTCTTTCCTGAAGGGAGAGATACCTAGCAGTGGTGCACTGCCATGTGGCCCTCTGTATCACAGAATTCTTGAAAGTAGAAAAGATCCTTGTAGAGTAACTGGTTAATCCACATCCCTCTATGATAGATGTCGTATACGACATTCTGAATAAATGAGCATATGTCATATTTTAAAACATGTTTAGAAAAGAAGATCATACATTTCCCTCTCATGTTTAATTTTAAATACCAGAAGTTTTTTTTTTTATTTGTCCAATCTCAATCCCCTAGGCTGTGATAAAAACCAGTTTTCTTTACCTTGTCATCAAGATTTGAAATACATGCAGATTTCTAAACTAATACTAAGTAGATTTTTGCCATCAAAGTTCTCTCTTGATCTTCCATGAAGAAAAAGATTCAAGCTCTCTTGATTGAGTTTAGCAGCCAGGCAATGGTGATATCGCTAAGTATTAACTAAAGGATCATTCTCAGCTGTGGAATTGAGTGAACTTGAGTGCTGTAATCAGTAGGTTAGGGGTTTCAGATCTTGATGCAGGGCCATGCTCCCCTCGGCATGGATCTTCAGCTTTTAAGTGAGTGTGTGGGTGCCTCATGCCTTCATTCCTGGTCTCTTACTACTTTACTTTCTGTTCCCTACAAAAAGAAAGTAAGAGAATGGAAACTAAGATTTCAGTGCCTACGATCTTGTAATGACTCTGCTGTGGGTTTGATATAACTCATTTAATGTTAACAGAAAATTCTGGGAGATAGGTATCGTTCACCCTGCTGCATAGGTGAGGAAACCAAGATCACAGATTCATAAATGTGAAGATTTCAAATTTCAGCTGTCTACAAAACCCATTTTTGCCACTGTGATTTTCAAACTGTGTTTCAAGCATCCTTGATATTCCACAGATGCAGAGCTCTAGGTCTCGTGCCTCCACATCAACCAGGGAAGCCTCCATTCCTGGGCACCCTGTAGACAGTTTCCCCATAAGAATTCTTTTGAAAATAAATGGGAGGGGATGACTTGAAAAGGACAAATAATTTAGAAAACCAATCCCTAAATCATGCAGGCTCCTCAAGATAATAACCTGTATTCCTTACCTATTTCTATATGCAGACAGATTTACCATTAATCAGACCATCTTGATGCTGCTATATGCATATTCCTTACCTATTTCTATATGCAGACAGATTTACCATTAATCAGACCATCTTAATGCTGCTATATGCATATTCTCAGAGAAAATGCTAAAAAAGAAGAAATGCTAGGTATCTGATAGGAATGATAATAGCCAGGGCACCTGGGTGGCTCAGTCAGTTCATCATCTGCCTTCGGCTCAGGTCATGATCCCAGAGTCCTGGGATGGAGTCCCACGTGGGGCTCTCTGCTCAACTCCCTTGGCCTGCCACTCCCCCTGCTTGTGCTCTCTCTCTCTCTCTCTCTGTCAAGTAAATAAGTTAAATTAGGAATGATAATAGCCACAATATATTGAGCATCTCTCGTATACCATGATCTGTTTTCATAATCTCAAGTAATCCCTGTAACAGCCCTCCCCAAGGTCAGTAGGGATATTCCCATTTCATAGTTGAGAGAACTTAAAGAGACTTGAACAAAGTGAGAGGCAGAGCTAGGCGTTGTTCCAGGTTTGTCTGGACTTAGAGCTCATCATGTACATCATATCAACTCTTTTTTTTATGTTCAGTTCGCCACCATACAGCACATCACTAGTTACGTATAACACCCAGTGCTCATCACAGCACATCATGTCAAATCTTATGAGGATTTATGGAGGGGTTTATATAGGGGCTTGATTATAACTCAGGGGGGTTACAATATGCTCCACACTGAGCACATAGATCGTGTCCACCTGGAGGTGATGACTGGGCATGTTCCATCCTCCCCAGTGCCTGCTCCTGCCACCCCATGGACTGTGTCTGTGAGAGGGCACAGCAATGTGCAGGCACGTGGTGGGGATGGCAGTAGCACTTGTCATACTGTGCCCAGGAGGGACAGTTTGCTTCAGAGCATTAGATGATCCCCACCTTTGGGGTGGTAGAACACTGAAAGTGCAAAATTCTGAGCTGTTACACCTTTCTCCAGAGTCGTTGGTGGCTACCCCATGCCAATGAAGCAATTCCCTAGCAAGTCTGGTAGTGCTTCCCTTTGCTTACTGCTGCCTGACAGGTGAGGTGGGTTCCCATCAGCTACCCAGATCTCTGTCTATCGCACTGCTCATTTCTTACAGTATTTGCTGCCCCTCTGCTGTGTTTCTGTGCTTTAAACTTTGGTCACCATGAAGTACACAAAGGACATACTTTGCCTAAATGCATAACTATTTTTTGTGTGCCACAAATTATGTTAAACTTCAAATATATATTCTTT
This sequence comes from Ailuropoda melanoleuca, assembly GCF_002007445.2. NCBI lineage: Eukaryota > Metazoa > Chordata > Mammalia > Carnivora > Ursidae > Ailuropoda > Ailuropoda melanoleuca. The sequence goes on from NC_048219.1 coordinate 19,129,725, forward strand.
TGAAAAGCTATCTTCTAAAAGTTATAACATTAAAAGACATGACATTTTTTTTTTTTGGAGTAAAGGGAAAGAAGTTTATTAAGTGAAGATACAGAAAAAGCTCTCAAGGGTGAGAGGGGTCCCGACAGGGTGCCCAATATATGATATCCTTATACTAAGAAACACGAAGGAAAACACAAAAGAAATGGGAGTTTTCATTTTTAAGAGTTGAAATGTTTCTCACACTTTGCACTGAGGCATCTCAGGTGGTATAAGGTTGGAGCCAAGGAGATTCTTGCCTTGGGTACCGAATGCATCAGCATGCCATGTGTGGACGTGCAGAAACATTCGTCGGGGCAAAGGGGGGCTGATGAAGGGGAGAAGCTGCTCTGAGGAAAAAAATATACCAGTTCCTATACCCTGTCCAGTGCTGCTAGGAAGTCGACCGGATTCTTAACCAGGTCTTTTTTCTATACCCCGGGCAGGACGATTTGTAAAAGTTACACTGGGGTTTCAGCATCCATTTTTCCAGTTGCTTGTCCCGTCCGTTCCAGCCCATCTCTTCCTATTTTCTGAATGTTAAATACAAGAAAGGTAAATTATTGATCATCGACTTTACTAAACTAATAAATTAGTTTTTGAAAAACCTCTTGGTTAAATTAATACATATCTGGCAGTAAACTATGAATCCAGAAGAACAAGAAAAGCCCCAGAATGCTTTTCTCCAAAATTTAATTAGGTAAAACTCCTTGGTAGATCAACCCTTTCCTCTTCAACTTAAGTAAATGAATGTTTTTGTCTCTGAACTAAACTAAAAACTTAATTGAAGTTTCTGTTGAAACCGAATTCTGAATAAAAGTAATATCAGTGTTGGTGTCTTCTATTTCTAAATTACATTTAAATACTCAGAAGTTTCTTTTACATATAGTTGTGGTACTGGGCCAAACTACAACAAAAGGTTACTTTTCAAAAGTGAAAAAAAAAAAAGAAAAAGACACATTAGCAGCTTAAATCAGGACAATGGGGACCCTGTAGTGTATTTTTCTGATACTTGGTCCCTTTGGTTCAGCTGCCAAACAGCAGTGAGGGCTCAATCCCTTAATGAAGCAACTCTTCAAAGGATCCAAGACCAGACAAGAGGTGAAACTTGTCGGTGTGGAAAGTTTTCAAGGTGTAGCTTCAGGGAAGGATGCTTAAGAACTATAGCTTATTTTTTCAGTATTTTTTAGAATAACACATGTATGTACGTATTTTAACTGATGATTTATTTGGATTAAGATTTCCCTCTTAGAGCCTGAGTTACCAGTAATATAGAAAGACAGCAGAGAAACCTGTATGGAAAGTCAAGAGATGGGGCAAGTACAAGATTTGAATGAGGTAAGAAATAAAAAGGTCATTTTCAGTGACAGCTGCTAACACAGGTGAGGCAGACTCCGTAAGCATGCTTAAGAATGGCTGACTATAGGCAAAGGGAGAAAATACACCCCCAGGAATGGTAAATCTATAGCCTGTGATTGTGATCAGTGGTCACAGAAAGCCTTCCCGGGAGTAGTCTGTTAGGAAGGAGCCCACTGAAAATGTATTTTGGATAAACTAGTGTGTTGAAATTGTAAGGATGGTTTAAAGGTACTGCCTGACAACTGAGTAAATGTGAAAACTCAGAACAACCCAATAACAAACTGCCATTTACAGAGCATTTGCTGTAAGTGAGGCGCCCACATGTGTGTAGGCATCATTATCCCCATTTTTCTGATGACGAAACTGAGTCTAAGTTAGGTAACGGGCTCAGTTTTCCACTGTTGTAAATAGAACAAGACCGGTAAGACTTTGTTCCCACGAATGATTCTTGGTTTCCCAAGTTGGCGAGTAGAGACCTATCAATTTCACGCTGCTCCCTGGCGGGCTGATACCAACGAGCAGTTAGCTCACCTGACAGGTGCGCTCTGACCATCAAAGGTCTACAGCTTGATGGCAGTATTACGAGAACTGGCTCAGTTCTCAGTCTGTAGCCACCAAATTACATTTTGGCCTCAATTTAATTTCCTAGTAGGTTTTTGTAACAAGAGAAAATATACTTTGGCAAGTCTGAATAGAGTACATATTAAAAGTAAGGACTTATAAGTTGAATTTGGTTTGAATTCCAGGGCTGACTATGTGATCTTGGGGAAAATATCTAATATATCTGAGCCTCACCTCTGTTGTCTGTAAAAAAACATAAATAAACAAACAAATAAACAAACACATATACATATGTGTATATACACATATGTGTATATAGTATATATAGTAGTTCCAATTTCGTAGGGGTCCTGGGAAAACAAAATGAGATAATGCAAGTAAAGCACGTATCATGTCGTCTGACACATGGCAAGCACTAACTAGTAGCTGCTCTCATTATTACTGCAATTGTTTCTTTTTAAGATTTTATTTATTTATATGACAGAGATAGAGACAGCCAGTGAGAGAGGGAACACAAGCAGGGGGAGTGGGAGAGGAAGAAGCAGGCTCACAGCGGAAGAGCCTGATGTGGGGCTCGATCCCATAATGCCGGGATCACGCCCTGAGCCAAAGGCAGACGCTTAACCGCTGTGCCACCCAGGCGCCCCTATTACTGCAATTATTATTATCAATTAATCTGGAAAGATTTTAACAAGAGTTTGTATTTGGTAGGTGTTTAACAAAATACTTTCAAAGTCTCACTTCATTCCTACTCTGATGATTATAATGTATGTAGGACAAGTATCAACTCCATTTACAGCTGGGAAACAGATTCCGAGAGAAAAACGTCTCTTACGAGTATAGTACCATAAATTACTTTTCCCGGCTTCATATCTCCCCTAGATGACTTTATAATTGATTAGGCAGGAAATTATTGTTAGCAGAATTTATAAGAAACATGATTATTGTATATAGAATTATGTAAAATGCTTTTTGCAGATTTTGAAAATGAGCCAAGAAAAAATTGAAATATTTGAAAGTTAGTTGTCAGAAGAAAGGAGAAAGCAATTGGCATCTGATTTTAATATGGTACAGAAGGCTTTGAAAGTTGAAAGTGAGGTATTTTGCCACTCAAGATGTTATTTCCCTCTTTCTGCATTCCTACTTTAAGGATTTCATGTTATCATTTATTTGGATTTTAAAATAAACTGTAGTTGTAGAATATGTGTTTCTGTTAGTAATAATGGGGTGAGTATCCTTTCCACAAGCTGAGTTCCAGCACCAGGCAAAGAGGGGCCTTTAAGTAGCAGGTCATAGTGTCATGGACTTGTCTCTCCTTTTAACTGCTTGTCCCCCATCTTGGAAAGGTCTATCGGGAGACAATCAGTCTATAGTTAGAAGAGAGACCTGGAAGTGAGTCCATGGAAGTCTAGATCACCAATTTAGAGGACGGTGACACTTAATCAGTTTGCAGGGTGGTTGATAGCCAGTGCAATGCCCCAAATCCCATCCTGATGACCTATGGGAATTTTCAGTGCAATGAGGTAGAAACTACTACCGCTTGCCCTCTTCCGGTGGTTTTGGGTGGCCACTCTTTATTTTCTCTCCTTTTTGCCCAATGCCTTCCTCATCAACACTCTCTTCCCTTTCTGATTTCAAGGCTTTGGGAAAATACCTAGTAACTCCTCTCCTAAAGTAAATTTTATATCACTCGTTCCCTTCATAGGGCACCACAGATTCTCAGGTCCCTGTCGTCCACCAACCAAACTATATATTCCATGTCAGCAGTGTAGAAATTTGGTAACAATCTACATATAACTGAAGTGTTTTCTCTCATGGATATAGAAAAAAAATCAGGATTGGATGAAACCCGAGTTGATTAAGTCACTGAACATACATTATTAAGTAAGGCAGCATAATTTGTAGTTAAGAACACAGAGTTTGAAGTCGGTCAGACAGTTGAATCTCAGCTTTACCACTTCCTAGCTATGTGAGCATAGGCAGGCCACTTACAATCTCTGAGCCTGTTTCAGTAACCCTACTGCATGGGGTTGTCATAAAATTAAAGGCATGGTTGTTCCGTAAAAGGTAACTTTTTAAAAAGATACATTTTAAAGCAGGTAATGTAACTAAAGCAGGAGTGGCTGAAGAATTTACCTCTCTAGAAGCCTTGTTGAAAGTAGCAGTAACTCTAGAAACTTAGTCCTTCAACCTGTGAATGATAGAAACTAAGAACGCTCAGTTTAATTGATTGATTTAAGTAAACTTTAATTACTAAGAAAGCAGTTCTGCCAGAAGAATAATTTGGAATATTTAAAACAACAAAAAAATTTGTGAGAGTCATTTCAAACATACCTTTTTAGAAGTATTATACCTTTTATGGGGAAAGTCTTATTTTACTAAATATCTTTATTTCTTAATCAGGGGTTGCAAAAATCAAAGTCAGAACTTATATGCCTTTATAATGAAGTTCAAAGTCTTCCACGGGCATCAGAAGACAAAGACTATTTTTTAGTAGCACATAACCTGCTACAAAGAGAGAGTTCTGAATTAGAAGCAAAGGTGAGACTGAATTAATTTAAATATCGGTGTTTGACTTTATCTTTTATTAGGATAAGAAAAAAGGAAATTAATTTTCAGGAAGAGATGACTTGGAAATTGTGGCTTCTTTCATTACTGTAGAATAAATTGCCGTATAGTATAGGTTATAAGCCGAGCTGCAGCTCAGAATAGACTCCAACCACTACTTTGCTCTTAGGGTTACTCTGTGAGTTTTTTTTACTTTAAATCAGTTGCCAAACAGCTTAATTTTTGGAGCACATATTATAATGTAAAAGGTTTACTTAAAAATAGAACTACCAGATGATCCAGCAATTCCACTATCGGGGTATATACCCAAAAGAATTGAAAGCAGTTTCTTGAAGAGATAATTTGCACACGCTTTCTCATAGCAGCAGCATTCACAATAGCTAAAATGTGGAAGTTAATGGATGAATAGATAAGCAAATTGTCGTATGTATACACAATGGAAAATTATTCAACCTTAAAAAAAGGAGGGAAATCCTGCAATGTGCTACAATGTGGATGAATCTTGAGGACATTATACTAGGTGAAATAAGCCAATCACAAAAACACAAATACTGTATGATTCCAATTATGTGAGGTACTTAGAGTAGTCAAAATCATAAAGACAAAAAGTGTAATGGTAGTTTCAGGGGCTGGGGGGTGGAGGGGGAGTTACTGTTTACTAGGTATAGAGTTTGTTTTACAAGATGAAAAGAGTTCTGAGGATGGATGATGGTGATGGTTGCACAATGTGAATGTATTTAATACCACTGAACAGCACACTTAAGTGTGTAAGGTTAAGACAGTAAATTCTATGTTATGTGAATTTTACCACCACCCCCAAAATTCAAAACAAACAAAAGTTGACTTCTTCTTTGCCGATTTGGATACCTTTTATCCCTTTTTGTTGTCTGATTGGTGTTGCAGGGACTTCTAGTACTATGTTGAATAATAGTGGCGAGAATGGGCATCCTTGTCGTGTTCCTGATCTTAAGGGAAAGGCTTCCAGCTTTTCCCCATTGAGAATGATATTTGCTGTAGGCTCTTCATAGATGGTTTTTATGAGATTGAGGAATGTACCCTCTATCCCTACGCTCTGAAGGGTTTTAGTCAGGAAAGGATGCTGTATTTTGTCAAATGCTTTTTCTGCATCTATTGAGAGGATCATATGGTTCCTGAGTCTTTTCTTGTTGATATGATGTATCACGCTGATCGATTTGCGAATTTTGAACCACGCTTGCATCCCAGGGATGAATCCCACTTGATCATGATGGATAATCCTTTTAATGTACTGTTGGATTCTATTAGCCAGGATCTTGTTGAGGATTTTGGCATCCATATTCATTAGGGAAATCGGTCTGTAATTCTCCTTTTTGATGGGGTCTTTGCCTGGTTTGGGGATCAAGGTAATATTAGCCTCATAGAATGAGTTTGGTAGCTTTCCTTCTGTTTCTATTTTTTGAAATAGCTTTAGGAGAATAGGTATTATTTCTTCTTTGAATGTTTGGTAGAATTCCCCAGGAAAACCGTCTGGGCCTGGAGTTTTATTATTTGGAAGGTTGTTTATCACTGACTCAATTTCTTCATAGTTAATTGGCCTATTTAAGAAATCTATTTCTTCCTGTTTCAGTCTTGGTAGTTTATAGGTTTCCAGGAAGGCCTCCATCTCTTCCAGATTGTTTAGTTTTTTGGCATATAGCTGTTGATAAAAGTTTCTAATAATCCTTGCAATTTCAATGGTGCTGGTCGTGACCTCTCCCTTTTCAGTCATAATTTTAATAATCTCAGTCCTTTCTCTTTGTTTTTGGACAAGTTTTGCCAGTGGTCTATCAATTTTATGGATTCTCTCAAAGAACCAGCTTCTAGTCCTGTTGATCTGCTCTACTGTGGTTCTGGTTTCTAATTCATTGATTTCTGCTCTAATCTTGGTCAACTCCTTCCTTGTCAGTGGGTTAGGCCTGTCCCTCTGTTGCTGTTCCAGTTTCTTGAGGTGAGAATATAGAAACTGCATTTTAGATTTTTCTATTCTTTTGAGTGAGGCTTGGATGGCTATGTATTTCCCCCTTAGGACTGCCTTTGCAGTATCCCATAGGTTTTGGACCGTTGTGTATTCATTCTCGTTGGTCTCCATAAATTGTTTAATTTGTTTTTTGATTTCCTGGTTTATCGAGTCATTCTTGAGCAGGATGGTTCTTAGCCTCCAAGTGTTTGAGTTTCTTCCAGGTTTTTCCTTGTGGTTGAGTTCCAATTTCAGAGCGTTGTGGTCTGAGAATATGCAGGGGATAATTTCAATCTTTTGGTATTGGCTGAGACCTGTTTTGTGTCCCAGAGCATGATCTATTCTTGAGAATGTTCCATGGGCATTTGAATAGAATGAGTATTCTTTGGTTCTGGGGTGTAGTGTTCTATATATATCTATGAGGTCCAACTCGTCGAGTATGGCATTCAAAGCCTTTGATTCTTTGCTTAGTTTTTGCCAGGGTGTTCTGTCTATTTCTGATAGTGGGGTGTTGAGGTCCCCTACTATTACTGTGTTCTTATCTATATGTCTCTTTATTTTGGTTAAGAGTTGGCTTGTGTATCTTGCTGCTCCCCTGTTGGGGGCATATATATTAATAATTGTCATATCCACTTGTTGAATACTTCCTTTAAGAATAATATAGTGCCCTTCTGTATCTCTCTCTATGGCCTCTAGTTTAAAATCCAGTCTATCTGATATGAGAATTGCTACTCCAGCTTTCTTTTGAGGTCCATTTGCGTGGAAGATGGTACTCCATCCCCTTACTCTAAGTCTGAATGCATCTTTGGGTTCAAAATGAGTCTCTTGTAGACAGCAAATGGATGGGTCATGTCTTTATCCAATCTGCAACCCTGTGGCGTTTTATGGGAGCATTTAGGCCATTTACATTGAGACTGATTATTGAGAGAGATGATTTTAACGATGCCATGTTGCCAGTAAAGTCTTTGTTTCTATAGATTGTGACTTCCTGTTCTCTATCACTCTTGGGGCCTTTTTACTTTTATAGAACCCCCCTTAATATCTCCTGTAGGGCTGGTGAAATAAGTCAAGCAGAGAAAGACAATTATCATATGATTTCTCTCATCTATGGAACATAAGAACTAGGAAGATCGGTAGGGGAAGAAAAGGATAAAGAAAGGGGGGGTAATCAGAAGGGGGAATGAAGCATGAGAGACTATGGACTATGAGAAACAAACTGAGGGCTTCAGAGGGGAGGGGGGTGGGGGAATGGGATAGACTGGCGATGGGTAGTAAGGAGGGCACGTATTGCATGGTGCACTGGGTGTTATACGCAACTAATGAATCATCGAACTTTACATCAGAAACCGGGGATGTACTGTATGGTGACTAACATAATATAATAAAAAAAACATTAAAATAAAAAAAATCTATTAAGTGATTATACTCAGAAATTATGCAATTAACCAGATATTATTATATCTTACCTGAAATAAAGGCAATATATGTATTAAAAAAAACAAACAAAAGTTTACTTAAGTGTCTTCAACCTTAAACCTTCAAATCAAAGCAGTTTTTTTTTTCAGCTATACTGAAAATTAGGTTCATGCTTAGAATTAGGAAAATGTTAAAATGTCCTGACCCCAGTGTGTTCCCAAGTATAAAAATGGCTGCCAGACCAGGGTTAGATGGAGAATTGCAAAAATAGTACAAAGAATTCCCATGTACCTTCACCCCTCCGGTGTTAACATGGTACCACATTTGCTTTATCATTCTCCCACTTTCTCCCTTTTTCCAAAAATACCCTTCTTTAAAACCATGGATTTATGCATCCTTATGCCTTTGGTAAAAATGGATTAGATTACATAACAACTGCAAAATGTTAAGTTAAATTAGAAGACTTCAAATAGGATGTCAATTTATATTATTTGTCAGTGATTATTTAAGTACTTAATGGACGCAATGTACTTTCTCGTAATTATGTATTATAGTATGCAAAATAGAATATTTGTCTTCTCACTTTACAGGTCTTGAAGCTCTCACAAGAATTTGAACAATTTAATCATTTTGCTATAGGGAGAAAAACTGCAGCTGCTAATTTAATTACAAGTAAAAATATCTGTAAAGATCTTTTGTCTGAACTACCAGTGTTGGAAGTAGAGATTCAAAGCCCAAAGGAAGACAGAGAGGAACTCTGGTAAATTGAGAAAGTCCCATATCACATTAATTATTTGCGGGGTACACTCACTTTATTTGGCTTGATCATTGTAAGAATTTGACATTTCCAAATGATGTGAGTGGAAAAATTAATTATAAGCAAGCATTCCTCAAGGAGTTTGTCTTTTGATATATTAGTATTTTAAATTTTTTCTTGCTTTTTAAAATAAATTTATACTTTTTGTGGAAAATTTGGAAAGCATGGGAAAATAAAAGGAATGATAATAACCCATAGTTTCACCAGGGAAATTTGTTAATATCCTAACTTAGAATATACTCTGCAAAGAGATTTTTTGCTATCTCGATTTAACATTGTATCTGGTAATCATTTTGATAAACTTTTCTCCCTTCCTTTCTTTCTTTCTTCCCTCCTTCCTTTCTTCCTTTCTCTCTCTCTTTGTCTCCCTCCCTCCTTTCCTTCCTTCCTTCCTTATTTGTTAATCTTGTTAATCTTTTGTTAATCTTTTTTGTTAATCAAACTCTTGTATTTCTGCTTTTTCACTAGAAGTATCTCTCACAGAAACTTCTGAGACTTTGGGCAAATGCATTACTCTCCTTTGGCACAAAAACTAATAAATGCAATCAAATTTTGTCTGGGCAAAAGCCTAGAATGAGATCATCAGAAGAAAAAATAGATGGCAATTTTGACTTATATACTATATACTGAAGGATACATCACCAGTGAACTAGGAAAATATGGTCTAGGTGTAGCCATAGTTCTATCTTTGTAAACGTTTTAACGTAAAAGGAGGGGTTTTTTTTTGTTTTTTGTTTTTTGTTTTTGTTTTTTTGCTAGTTTTGGACTGCTGAATTTTATGCCTTCCTAAAAGTCGCTTTTAACTTTAGGGTGTGCTCTGAGTCCAAGATTCACAATCATGAAATCTAGTTGCAGAAGTGGAAAAAGCATATTGGAGATGTGGTGAATAGGCATGGTAGTGGTCACAAGAACAAAGAGCTGAGAAGCCTGGTCCCAGTACTTTGGTTTGCTGGGGGGGAGGAAGTCTAGGTCTTGAGCACTAGAACAGTGTATTACCGTGTTTTTAAGGGAGATTGGTCTAGTATCTCTAGAAGAGATAAATCGAAGAAGAAAAACAGACCAGTTAATCCAGATGTGAGCCACAGATGAAGAGATAATGGCCTAGATTGAATAGGTGGCAATGGAGTTGAAGTGGCCAATCTGAACACTCTTCAGAGAAGCCGTTGATGTCAACTATCAAAGCTGACAAAAATCTACCCAGCTGACTTGGGATCATTGGTAGGGATACTTGCCACAGGGCACTGTGGCCTTAATTCAGTTGGAGGTGGGGAACCTTGTCATGATAAAGATACTGGACTTCTCTCTAAAGAACTCCTTTCTGCCACCTGTTTCCATTACTTGATCCAAACTATTTCCCATCACTGGGGCTGTGAGAAGTCTATGTATCTGTCCTATGCTTCCCTCTCCTCTTCTCGGAATGTTTCCTTGCTTTCTTATCTCCTGTGCCCCACTTCATAGCCTCCATTTATCTCAGATCCATTACACAATCACATTTGACAGTAAAATTGCATATCTACCATGTGCCAGGGACTGTAGGGAGATACTGAGGATACAAAATAAGACATAGCTCCTACCTTCATGGTCCATACAGCCTGCGGGGCGAAGATAAACAATTAAACTAAGCAGTATTGAATACTATGGGAGCACAAAGGAGATGCCCTGCTCCAGGCCAAGAAACCAGAAAATATTCTTAAAGGAAGTAACAGACTGAGTCCTGAAGTATAGATAACCCAGGGCCAAGCAAAAAGGTAAGGGAATAATTTTCAGGGGGGATATGACATATGCAAGAGAAGGCATGATTTGTTTGAGGAACTCAGTGACCTCGGTGCTGCTACAACACAGAGCGTGAGAGAGGAAATGGGGAAGGAGACGATGAGAGTGAGGAAGTAGGCAGAGACCTGATCATGAGGGAACATGGGTACCCGCATGGGAAAGTTTGGAGAGTAAGAAGCTACCTCAGGGTTTAGTAATATGGAAGAGACCAAGACAGACCTGCTCTGTGAAAAATAGGTTGTTAGTATAGGAATGAAGGTAGTGAGACTAGTTTGGAGGTGGTTGTTATTTGTCGAGTTTGGTTGTGAAAGAGACAAGGGAATACAGAGCTCAGGTACGAGGAAATGTGTTATGTTTAAATGCTGAGAAAGAGTCCCCACATGGACAGGTTTAGGATTCCAAATACCAGAGGGGGACTAGCCTTAGGAGATGGGCCACCTGGTCCATTGTAATAGGAGGAAGAAAGGGAGGATGGACAGTGATCCAAGTGAGTTTTTAGCTTGAGAGATAAATCAAAGGACCTGTTTGATAGTTTGTGTCCTCTGTGAAGTAGGAAGGAAAGTCATGTGCTGAAAGAGAGTAATAGAAATATCAGAGTGAAAAAAGTTTGAAATAGTAACTGTGGCAATTGGAAAAGAAAACTTACTAGAGAGGCAGGTAGTCCAGAAGGCCTAGCTAAGGCTGGAGACTGTGACTTTATATGGCATTTGTCTTTGAGAGTATGTGATGTGTGGGGCAACATTTAGTATAGACATGAGAAGACAGTTGGATTTGTCCGGGGCTAAGGTTTTGCCACATGAGTGCAGTGGAAGGACAATGGGGGAAAGAAAGTTAAACATTTTATTTAGACAGTGATTAAAATCCTGAACACTAAGCTTGGGGTATCTGGGTGGTTCAGCTCAGGTCTTGTTCTCAGAGTCATGAGTTTAAGCCCCTGCACTGGGCTCCGTGCTGGGCACAGAGCCTACTTTAATCATCATCACCATCATCATCGTCATCGTCAACACTGGGCTCCACGTTGGATAAAGAACCAAGTAAAGGGAGCTGATAGAAAAAGAGACAAGGAATTGAAGGTATTTATGTAAAAATTACGTAAAAAGGAAAAGCTGAAATCTGGATATCTAATTTTAGTTGTTTCAGAAGTGAGGTGTTTGCTGCTAATACAACCCATGGTGTGGTTATTCAAGTAGTTGGCAAAGAGGGAGAGATGAGATAATTGGAGATAAGGAGACTGAGGAAGTGAGATGCCAAGGCATTGGTGGTGATCTGTATGGTCCTTGGAATCTTCCAGGATTATGGCAGGACTTGGGGTGAAGAAGATGCCAGAAAGCCACGAGCCAAAATCTTCCACTGAAAAGAAGTAGAAAGTGTTACAGTGCATCTAGCGTGGTCCCTTGCACATAGAAGCTGCTCCATAAGCCAGTGACTGGTTCTTGTAGTCTATCTCTTCTACTAGATTTTAGCTTCTTTAAGGTAATGGACTATGTCTTGTTTTTCTGTTGTGTGTAGTGCTTTTCTTATAGAGTAACGGATCCTAGAACAGGGGGTCCTGCAGATCTTCTAGTGGGTTTCACACTTCAGCCTTCCAAGACTCTAGGAGCTCTCTGGGGGGCTTAGAAACTGCCTTTGGAGATGAGGAAAGACTGATGAGTGGAACTGGGAGCCTTCCACTCACATTTCAGCCAGAGAAGACCCACTTTATCTGTTTCTTATGTGGAGTTCTGTATAAGATTTTACTCCAAGAAAGAGGCCACACACACAGAGAAAGAGAAAGAGAAAAAGAGAAAGAGAAAGAGAAAGAGAAAGAGAAAGAGAAAGAGAAAGGAAGGAAGGAAGAAAAGAAAAGATAGGAAAGAAAAGAAAGAAAAGGAAGAAAAAGAAAGAAAGAGAAAAGGGCCACAGCTAAAATGTTTGAAAACTACTGCTATTTAGCTAGTCTTCTCCTTTCATAGAGAGGTCTCTGAGACCAAGAGAACTGAAATGCCTATTTTGGTCACAGTCACATACTTAGCAAGTTATCAGCAAGACTGCAGGAGGTCCTGAGTCTCCTCTCAGTCGGAGGTTGCCACTATATCTACTTTGGAGAGGACAGAGTCACAAATATCCCAAGGGCAAGAAGGTGCTGGGACACTTGGGTTCTAGGTAGTTGCTATGAAAATGAGCTTTATGGTATTAAAAATTACTCAGGACTCAGTCATATACAATACATATATACATATACTCATATACAATGTGCATAACATGGGGTGGGATGGGGGTAAGAATGAAGTCCCATCTATCTTATTCTGGACTGTCTCCAGTGTCTAGAACAATGCCTGACACATAAGTAGATAATTTAAAAATATTGGAATGAATGGAGTTTTCCTCCTACCCCCACTGTGTACTTGCAGTTGACCCCAAAGTTGGACTTCCAATGGCAGCCCTAAGCTTACAGAGCCCAGCTGATCTCAGCCTGGGTTTGCTTTGTTAGGAAGCTTGGGCCAGAGCAGCTCGTAGCTTCCCTTGACCTTAATGCCTTAATGAGCTGTATCTTTTTTTTTCTAACACACTCTCATTAACCATCTCCTTGCATTCTTACTACCTTTATCAAGAATTATTTGATAAATGATCAAGTTTATTTTTTTTCCAGTTCAACTTGACAGTGAATTTATATCCATTTCACAGACTCCTGATACATTTTTCCTCTTCCTCTAAACTGCTTCTTCCCAGTCCAATCCAGTCAGTGAATAGCGCCTACATTCACACAGTTGATCAAACCAAAACCTACCGAGTCACTGTTGCTTCCTCCCCACATCTAAACCAACTACAAATCCTGTCAGTTCCACCATGAAAATATAGAATATTTAATCTGTTTATTTCTGTTATATCTCCACTGCTACTACCCTACTCCATGGCACTGGTGTCACTCACTTGGACTGTCACAATGTCTTCTTCACTGACCTCCCTGCTTCCATACCTCTTTATCAATCCAGTCTCCATAGAGCAGCAAAGGTGGCCTTTTTATAAGGCAAGTTGAATGAGATTACTCCTCTCTTAAAAATCTCTCAGTGGTCTCCCATTGCACTTGAAATAAAATCTAAACCCTTACCATGACCTATAAGGTCTTCTGTGACTTGGCCTCTGTCCATCTCTCCAATTTCATCGCTATACCACACTCTGCCTTGTTTATCATGCAGCTTTTCAGAGCCTCTACCCCTTAAAGTACTTTCCTACTTGAGGAATTTTGCACTGAAAAGCTGTTCTTGTCCAGAATGCTCCTTCCCCAGATTTTCACGTAACTAACTCCTTTGCGCCTTCTCAGAGAGGTAACCAGGAAACATCATGTTAGGGTAAATCCTAGCTCCTGCTCTGCCACGTCTTGTTTGTTGTGTGTCCTCACATCCCTCCTCTGGGCATGTGCTCTATGAGAGCACGGTCCTGACTGTCTTGGTCACCGTTAACTGTTTAGGGCTTAGAACAGTGCTTGGCGGGGCGCCTGAGTGGCTCAGTCAGTTGGGCGTCTGACTCTTGATTTCGGCTCAGGTCGTGTTCTCGTGGTTGTGGGATTGAGCCCCACATCGGGCTCTGTGCTCAGCGGGGAGTCTGCTTGAGATTCTCTCCCTCTGTCCCTCCCCCAGCTCACAGGCTCTCTTTCTCTCTCAAATAAATAGATAAATCTTGGGGGGGGGGAAAGAACAGTGCTTGGCATATAATTGATATTCAATAAATAGTTGATGAATGAATGAATGAATCTTTTCTTTTCCTTTCTATCTCGACATAGAGTTCTGTTGTTATCCATCCCTGTTCTGTTAGACTTGAATTCATTTTAATCATACCTTATACTCGTAGGTTTTCAAAATGCTTTCACATTTTACTTCATAAGATCCCAACAAACTTATGAGTAAGGCGACTCAAGAGACTAAGACTCTGAGAGATTGTGCCTTGCCAAAGGTTGTGTGAATAGTAGATAGAAGATCTAGGACTAGAACTCACAGCTTGTACTGTGTTACAGTGTCTTTCTTGAATCTCCATATGTGTTCAAGACTATGTATCTAGGTTACTAGAAAAGGAACAGGGTAAGGATGCTGCCTAGGCACCTCCTAGCAGCTGAAGCCTGGTGACAATTGCACACTTACAGAATGAAATAAAAATTACGGACGAGGTGAGTTTCAGTCAGAACTAGGCAACAGATCCTTTCAAATAAAGATTAAGAACCAGAGGGGTGGGTGGGAGGTTGGGTGAAATAGGTGATGGGGGTTAAGATGTGCACTTGTGATGAGAACCTCACGTTGTATGGAGGTGTTAAATTACTAGATTGTCCACTTGGAACTAATAGTATAGTGTGTAAACTAACTGGATTAAGGTAAACACTGTAAAAAACCTAAAACCAAGATATTACTGGGGTGGGGGGAAGGACCATGTTAGAGGAGAACTGTGAGAGTCATGGTGAGTTTTCCAGCCCTAAAGTACAGATGTGCAGGACGGCATGACATATTCTCAGCACCATGTCGTTTCTGGCTGGTGGTTTCCTTTTGCCCACACAACTTTTATATTATTATTATTATTATTATTATTATTATTATTATTACTACATAAAAGTAAAATAAAGCAATGAATAGCAGTACGTACTACTTTTAAAATCTGTTCAATTTGCCTTTTGTTTCTTAATTACACATTTTCTTGTATCTTTTGAAAGGATAAACCTGTTCTTTTTGGAGGGCATTTATTTAGTGGATAATTGTCCTCATGTATCAAGAACACTTTAAATTCCCATATTCTAAGATATTGCTAATTCTCCTTAATCAACTAATGAATTCATGCGAATGCTGTTAATTTATTCAGGCCATTAATGAAGATGTTAAATGGCATCAGCCCCAGGATTGTGCCCTAGAGAGCACTTGCTCATCATTCCCTCCAAGTCAGAGAAGACTTACTGACTGCCTTGCTCTAAATATGGCTTTACAGGCACATCTCCTAGACCCACCTAAGAGGAAAGCCATTTAAACTTTATCTTTAAACTATGGAAACGTAAGGAAGGCTACTTCTCTTTTTCCATGTCAACATGGCCACTGTGCAATTATAGAAGGAAATTACATTAAGTCTGGCTAAGTTTACTCTTTATAAAGTAATTTACCCTTCTAAATGTAACAAATCAAACACCGTCATAGATATTAAGCCTAAATGACCAGTTCATATTTGCCATTTTTTTAAAGAAAGCTTTTTATTTTTAGGTACTTATAAATTCACATGCATACAGTTGTAAGAAATAATAGAGAGATCCCATGTACCCTTTATCAGTTTCCCTCATTGGTAACATCTTGCAAAATTACAGTATAATATCATAACCTGGATATTGACATTGATACAGTCAAGGTACTGAACATTTCCATCATCACAGCGATCCCTCATGTTGTTCTTTTATAGACCCTCCCTCCCAACATTCCTCCTCCCTCACCCACTTCTTTACTATAGGCTCTATTCTAATTCAAATTAGTCTATTCTCCATTTCTGTAAGTTTTCATTTCAAGAGAGTTATATAAATATAACCATGCAATATGTAACCTTTTGGAGCTGGCATTTTTTCACTCAACATAATTCTCTGGCGATTCATCTAGATTTCTGTATGGGCAGTTGGGTCCTTTTGGACTGTTGTGTAGTATTCCATAGTGTGGCTATTCCACAGTGTCACTGTTCATCCACTGAAAGATACCCAGTTTATTTCTAGTTTGGGCTGTTCTGAATAAAGAACTGTAAATATTCAAGTTTTTATATGAACGTAATGTTCATTTCTCTGGGACAAATCCTCAAGAGTGCAGTTTCTGGGTCACGTCGTAACCATATGTTTAGGGGGTTTGTTGTTGTTGTTGTTGTTGTTTAAAGATTTTATTTGTTTATTTGACAGAGAGAGAGACAGACAGAGAGAAAGGGAACACAAGCAGGGGGAGTGGGAGAGGAAGAAGCAGGCTCCCAGCGGAGGAGCCCGATGTGGGGCTCGATCCCAGGACTCTGGGATCACGCCCTGAGCCGAAGGCAGATGCTTAACGACTGAGCCACCCAGGCGCCCCTTTGTTGTTGTTTTTTAAGACACTGCTAACCTGCTTCCCCCCAGTGCCTGTATCATTTTACATTCCCACTAACAATATAGGAGTGACCCAATTTCTCTGCATCTTCACTAGCATTTGGTGTTGTCACTTGTAAATTTTAGCCATTCCGGTAGGTGTATGGCGGTATCTTATCATAGTTTTAATTTGCATTTTCCTGAAGGCTAATAATGTTGAGTATCGTTTTGTGTGCTTATTTGCATCTGTCTGTCCTCTTTAGTGAAGTCTCCTTTTGTGTCTTTGCCTATTTTCTAACGGGTTTGTTTTCTCACTGTTAAGTTTTGAGAGTTCTTTATGAATTTTAATATTAGTCCTTTGTCAGATATGTGATTTGCAGATATTTTTTCCTAGTCTGTAGCTTGTTGTTCACCCTCTTACAAGGATTTTCTCAGCATGAAGTTTTTCATATTGATGATGTATCAGTCTTTTCTTTTATGGATCGTACTTTTGGTGTTAAGTCTCACAACTCTGCTTAACTTTAAATCTTGAAGACTCTCCTGTGTTTTATGTATATTTTTACAACGTAAGTCCATTTTGCATTTGAGTTTTTATTTTGATTATCGTACTTTTCAGTTCCAAAATTTCCATTTGGGTCTTCCTTATATCTTCTATTTCTGTGCCAAGACTTTCTAGTTCTTTTTTGAGACCACATTTTTTCATATGTTTCAACTGTGGTCATAAGTGCTCATCAAAGCATTTTTATAATGGCTGATTAAAAATTGTTGTCAGATAATTCTGACATGTTGGTTTTATCATCTATTTTTACCTTTTTCTCATTTTCCTTGGTGTTGGTATGAGGAGTAATTTTAAATTAAAGTCTGAATATTTTGGGTATTATGAGGCTCCAGGTCTTATTTAAGCCTTCAGTTTAACTGGCTTCTTCCGATACCACTCTGGCAGGGGTAGTAAGACAGCGTTGTCTTATTACTACCTCAGGTGAGGGGTACAAGTCAAGCTTACCCACTCAAACTCTATGGACACCCAAGGAAAGGGGGCTCCTCATTACTGCTCTGGCTGTAAGAGGGAGGAGTGCCTTGTTACTGCTATCCACCGCGTCTCCATGATACCACATGGAGGTGGGTAAGTGTGGTCTTGTTAGTGAAAGGCCTTACTCTCCACTAGGTCTCCTCTGACGCCACCCTAGAGGAAAGGGAGAAAGGAGTCTCCTCACTGCCAGGTGGGGGTGAAAGTCCAGACTCCCCGTGTCTATTACCACCTGGCAGAGATGAAAGTCCCGGCTCCCTGTTGGCTTGTGACACCGGGGTAGCTGGGGTGCTTCATGATAGCCTGGCAGAGGTGGATGTGTAGGCTCCTGGCCTTGGCTGACGTGGGTGAGGGTGATGCCTCTTTTCTGTGGTGTTTGACTGGAGTAAAGTAGTTAAAACCCAGGAAGCTCACAGTCCTGTCACTCCTCAGGTCTTGAGTACCCGAGTTGGCCTGCCTTCTCTCTATCTTTCAGAGTCTTCTTATGTTTGTTTTCTATATAATGCCCGGGTGTTTAGTTGTACTTGGTGGGAGAAACAGGGAAATGTGGGTTTACTCCATCTTCCTGGAAGCAGAAGTTGGTTTTTCCATTTTAAAAATTCTGTGGTATACATTTGCATTTTCCCCAGTCTTCAAGTGTATCTGGCTTCCACTGGGAGTAGGAAAAGGAAAAGAGTTTGTGAAGGATGGAAAAAAATCATTGTTATTTTATCAGAAATTTATTTTTAAAGCTTTTTAGTCTTTATTTCACATTGTTTTGTATTGTTTGAGTATATTATCTTTAAAAACCTGCTGAGTTAGGGCACCTGGGTGGCTCAGCTGGGTAAGCATCTGACTCTTGATTTCAGCTCAGGTCATGATCTCAGGGTTGTGGGATCAAGCCCTATGTTGGGCTCTGTGCTGTTCATGGAACCTGCTTAAGATTCTCTCTCTCCCTCTGCCCTTCCCCTCCCTTTCCTCTCACACTCTCTCTAAAATACAAAAACAAAAAAAGAACCTGCTAAGTTCAAAATAAAATATTTCTTTTGTTTTGTACAATGCCAAAGGAATAAAAGGGGGAAAAAACTCCCTAGCCTTAATTTTTCCCCTGTTCCTTTCCAGTTTTTTCTATATATACATTTCCCGTGGTATTATGTATGTTTCTGCACATATAAATACATATGTATAGTTTGTTGTTCTACCGTTTTATTTTAGTAAGTATTTTTCATGTTGATACATAATCGTTATACCACTTTCACGCTGATTTACCTTTAACTCGCAGCCGTTTCTGTGCCTCCGCTTAGTCACTGCTTTAAATAGCATATGCTTATGAGCGTTATTATACATTCAGCTCTTTTCTTCTTATGAATTCTTCCGTTGCAGTAAATTCACTGGTAGTCAATTATTCAGTCAAAGGGTCTGAACATTTTTATGGCTCTTGGTCTGTATTGCCAAACTGCCTTCTTGAAGAATTTGAGCAACAACTATAATTTGTGAAGCATGCTATCTAGGCTCCGAGGTAGCTGAAACAAATTTAAAATGAATGAATAAAAATAAACTCTGCATGTTTGTGTCATCCACACTGTCTGACCGTTGAAGATTCATTCTCTCCGCTTGGCTTCTGCGGCTCACAGTCTCTGGGTTTTCCTTCTCCTTCTCTGACTTCTCAGCCTCTCATTCCTCTGCTTGTTCCATACAGGTCTTCAGGCGTCTGTCTAGAATGGTCCTCCTCCTCTCACTTTCTCCTTTCCCCTTGGCTCGTGTTACCCAATCCCACGGCTGCTGCTCCCATTCTTCCGTATCTGTATGTTCTCCAAAGGCATCTCTCCAATCTCTGTCCACATTCCCCCTTCTTGGTCTACCATCCACGTGCCTATTTGCCCCAGTCAGAAATCCAGGTGTCATCCATTATTCCTTTTCTTCTTCTCCTGCCACATCCAATTCATGACAAATTTTATCAATATTGTCTTCTAAGTATCTCTAGAATCCACTGCTTGTTTCCACCCACACCATCCTGTTCTAGTCACCATCATTTATCACATGGATCCCTGCAATCTCGGGTTTCCCACCACATGGCATCCAAACGATCTTTCTAAAGGACATTCTCTCTCTTGCCTCTAGGCTTTCACCCATTTCGTTTATTAAGTCATCGGGAACACTTTTATTTTTCTCTGTTCCCATCCACACCAGCGCCTTCACCCAGCATACATACACACGTGCAAGTATGCACACCTGTAACTTTATGTTTGCCTGGTTTGTGCCCAGTCATCCATCAGTCCACAGATTACTTAGTGTTAGTGTAACCTACTCGTGTATTTTCCTTACTTCTCCCTAAACCGTAAGCCCTTCAGGGCAGGGATGACGTCCTATTGCAGCCGCAGTGCCTAGGGCTTATTGAGTAATTAAAACAAAATCTTCATAAGCTGTGTCTGCCCTATGCCATACTTAATGTTGAAAAAGTGAAAAGCTCACTTGATTTGGTTGATTTTTTATGAACAAAAACCTCTGACGGGTCACCTCCCTGAATGTGAGTAAAAAAATATGACTCATTTGTTTTTAAAATTTATTTATAAGAGTAAGATAACTGTTCTGCTACAGAATTCAAGTTGAAAAATTTGCTTGCAGTACTGGTTGATTTTTTTTTGTTGTTCCATATTCTGCTACTATAATGAAAATTTTGACAGTTTTCTGTTGTTATATTTGTACCAAGTCCTGAACAAGGAGAAAGTAAGCAGAAGGAGATTGCAGAGGAGTCAGTAAAGGAGGGCACTTTGCCAAGAGAGGGGCAGAAGGAGGAGGACTCACAACAGAACCAAGCTATGAAGGGTGAAGGACAGCAGTCAACCTTGAAGCCTGAGGAAATCGTGAGGCTTAGAGAAGAGCTGAATGGTATAATTGAGAGCCTCCTACAGTCTCAGAGCTCAGGGGATAGTTCAGATGACACTAGTGCCCAGGTAGGTGCTGTAAACGCGCGCTCTGACTAGGTCCATTTCCTCTGGCCAGCTCTGCATGTAAGCACCATTTTTATATCAACGTTAATGTATGTTGTTAAGCAATATCGTCACCATGTCCTGAATGCTAATAAAATAGCAACCAGAGTGGGAACTAAGCGCGTCAGCAGATAAACTTTGTTCTAAGGATTCTTAGGCTCCATTTAGGCTCAGCAGGAAGAAACGCTGATTGGTCCTCAACATCTGCCCTGGGGAGGCAGGATAGGGCGGGGCAGGATTTGTGCCACGTTTTCTATTCATCGTGCCTGACTTAGAATTACAAAATAGTTAGTTTGGGTGAGGAGAAGACCACAGACTTGGAACTGTTTGTAAATTTGGCTTTTGCTATTTACTCAAGCTCTGCCTGCTGGAGAAATCGAGGGAGAGACTGCCAACTGCACCTCTGCTCTTACACCTCACTTGTGCAGGGTCTCTCTGGTTCACATGAAGATTTCCCTACAGGTACCTTTCTAGGAATTATTTTGAGATCCACAGAGGGAGGCCTTTGTACACATACATACACCAACTTCAAAACACTGATAATATACATTTAAAAATGGCTTCAGGTATACATAGGAAAAAAAAAGGCCGAGTAATAGTAAAGAATGTCAAAAGTATATTTGAAAAGTGATTCAGATATAGGGTCTGAAAATGAGGCAAGTCACAGTAAAGAAGGAAAAGAGATCCCTGAAAGGAGGCTCAAATGTTTGAAAGAGAAGGGAGCCATTGCATTTATTCAGAAGACCAAAGGGGAGTATGACATCAAATGTTCAAAAAGAGGTTAATTTTAAGTCCCCCAGACAGTCCCTTTATTGGGCCGTGAGCAGCATAGGAGACTTGGGCAGAGGCTGGACACCATGGTCACAGAGTCTATAAAATCTTGGTTTATGAGCTTCAAATGATCAATGCACTTACAGAACAGTGAGTTAGAGAGTATGACAAGTAACACCCTGGTTCATTTATTAATTTTATTTAATGTACACCCTGGTTCATTTATTAATTTTATTTAATGTACACTTTCTCATTATTTGAAGAATCATCTCTCAGTACCCAGGAGGGAGGTGAAAAACGATTAAATATATACAAATTGTATGAGGCATCTGGGAGAAGAGCCATTTTGTGAAAGGACAAATGGTCCTTTATACCACATAGCCTCTAGGGTTTCACTGAATTCTTGCAGAGTTCAGTAATTTTGTTCCATAGTAATGACTTTGGAAGATTGAAAGAAGGGTAAGTTACTCTTACTCGTTTATCCGACTGTTATTAATGGAGTATTTATGACGTGTCAGGCCCTGTTAGGACACATACAGCAGGAAACAAGACAGATGTGGGCCTCGTGGGAGAAAATAACATATTTATATTTTGAACTTTCCGTTTCCCAAAGCAGTATCACACACACTATTTCACTTCTTTAAGCAGGCAAGGAAGAAAAGACATTTTAGACAGATGTTTGTTTTTTTCTTCGGTGTTCTGTGCAATGATAATTTCCGAAACTTCTTCTGTGTAGAGGGTACTTTGACGTACTGGTGGCTATAAATTGTTCTGCCTTTTAGTTCTTGTGTATGTGAAGTTTTCGGTCTTCACCCCTGTAGTCGGATTAGTGTCTAGTGCCTAGCTACTTATTGCTGTATCTTCTTAATCTCATAGCACACACATTTAAGCAACTGTAGCTTGAGACCAGGTGTCAAACTTTAAAGCATATAGACGGTAAATACATAGAAAAAGAACAGTGAGAGCCTATTTTATGAGTAAGTAGGTGAGCTCTATTGTTCATTTGTATTTGTGACATCATCTGTGGCTGCTGATCGCCTTTGGTGGCCTAATTTCGGCTGTTCAACAGCATTCCAGGTAAGGCTGTAATAGCCGAATTCAAGATAATTACTTCCCCAGTGTTTGTGAAACAAACTGGAATCACCATTAATTAGCTTAATTTTATAGGTTTAAAAATCTAGCTTCGTGTTTTTCCATGACATTATTGAATATATGCTCTGTTCCGGGCACTATTCTAAATACCTT
Organism: Ailuropoda melanoleuca; assembly: GCF_002007445.2. Taxonomy (NCBI): domain Eukaryota; kingdom Metazoa; phylum Chordata; class Mammalia; order Carnivora; family Ursidae; genus Ailuropoda; species Ailuropoda melanoleuca. The sequence continues at coordinate 19,152,261 of NC_048219.1, forward strand.
GTGTATATTAAGCAGCACAACGAGGTCGCCACTTCACAGATGAGGAAATTGAAGCTTCAGAGAGGTTAAATAATTTTCCCAGAATGACACATTGTGGTGGAACCTGGGTCTGTCTACTCTAGAACTTGACCTCTTAACCCCTTTGCTTTCATTTGCTGCTTCCCCTTGCTGAGAAATTCAAAGAAAGCATACAGGTCTCATGTAAAGCTTATTTCCTAAGGAAGGCTGGCATGCTGTCTCCCAAAAGCCCTCTCAGGATGTTCTGTTATCGATTATCTTGGTGAATTTATTCAGGGTTTGGCCCTTAGGCTCGAAGTCTCCAAAACTTGAGGCATTAGTCCCCCTAGAATAGATCTGTGTCTTGGTGGTAAACTCACATTAAACCAAACTTTCAAGACTATTGGATGAAACCGGAATGTCAGTATTATCTGTAATAATTAATTATAAATAGCACTTGATCATGTTTAAATGAACAACGCATTCGCCTATAGAGAGCTGAGAAAGACAAATACAGATCTGAAGGATGTTTGATAAGCAGGGAGTCCGGGCAAGGGGACTTGGTTTAACGATTGATATCTTCACAGGTTGGATAGCCTGTTCCATCCACATCCACTGTATTTAAGGCTCATAGGCTTTAATTGTTTCCACAAAAGGAATGATCTTGTCATTGGGACCAGTATATGGATTTAGTTCATATTAAGTTTTTATTGTATGAAGATAATATTTGAAAATATTAAGAGCTAGATCTTAAGCCTATAAAATTAAGATAATTAACACTGGTTCCAATTTGTTTCATTTTAACTCTTAAGGAATTACGAATTGAAGAGACATTATGTATGCATCATCTGGTCTTATGCCTTTAATTTGCAGATGAGTCAGCTGAGACTTGGAGAGGATAATTGGCTTAATAAATCTGTTGATTGGTCAAGAAAGGATGTTTAAGTACTTTGCACTCCTACATGGTTCCTAGTAGCCTGAGTGAGTCTAAACGCCTCTGTAATAACTTTCTGCCAGAAGCAATTTACATGGTGGGGAAAAAGTAGAGACTCTTTATGTTGGCCACTTGACTGGTTGACTGGTAGCTTCTTTACTAGTTAGTTGCCTTTCATGAAAAATAATTTGCATTTCTACTCTGGCTAAGTGACTTTGACTAGAAAACGGAGGCAAGAAGAACTGTTGTTCTGGCTTTTCTCATCTTCAAAACAGGCTAAAAACTTCCGTACATTGGTATAAAGGGGGTGCTTCTCTTGTGTATCTCTGTTTGGGCATGGTCAGTGGCCATATGGGCTGCTGGTTACTAATCGATTGTTAAAACCTGCTATCTGATAGTTAAATGAGAAGCTAGATTGGTGATCAAGGGTTTCTGACCTTCAGGAGAACTCTTGTTTTCATATGGAAGCAGAAGGGAGTTAAAATGAAGCTGGGTATTACCCACGGTACTGGGTAATGTTATTGAGTGCTTATTGTGTGCTAGGCATTGTGCTAAGTGCTTGCATGCATTATCTTAATTACCCTTTACTCCATCCAGCAGTTATCATTATTATCCCCATTTTCAGATGAAGAAAATGAAAAGCAGAGAAACTAACTTCTTCAAGATAGATTCAGGACTGAAACTAATTCCAAAGCAAGGGTTCTTAAATAATTACATTATAATTCCATTAAAGAATTTTTTCTAGGGATCTTAGACCCTTGCAGCTCTAGAACAAGCAAATTGGATTTAGACTGCCTTCTTGACCAAACCAAGATAGGAATTAAAGGTCTTTGCTGGACTTGGGGAATTCTGTGTTGCAATTCTGTTGTAAGCAAGAGAGAACCAGACTAATGACATGGGATTTCCAGAAAGTCATGGGCAGGAAGTACACTGGACCAGGACTCAGGAAACTCTAGATATATGTTATCTATTGAATTGGATAAGGTTGAATTCTTTATCTACATAGCATACCCATGTGAGCCTACCTTTTAGAAAACCCCATGATTCCTCCTTTGGTCAAGCTGGTTTTATTGCCTTGGAGACCTGCAGGAGGGTGTGCGGTGGTTGAATAGTAACTGAAGAAGAATCGTAATAGTAACAGGAAAGCGAAGCAGACCGGGAATTTAAGATCTCTTGCTAAATGTTCTCTTGCTTTTTGCCAACAGATACCCCCCACACACACACACACAATGCATACATATTCATGCTTTCCTTCTTCACATATTGGCTCTTCGAACTCCCCATTTAAAGCATGTTTTACCCTAAAATGGTCCATGCTTCCGTTTCCCTTCATTGGTATGAAAAATAAGAAAGTTAGTTGTCTATGCTTAACTGCTTTGCTCAAATAATTTCCTTGGTATTTTCACTCCAAAATAACAGGAGTTAAATTATATGAACATGTACCAAATGGCCCTAAGTATAACAAAGAGTAATTTGCTGGAGGTAAGCCAACTCCAAGAATATTTACGAGTGAATAATCACTCTCTGACATTTCTGCTTCTGACAGCTGGAACCCATGTTTTACCAATATTCTTTCAAATTGCCCACGTTTCTCTTTTAAATGTTTGTTTAGTATCCGTCACCTGGAGAAACACTGAAACACCAGCAGGGAGAGGACGTGCAACAGCTCCTTCAGAATTTGCGCCGGCTCCAGGTTCTGTGCAACTCGGCCGAGAAAGAGCTCCGGTATGAGCGAGGAAAGAACCTGGACTTGAAACAGCATAACAGTTTACTTCAGGAAGAAAGCATTAAGGTAATTCTAGAGGGCATACCTCGATGGGAGGGTCTCAGTTGCTAATCGGCCCTGGGGATAAACGAATTCAAATTCCCCAACTGCATAATTCATGGTAGAACCCCCAGGTGGGTGGGCAACTGAGCTGTCTGATTACTCACTCGGACTTTGCCCGACATTTGAGTGGTTTCCCTGCTGCTGAAGGCCCGTGTGCGCTGTCAACTTACAAACGGGACAAACCTTTTTAAGTTACACGATCTTTTGGAATCATTAGCTAAAGCTTTTAACACTTAACTAAACTTGAAGGACCTGACCCCACATGCTAGAGGTCCTGCCCTTGTTCTATCTGTAGATTTATTTATCCTCAAGAGCTGTATCCATTATTATTGGTTGAATCAAATGTCAACTGCTCTGAGGTACAATTCATAGGAGGGCAAACCTGTTCTATCAAAAAGTTAGGAGGACATCCCCCAAACATGCTTGTTTTAAAATAATCTACGTAGAACTGCCATCCACAGAGTCATCTAAATTTTATGAACCACATAAACATTCAAACTGAACCATTGTGTAAAATAGTGCTTCCTTTTAATTGAGGTTCAATTCTGTAAAAATTTATTAGGGACCTAGTTTCCATAAGCCCCTATCTAAAGTTCTGGAATTCAACATTCAACAAATATGTACTGAGCATCAGTCATAATCTAGGCAGGCAATCTTGTTGCTACTGAGGGTTTAACCGTAGGTAAAACCAATAGAGTTCTTATCCCCTGGTCAGTAGGAGTCCATGGGTCAAATCCTACCTGCCTCTTCTTTTTGTAAATAAAGCTTTATTGGCACACAGCCACACCTGTTTGTTTGTATATTACGGTTGGCTGCTTTTGCATTGTAATAGCAGATTTGAGTAGTTCTGACAGAGACCATGTGGCCCACAAAAGCTAAAACATTTACTCTCTCGCCTTTCATAAGAAAATTCATCACACTTAGTGTAGTGGGAACAAGGTATCTTCTTCAAAAAGTGACCTAAAAATGGATTAAGAAAGGTCCCTACTTTAGGAACTCACAATCTAGGAGGGGAAATACAGAGGAGAACTAGTCATTATGTCAAACTTTAAGGGAGGCCCTTCTAGACAGCCCTAGTATTCCAGAGTTATTTGAAGAAACCTCATATTATCCTCACCCTTCATGATTTTTGAATATTGACCATATTCAAATTTTTGTAGTTTTAAATTAAATTCCTTTGTAGTTTTAAATTAAATTCCAGATCTTTATCATATTTCCTTGTGAGACAGCTGTTCATTTTTCCTTTCAAACACATTTCTGAGATCTATTTTAGCTGTCTAATTCTCAACATATTCAAGCAATACTGCATCTTTCTCAAGGTGTAATAACCAGAGCAACACAGATTATGACGCCTTATCTATGGTTGGCACCCTAGAAATGTTTGTTGAATTAATGAATGAGTCCTTCAGGGATGGGCAAATGATAGATTTGCAAAAAGAGAAGTTATTTTTTGTTCTGTTTTAAATCCCTTTCATGGTGGGGTAAAATACTGGCCATTTCAATAATGAGACAACAGTGTTTGGGCTGGTTCCTTCAGCCAGGCACCTAAATGGAGTCATATACAATAACCAACTACCTTTTATTGACAGTTTGTCCACTTTATCTCTTGCAAACCTCCCTAAGGCCTGGAGGGTCAGCATTTTATAGACGAGAAACTGTCCAAGGTTGCAAAACTAACACATCGTGGAGTCAGAATTTAAATCCAGGTCTGTTGCTCTCTTTTGATAATAACCCTCTTGCTTTACTTTATAGTTTCACACAAGAAATTGCCATTCTTTATTCTCTCAATGGTTCATAGGCATCTTGTATGTTTCCAGCTGGGGGCTATTGAGAAGAATGCTGTAGGCTTGCGGAGCTGCGGGCAGAGAACTGTTCTGCCACCACCAGCACTGAGACACTGTACTGGATCCTCTTGTTGGGGCTTGAATACCCCAACCTAAAGCTAGAGAAGCACTCCTAGATGCACGTCATTGGCCACAATAGTGTTTGCTCCACTGTCATCTCACCATTATCACCAACGTGACCAAAATGCCAAAATGCTGTGTGTGAATTCTGACAGATGATCACAGGTCCCAGAGGCCTTCAGCTTTCTTGGCCTATGGAGGAGGTGGACAATGTATTATGAAAGGACTTGACCTTTTCTATTTACAGTAAGAAGTTTAGGTCTCATAACCCTGAACTAATCAAATGTACCAGATATTCCAACTCTTGATTTCTTCTTTTCTCTGATTTCTTTGTGTCTTTTCCCGTTCATTAGCTATGCCTGTGTCTTACTGAGTTTTTCATGGCTACATGGTTCTTTTTTTTTAACCTCCTAATCCCCTTCACCTATTGTGCCCATCCCCCACTCCTTCTGGTAATACACAGATTGTTCTTCGTATTTATGAGTTCCTTTCCATTTTGTTTAGTGTTTCACATTCCACGTATAAGTGAAATCATGTATCTTTCTCTATATGTGGCTGTGTTGTTTTTGCAAAATGAAAGTCCCTATCTAATGGGTTAGAGTGCGTTTGAGAAGACATCAAGATTTAATAGGTTTGTTCCTGTCAATGAAGTTTTAAAAGCTGTACCAATCCTCCTAAAGAAAATGAGAAAATGAAAAAAAAAAAAATGAGAGAGGTTGAACTGGTTTAGAGTAGCAGGGCAGGGGGGATAAACGAGGATTTTCACTGGAAAAATAGGAAGCCTATGAAAACTCGATCTATAGTTTCGTTTTGGTAATACCAAAGAGACTAGGTTATTACAGGAGTTCTTTCCTATTGATCTACATTAACCACCATTGATATCGAGGCATATTACTCTCTTAGGGTTTAATTTCTTCATTGCTACACACATTCATTTCTACTCTGTTTAATAAATTGTTTTGGTCATTTTTACATGTCTGTTAACATTTTTGGAGATGGCATATCTGGTCTTCGGAAATTAACGAAAAAGGAGCTATCCTAAGCTTAGCGCTCTGGACCCTTGAGCAGCTTTTATCCAAGGACCTTTGCTTTTAAACGGAGAGCATAAGGGCACATTATTTCAGATACGTTTGTTTATTGAACATAAGACTCTTTCCTGACTAGTGAGGTGTACAAAAGCATCTGAGTAATGCCTCTGCTTTTTAAAAAACCGCTGCTGTGAACGCCCATGTACATGTGTCCTGCTGTCCGTCCGTAGTGTGTATTTCTCCAGGAAGAGAGTGGGAGTGGGATTAGTGCATCGTAGGGTATATATTCCTTCAATTCCTGCTTAAGGCGTGTACTCCCAGCAGAAGGTGTGAAGGTCCTTACTGTTCTACACCCTCGCCAACTCTTGATACTGTCAGAATTGACAGTTGTTGCTACTCTCATATGTGTCGTGGCCGCTCCTAGCAGTTTTAATGTGCGTTTCCCTGTTTACGAATGAAGTTGAGCAGCTTTCCGTGTATTTATTGGACATTTGAGTTCCTATTTTGTGAAGCACCTGTTCAAGATTTTATTAACTCTTCTTTGGGGCTTCTGTCATTTTCATTTTCCCATTAATTTATAGGAATTCTTTATATATGAAGCCTTGATCAGGTGTGTATTACTCACATCTTCTACTCTATGGCTTATATTTTCTCTCTCTAAATATATGTTTTGAGGGGCGCCTGGGTGGCTCAGTTGGTTGGGCATCTGCCTTCGGCTCAGGTCATGATCCCTGTGGGATGGAGCCTTGCGTCAGGCTTCCTGCTCAGCGGGGAGTCTGTTTCTCCCTCTCCCTCTGTTCCTCCCCTTGGCTCCTGCTCTCTCTCTCAAATACATAAATACAAAATCTTTTTTAAAAAAAGGAAAGAAATCTTTGTCAACCTCGAAGTCATAAAGATATTCTCCTACATTACTATATTGTCACCTGAGTTGTAAGAGTATTAGTATATATGTGGTCTGTTTCCACGCTCTCCGTTCCATTGTCCTATTTTGTCTACTCTTGTGCCAGTAACATGCTATCTTAATTACTTTAGCTTTATGTAAATCTTAGTATTTGATAGAGCACACTTTTCATCTGTTGTTCTTGTTCTAGGATGCCTTGGCTATTCTTGGCCACTTGAAATCCTATATAAATTTTGCCAGCAGTTTGTCAAGTTACACGCACATGCCCATGTGTACTCACACACACACACATATTTATACACATAACCTTTTGGGATTTTAACACGAATTTACATACCAAATCTATAGATAAATTTGGGAAGAATTTAAATCTTTGCAATATCGAATCCTCTACAAAATGTGTGTGTATTATATTTAGGTCTTCTTTAATTTCTCCCAATATCATAATTTTGTTTGTGGCGGTCGTATACATCTTTTGTTAGGCATATTCCTAGGTGCTAATACTTTCCATACTATTGTAAATGGTAACCTTTTAAAAATTTCATTTTCTAACTATTGCTAATACATAAAAATGCAATAAATTTTTTCTAATAAAAACCTTGCCATACTTTTAAATTACTTCTTATATTTTATGTTTATATCATTTTGTATTTTATATGTAAGCAATCATATCATCTAAGAATAAATATAATTTTCTTTCTTCCCTTCCAACTGTTACACCTTTCATTCTTTCCTGTTCTAGCAATGGCTAGTAGTGCCAAATAGAGCTGGTGATTGTGGGTATATTTTCTCCTTCCCAGTCTCAAAGGCAAAGCTCTCAAAATTCATTTAATATGTTTTTATAGGGTTTTTTAAACAGACTTTTAAAAATCACATTAAGAAAATTCTTTTCTGGTATTTATTCAATGTTTTATGATGCACATGTTGAATTTAATCAAATTCTTTTTCTGCATATTTTGATTTTTAAATATGTTAATATGGTGAATTACATTGACTGATTTTCTAATGTTAACTCAACTTTGCATTCCTGGGAAAAACCCAACCACATCCTAAATTATTATCCTTTCTCTACATTGCTGATTTTAGCTTGCCAGTGTTTCTTTGGAATTTTTGCATCTTAGTTCACAAATGAGACTGGCCTGTCATTTTCCTTTCTTATAACATCCATGTCAGATTTTGGCATCAAGGTTACCCTGGCCCCTTAACATGAGATGGGTAACATACCCTCTTTTTCTGTTCTCTGGAAGAGTTTGTAAAAATAAATTACAATTATTTCTTCTTAAATACAAGAACTCATTTCTGAATTCTTCTGATTCTAGAGCTTTCTTCTGGGGAAGATTTTCAATTACTGATTGAGTTTCTTAATAGTTATAAGAAGTCACATTTTTTTATCTCGTATCAACTTTGGTATATTTTATTTTTATAGAAATTTTTCATTTAAATTTTCAAAAATTTTTTGGTTAAGTTAGTCATCAATTTTTAAATATAGAGATGGTCCTTTTTACTTTCATGGCCCTAAGTAATCTATGATTTAAAAGAGGTTGGCAAGGGGAAAAAAAAAGAGGGTGGCACATAGTCGGCTCTGTCAGTTAAGCCTCCAACTCTTGATTTTGGCTCAGGACATGCTCTCAGGGTTGTGAGATGGAGCCCTGCGTCTGGTTCTGTGCTGGGCATTGAGCCTGCTTAATATCCTCTCCCTTTCACTCTTCCCTCAACACCCCCAATCTGTATGCTCACTCTCAAAAAACAAGAAGGAAGGAAGGAAGGAAGGAAGGAAGGAAGGAAGGAAGGAAGAAAGAAAAGAAAGAAAGAAAAGAAAAGAAAAAGAAAAGAAAAAAGAAAAGAAAAGAAAAAAGAAAAGAGAAAAGAACACTTGGGTTGCAATGTAGAGAACAGATAAGGAAGTTAAAGTGGAAGTGGCAGGACCACGTTGTTATTGTGATGACCCAGGCCAGAGATGATATTGTAGACAAGGGTGGTGGACATAGATGGGCCGGTGCAAGACATGTTATGGAGACAGCGTGCCAGTGGGTGCCAAATGGGCTCATGATGGAAAAGGTCACCTCAGACTGTGGGGTTGAACAAAACCTTAGATGGTGGCATCATTTACTGAAATCAGGAAGACTGAGAGAGAAAAATGATTTTTTTATATGGACAGACTCAAGGAGTTTTATTTTGGCAGTTATTGGCATAAAGGTGGTCTTTCAAATCATGACAGTGAACCTTAAGGAGAGAATGATCCACTCTCAAGGCCTAGGGTAGTCCAGTGATGTTTAGAAGTTGGGTAGCATTAGACTAGTCTACACAGGAAGGACCAGGAAGGAACAGCAGAGATAGGAGAACACCTGGAGAGTTCAGTTTCATAGACTCCAAGAGAACTTTCTGAGATGGAGGGAGTGAATGCTACCTAAGAGCTCAGTTGTCCATTGGATTCATTTTGGCAGTGGGGAGCTCCACAGTGCCCTGGCATAAACAGTTTGATGGAGTAGTGGGAATGAAAGCCAGCTTGCAGTAGGTTGAAAAAAAGGATGGAAAATGTTCAGAGCATGCGTGCATAGAAACTCTTAGGAAAATTGCTCTGTCCAGCTGCCATCTGGCTAGACAGACTTTGGCAAGCCTTACTAACACATGACAGCTCCAGAGAGGTAATCATCCATGTGACATTGGCTATTTGTCAGCTCTTGGGAGACTGCACTGCTATGAAAAGTGCTTATCCTGGCTCACATTCACCTTCTTTGCATGCTTATTTCTATCACTCTTGTTTATTCCCCACCCCTAGATCAAAATTGAACTAAAGCAGGCCCAGCAGAAGTTATTAGATAGCACAAAGATGTGCTCTTCACTCACAGCAGAATGGAAGCACTGTCAGCAGAAAATCAGGGAACTGGAGCTGGAGGGACTTAAACAGGCTCAGAGCATTAAATCACAGAACAACCTGCAGGAAAAGCTGGCTCAGGAGAAATCAAAAGTTGCTGATGCAGAGGCAAAGGTAATTATCCCCATGCTTAATAAATAGCACACACTGGGTACCGCTACTGAGGTCCTGTTTCCCTGAGGGTTTTAAGAAGTAGCCACGATGCAGACTTAATAGAATTCCAGGGCTTTTCTTTGCTCTTCCATGCTCTCCTCTCTTTTGACTTCACCTGCTCCTGCAGTTCCCGTAAATCTCGTTTCTTTAAACTGCATGAACTTTGAAAGGTAGGTTTCATTAAAGCTATAACATGAGCTTAAAGTAACTGATTGAAGCGATAGGACTTTTGTTTTATACTTTCGACTTTTAAAAGACGGATTCTCCTCTCATTTGTCTGTTTATACGATTTTTATTTTGTAATTTTGGGGGGGATTTGTGTTGTGAAATGGACATTTTGGAATCATGTCCCTGCAGTTCGGACCGTCTAACACCAGGTGGCAGTAGTATGTAACGGTTGCACGTTTTGATCTGTGGGGTTGAGTCCAAGCTCACATTACAAAAATAGATCATAAAATAAGTAAATAAATCATTTCATCAGACCATATAAATATAAAACAAACATCAAAAAGTAGATGACCGCAATCTTAATTATGCTCAAAAGCCTAACTTTGAGCTAAAGAAACCAGAACAAGAGCGTTCATATGTGTAATTTCATTTATGTGAGGTTTAAGAGTAGACAAAACTCAGCTGTGGTCAGAGGATGGTGGTTCTTTACGAGGGTGCTAATTGGGAGAGGATGGGAGGGAATCTTCTGTGGTGCTGGGAGTATTCTATATCTTGATGTAAGAAGCGCTTGTTTAAGTAAAACTGCATTCAGTATACTTAACGTATGCGCGCTTCATGTATGTTATTACTCTTCCTTTACTTTCGTAAAAAAAATCTAAACTTAGGGGCGCCTGGGTGGCTCAGTCCGTGAAGCGTCTGTCTTCGGCTCAGGTCATGATCCCAGGATCCCGAGATCGATTCCCGCATCAGGCTGCCTGCCCCGCGGGGAGCCTGCTTCTCCCTCTGACTCTGCCTCTCTCTGTCACTCATGAATAAATAAAATCTGGAAGGGAAAAAAAAAAAAGCTAAATTTAGTAAAAAAAAAAAAAAAATACAGATTAGTAAAAAAATCTAAATTTAGACAGCACTAAATATTGGTGAGGATTTTGTGCAACAAAGACAATTATATATTGACTGCAATTGGAAGAATAAATTAGTATAAACACTTTGGATTCTTTTAAAGATTTTTAAATTTATTTTAGAGAGAGAACAGACGTGAGAGTGTGGGGGAGGGGCATAGGGAAGGGAAAGGGAAAAAATTCTCAAGCACACACCCTGCTGAGCTCAGAGCCCCATGTGGGGCTTGACCCCAGGACCCCAGCATCATGACCTGACCTGAAATCAAGAGCCAGACACTTACCCGGCTGAGCCACCAAGGCGCCCCAGTATAAACACTTTGGAAAACAATTTGGCATTTGTATTTAGTTAAGTTAAAGACATATGTACCATACAACCCAACACTTCTGCTGGGCGTAAATACTAGAGAAAGCATTATACTGCCCATACGTGTCAGGAGATAGGAATACAATCAGTTTTGTAGAAACATTGTTCCAAATAGCAGAAAATTGAAAGCAACCCAAATGTCCACTGGCATAAGATAGAATAAATAAACTGTATATTTACGCAATGGCATAGAACAGTGAAAAAAGATAAATTATAGGTACGTGCTATAGTTCAACATACATTGAATAAAAACCAAATCACCAAACACAGTATGATTCCCAAGGTCAAAATGGTGTACAATAAAACCCATGTTATATAGATTATATATTAAAGAAAAAGCAAGGAAATGATTAATATAAAATTGAAGATACTGGTTTTCTCAAATGGGGAGGGAACAGGGATAATTGACAAGGTCCCAGAGTGGACTTCAAAAGTATTGGAAATGTTCTTTTCTTAAATTGGGTGACAGGTTCAAACATTTGCATATGTCCTTGGTAGAGAAGCCAACAGGGTGATATTGTCATTTGTGGAATTAAGAGTGAATATCTTTAAGGAAGCATTTTCCCTAAGTAGAACTAAATGGGGGCAGCTCAAAGGCACTTGAGTTGGCCTCAAGACAACTGGCTGTCCACTGCCATTGCCCTTAAATCATTCTGCATCTTCACCTCTCCTATGGTTTGTGGGCTCTGCAAGAACCTAACGCCCTGCCCTTAACAAAAGACTGCCGTCCACTGACACTCAGCGAATGTTTGTGGGGAATGTGGTGCCAAACCATTGTAAAGTATGCATTGTTAGATCAAGAATACATTCGAGAGACAATAGCTATTCTGCTAAAAACTATTCATTCCACAAATATTTATTGAGCATCTACTATGTGCCAGTACATAGTATACAAAATTGTGTAAACAATTTACAAAATAGGTAAACAAAAATAGACTTATCTAACAAAAAAAAATTTAATGATACTTTTAATCTAACGTGTAAATTCTAAAATAAAATTATACATCTCTCTTTCTGATTCATAAGTCTTATTTTTAGTTCTACCAGTGCATTAAAGAACATATTACTGGTTCTAGGTGTTATGCTAATAGGTACTTGGTTTGTAAGAGGCTTCTACTTTGTTTTAAAATCTTATCGTGAGGGGAGTCTGGGTGGCTCAGGTGGTCGAGCATCCAACTCTTCACTTCAGCTCAGGTCGTGATCTCGGCATTGTGAGATCAAGCCCTGCATCAGACTCATGGCCAGCATGGAGTCTGCTTATCCCTCTCCCTCTGTTCCTCCATCCTCTCATTCTCTCTCTCTCTCTCTCTCTCTTAAATAAATAAATGAAATCTTTTAAAAAATGGAATAAAATAAAGATAAAAAATAAGATCCTATCATGAAACTAGCCACACTGAAGAAACTAGACACGCTCTCACATTGCTGTTGGACGTATAAATTGGCCTAATACCCATGGAGCCAGTTTGGCATTATCTATTAAACAAACAAATTATAACCTTTGTCCTCGCAAATTCATATCTCATAATTTATTCTAGAGCAATTGTTTGTAATAGCAAAAGATTGGAATCAATTTAAATACCCATCAGTAGGGATCTACTTAAATAAGTTACAGTGTATCCTTATAGTAGAATGGCATAGAGCTGTAAAAGAGAAGGCAATTCTACATAAACGCATAATACAGAAAATCACCAAGTGTATTGTTATTTTTAAAAAGCAAGGTGCAGGAGGGCCTGGGTGGCTCAGTCGATTAAGCCTCTGACTCTGGATTTCAGCTCAGGTCATGGTCTCAGGGTCCTGAGATCGAGCCCCACAGGGGGCTCTGCGATGGGGTGGAGCCTGCTTAAGATTCTCCCTCTGCCCCCCCCATTTTTTTTTAAAAAGCAAGGTGCATAAGTACATATGATATGCCATCATTTGTGTAAAAAATATGTGTATGGGGGAGAACTATATAATAATATTTTTTTATGTGGGCATAATAAATAAACCTCTGGAAAGGTGCTCAGGAAACTAATACCAGTGATCACCTATGTGGTGGACGAAAGCCGTCAGGAAGAGAGGGAAAGAGTTTTCACTACATGACTTCGTTTACACAAACATACACTAGCCTATGAGAATGTACCCTATATCGTAAAACTTAGGCAATTTATTTTACTTTAGACTGGATTGGTTTGTTAGCACGATGTTTGCTAGTTACTCATAGGGTATTTCCCTAGTAAAAAGGTCAGACTTTTCTTAATGTTTTACTCATGAAATTTTTCCTTCAAGATTTTGGATCTGCAGCAGAAATTAGAACATGCTCAAAAAGTCTGTCTCTCCGACACTTGTATTTTGGGGAAGAAGCAACTAGAGGAAAGGATAAAAGAAGTGCTGGAAAATGAAGCTAAAACAAAGCAACAGTATCAGAAAGAACAGCACAAGAGGTAAGCGGAGCAAAGCTGTCCGTTTCACCTGGGCGAACCACTGAGTCTACCAGATGTCAGTGTACCCGGGCATTTCCTCCGTGTTCCCACTGAGGTGAGCTCAGTTATGCAGCTGCTTATCTCACTCTGTTCCAATTGTTTTTCTTGTTTGCCTTTCATACTAGAGTGTCAGATTCTTAAAGGCAGGGATTGTTTCTGTTGCTCTGAGACACACTTGGTGCACCAGTCAATTTTCTTTGAATGACTGGATGACCTATGAAATATGATACTCTGGGATTTGCTTTCCTAATTCTAACATGATTGGCATAAAATGCAAACTAAATGAAATTGATTTTTGTATTTATCAGCTTATTTCATTCAAAGAAGTTCCAAGTACTTTACAGGCATCTTAATCATCAATAATCTGTTACCAGATAGGAGCTTTCATTTTTTTTCTAAAATTATTACTATTAGAATTCTTATTAAAATGACCTTCCTGGATGCTCTAAACTTCGGTAACTGATGGCTTCCTACTTCTATGACACTCAGAGTGATTTGCATATACTTTAAGAAAAATATGGTTTTAGCCACTGAAAAGACATGCAGACATTCACATATGTTATGGAGCTCAGAAACTTATTTTCAGCTTTAGCTAAAAGCTCTAGCATAGGGCCTGGCACTTAGTAGGTACTCGGAAAACAGTGAATGAATGAATGTTTAAGTAAATGAATGAATGTATGAATGAACAGTGAGTTCACTCAGTGAGGTACAATGGAAAAACACTGTCTCACTGCCACATGTAACAGGATGGCAGACCGCCCTCCTGTGGTAATACACCTAGGTCCTGAATAAGCTATAAGCATCCTTTTAAAGCATTGCCCACAATAAAGCAAGAGAAAGCACTAACAGCAAACATATAATAAACTCAAACAAAAATGATAAATATAAATAAACTTCGAAGTCAGGGAGCAAATAATATCAGCCCCAGGTTTGGGAAGAGGAGCTGAGGAAGTTGGCCCCAAGATGGGAGAGGTGAACTAGGGACTCCAATATTAAGCTGGCAGTCTTGAAGCGTTCCCCAGTAGGCAGCCCCCTGGCTTCCCCAAATTATCTCTGGAGGAAAGCAACTCCGATTTAGATATTAAGGATTCCATATATTAAGTTTACTTTTTAAATATCTTTTTAAAGATTTTATTTGTTTATTTGACAGAGAGAGAATGAGCACAAGCAGGGGGAGCAGCAGGCAGAGGGAGAGGGAGAAGCAGGCTCCCCGCAGAGCAGGGGAGCCCGATATGGGGCTCTATCCCAGGACCCCGGGATCATGACCTGAGCTGAAGGCAAACGCTTAAAAACTGAGCCACCCAGGCACCCTTGATTTTTAGTTCCATAATATTTTAAACAGCTGTATAGCATTCTGTTACATAGGTATGTTGTAATCTATGTAAAATGGTTTGTAGATATTTTTGCTGTTACACATAATGCTGCAATGACTGTCCTTGCATGTAGACTTTATGAAGGTTTAGGGTGCTGTGATAGTGCATAGCAGAGACACCTAACCTGGTCTAGGGAGCTCGAGAAAGCCTGCTAAAGGCAAGCTATTTAAGCTGAATGTGAGGTATTTGGGATGGATGGCTCAATAGAGAATATTAGGGGAAGGATGTCCTAGAAGAGGAAGCTAAGGAAAAGTTGCAGGGGAGGAATAAGGGTAGAGGATGACTTATTTCAGGAAGTGAAAAAAGTTCGTTTTGCCTGGAACAAAATGTTTCCGGGTAGAGTGAGTGGCAAGAAAACGAGGCTGGAAAGGCAAGCTAGCTAACAAGCTCTGTTGAAGTGTTTGGACTTTATGATGTGATGAGATTGTGATGTAGAAAGAGCACTCTGGTTGCTATCTAAGGAATGGATTGAGAGGCTGAGAGAGGAGACAGGGATCATCAATCTACTGATTTCCTAATTTCTTTTTTCTTCAGCTGGGTATAGTATACTTTATTGATGGTACAGGACAACGTAGGGCTCCCCAAGCCCCTCCCCTTCTTCAGTGGGTCTGGGATGAAAACCGTGGAGGTCAGGAGATTCTCAGTGTGTTGGGAGATGAGTTGGAGCAAGGACTCTTCAGCAGCTGAGGTCCTCTCTCTTTCTCTTGTTCTCGCTGAGGCTGGTAGTCCAGGGGGCTCTTACTCCTTAGACGCCATGTGGACCATAAGGTCCAACACCCAGTTGCAAATTCACTGTCATCCAGGAAATCAGCTTGACAAAGTGGTCATTGAGAGCAATGCCAGCCCCAGCCCTGAAGGTGGAAGTCTGGGTGGCACTGTGAAAGTCACAGGAGACAACCTGGTCTTCGGTGTAGCCCAGGATGCCCTTAAGGTACCCTGCAATGCCTGCTTCACCACCTTCTTGATGTGATTGTTTTTGGCAGCTTTCTCCAGGTGGGAGGTCATATCCATGACTAACGTGTTGGGGCTGGGGACACAGAAGGCCATGCCAGTGACCTTCCATTCAGCTCAGGAATGACCTTGCCTACAGCCTTGATGGTGCCAATAGAAGCAGATGATGTTCTGGGCAGCCCCTTGGCCATCACACCACAGCTTCCCAGAGGGGTTGTCCACAGTCTTCTGAATGACAGTGATGGCACGGACTGTGGTCATGAGTCCCTCCACAGTGCCAAAATTGTCATGGATGACCTTGGCCAGAGGGGCCAAGCAGTTGGTGGTGCAGGAGGCATTGCTGACGATCTTGAGGGAGTTGTCTTATTCTCAGGGTTTATGCCCCTTACAGACATGAGGGCATCCGCAGAAGCAGCCGAGATGGTGGCCCTCTCAACCCCGCCCTTCAAGCGAGCCCCAGCCGTCCGTGCGGCGAAGACCCCAGTGGACTCCACAGCGTACTTAGCAGCGGTATCACCCCATCTGACGTTGGCAGGGTCTCGCTCCTGGAAGATAGAGATGGGCTTTCCATTGATGCCAAGTTTCCCGTTCTCAGCCTTGACTGTGCCGTAGAATTTGCTGTGGGGGGAACCCTAGTGGAGTGTGTAGACCGTGTAGTCGAGGTCAGTGAAGGGACCACTGATGGTGACAGTACCCCCTTTGCCCGAGTTAGAAGCAGCGCTGGTGGCCAGGTACCAAATACGGCCAAATTCATTTACTCCGAGCTTCACCACTGTGTCTCAGGGACGTGGCTGGCACTGCACCGAGAGATGGGGCTGTATGTCTTAATTTCATTCATTGGCATAATTGGTTTTCTGTTAGTTTCTGCTCAAACTATATGTAATATGGGAATTAATTTCTAACATATTCATGAATTGCTTTTTAAATTTTGACTTGCTATGTTTCAATGCCAGTTTCCAACTCCTAAATTCCATTGCATATAACTCAAGTTTCTTTAGTTCTAGCAATTTAAAACTTCCCTTTCAGCTCCAAAGCTTATCTCTTAGTCTGGCCCCTTGATCAGAAATTCAGAATGGGGGGCGCCTGGGTGGCACAGCGGTTAAGGGTCTGCCTTCGGCTCAGGGCGTGATCCCGGCGTTATGGGATCGAGCCCCACATCAGGCTCTTCCGCTATGAGCCTGCTTCTTCCTCTCCCACTCCCCCTGCTTGTGTTCCCTCTCTCGCTGACTGTCTCTATCTCTGTCAAATAAATAAATAAAATATTTAAAAAAAAATTCAGAATGGAACCAAAAAAGTAGACAATAATAGGCAGGAATTGCTGGGATCTATAAAGAATGAAATGAAAACAGAGGTGAAGGGGGCAGTGCTGGTGCAGGGGCGGATGTGAATGGTAGGAGGTAAGCTTGTAGAGCCTTCACTTATATCAGGAACCATGACAAGAATTGGATGTGCTGGAGGTGGGGAGATAGGAGTCACATGTCCCAAATATAATTCTTTCCAAGTAATCCACTGGTTTTTCAGAAAACTGGAGTTAGAGAAATTGAGCTCATTTGTGCAATATCAGTAGTGACCTAGCATGTAGGCGCTGCTCCATCGTGCTCATCCGATTCTTCTAGATAATCTCCTAAATCCAAAGAGCTTTGTTGGAAAGCCTCAGAAACTCTTCCACAAACTGTAGTCTGATGAGATTCCCTCTGAGGGAGTTAAGTACTTGGGGCCCTTCTGGAAAAGGTGAACTTCCCCATCAGACACAGGCTCATTTATGACTCAGCTCCTGCAGCGTGAACACGTGTGCATTAGTATCGACAGTGTTTGTAACTGACAGCCCTGTACTGAACCACGGAGATCAAGGGACTCAACTTGTAAAGCAGGGAGGACGAGGAGAAAGAATAGAAAATTCAAGATTAGAGCCCTACGTCCATCTTGTCCTAGCAGGTTAAGGAAACCTCTCTGTGCCACAGCTTCCGCTGTGAAATAAGGGAAGTTTTTCCTCTTCATGGGGTTGTTTTGATGAGTGAGAGAGAGAACTAAGAAAACCGTCTGTCACAAAGGAGGTCCCCTGTGTTGGTCTCTTTATTTTTTGGACACATGTCCTACCTCATTGAACCAGTAAAATCTCTTGTGATGATATAACAATTTTAGGTCAAAGAATTTCATAAATTCAGTGTGATTTAATGGATATTAATTGCCCTCAGGAAACTCCTGTATCAGAATGAAAAAGAGCTACAAAAGCAAGTGAGAATCTTACAAGATAAAGGGAATCAACTGGAAATAACCAGTTCTCAGCAACAATCCAGAATTCAGCAGCAGGAGGCCCAACTTAAACAACTGGAAGATGAAAAAAGAAAATCGGAAGAGGTAAGAAAGTAAACAGATGGGGGCGCCTGGGTGGCACAGCGGTTAAGCGTCTGCCTTCGGCTCAGGGCGTGATCCCGGCGTTGTGGGATCGAGCCCCCACATCAGGCTCCTCTGCTATGAGCCTGCTTCTTCCTCTCCCGCTCCCCCTGCTTGTGTTCCCTCTCTCGCTGGCTGTCTCTATCTCTGTCAAATAAATAAATAAATAAAATCTTTAAAAAAAAAAAAAAAAGAAAGTAAACAGATGCACTTCTCAGTTTTCCTGTTCCCATGGACCCAAGTCATAGCCAATAGTAACCGAGTGCCTAGCAGTTTACCCCTTAGGTTTATCGTAAGGCAGAATCTATTCTAGGTGTCTCAAGCAAGAAGGGATTCGACACAGGGAATAACATGCTTGCAAGGAGGGAGATGCCGGGGTGAGGAGAACGTTGGAAAGAATTGCTGGGGGCTTTCAGTAATGCCAGAAGTTCAGAAATCCCGGGGAAACCTACTCCTGCGGCTCCATTTGCCCCTGCAGATGTGCCATCTGCCGTCTGCCCGCTCACCTCCCTGCCGGTGCTCAAGGGCGGCGGGGCTCCGTACCAGCACCTTCCGGACTGAGCGTGCGTGCCTCTCGTTTGCAGAAACTAAGCTGGAGCTCTGCGCTCAAGAGTCTGGGGGTGTAGTTTTCAGACTTCCAACCTTGCAGCACGAAATAGTCTCACTTAAAATAAAATGTTTTTCAGCTTCTCAAGAGCAACCGAGAATTATCAGAAAAGGCATCTGCATTGCAGCAAGAGAAGAAAGAGCTGTATGAAGAGTACACGCAGTGTTTGAAGCAGCTTGATGTCCACGTGAGGTAAACAAGTCCCCTTTGCATGGGGAGTTCATGCTTTTCCCCACATACACCCTTTACATTTGCCTTCGTGCTCTTCTCCCCTCACATACTTTGCTCAGTCCAGACCACACCCTTCCTGTTTCAACTCCTCATTTCAACTCAGAATCCTTGGGCTAGGAGTCCTCTTCTCCAAGAAGCCTTCCTTGACACCACCAGCCTGGGCTGGGTGAGGTGCTCATTCTTTGTACCCTCGTAGCCCTTGGTACATGCCTCTTCGTACTGATTTCAGAACTTGCTGCATTGTTTTGAAATAATAGATGATTCATTACCTGTCTCCCTCACCAGACTACAGGCTCTTCAAGAGCATGGGCCATGGTCTTATGCATCTTTTTATCCATAGTCTCCAGTATATAGTAGGTGCTCAATAAAAAATGTGTTTCTGAACTTTCTGCTCTTTCTTCCATTCCCTGCTCATCATTTCACCAGATTCCTCCCGCTCTCCTCCTTTCTGGAATGTAGCATAGTAGTTCAGAGCAGGGACTCTGGAGCTGTATTGCCTGGGTACAAGTTCTGGTTCTAGTAGAAACTAGCTGTGTGACCTTGGATAAGTTATGTAACCTCTCTGTGCCTGAGGTCTCTAATCTTTAAAATGGGCAAATAACAGTACTTATCTCATAAAGTTGTTGTCGCACAAACAAATTAATTGAATAAATACACATAAAGCACTTACTTAGAACAATGTCTAGCACACAACTATTATTATATCTATTTATTTTTAGTTCTTTTTCCATGATCCAGCTCTGCTCTCAGCTCTATAGTCTTCTGCTCTATTTCTTCTATTAGGCTGAAATTCTTATTCTTTTGTATTCTTACTCACCAACTAGGTTGATGGTATTAATGATAATGATTTAAAAACCATTGTTTACTGCTGTATAGCAAGGAGTATTTTTCAGAGTCATTGGTATTCCTTATCTTGCTTTGATCATCATATTACTGAGAAGCGTAGAAACCGTGGGGAGAATGTGTGGTTCAGGTCATGCTGCTTCCAAATCTAAGGCTAGAACTCAGTCCTCTAATAACATATAGTGCTCTTCCCACATCTTGTCTTGGTCTTGGAGGGAGTTGGAAGAATGAGGTGCTGGATCCAGAGCATAGAAAGCGCCACAGTGCCTGCCGAGTGAACTGATGCTGGATCTAATGTGTACATACGTTGCTTACCCAGACTCCTTCTGTGTTCACTCCTAGTCTTTGTCAATAAACACAGTTTTATGATTTTACTGTCATAGCTTGTAAAATAGTAAAATTTTATCTTCTCTTCCTCTTATTGTTGTCTGGTAAGCATTGTGGTTTGAATTTGAATTTTGTAGAACATAATATTTCGAAAAGTTGACGTGCCCTTGCACTAATAGCGGCAGTTAAACGGGATCCGATTGCTAAAGACTAACAGAACTCAGTGACAGTGCTTCCAAAGGTACAACTCATTGCGGGAGAGGGATACAGCAGCACAACAGATTTAGGGTCAGGCCATGCATTGTCTTCCACGGCAGTCTCACAGCAGACAGTCCCCATGCTGGATAGCACTTCCTGTCTCGGGTCAGGAACTACTAAAGTGTGCCCCCAATACTTCACAACCAAAGATCCCCAAATGGAGTCTCAGCTGAGGTTTTGTTTTTTTTTTTTTTTTAATATTCTGTTGGTCTTGGGAGCATATTTCTGCTGTGTAACCAGCCGCAACAGCAGAGCCTTCTTGAGGTCTCGCTGAGACCAAGTACAAATCATCAGTCTCACCGTTATCCGTAAACAGTGCTGACAAGCTGCTGCAAACTGCTGTCTGACTCCTCGGCCCTGTGATTACAAAGCAATGCTGCTTTTATCAGCATATTTCATTTCTGGACCAGTGGTTAGTGCCAAGCAAGAACTTCGGCAAAACAGCTCAGGTCAATTCTAGGCCTGCTAGAATCAACCCTCACAACACAGTCCTAATTGAGTCAAGATTACTCACTGGTCCTATGAATGATATTTTTACTCAGAATAACACAGAAAAAAAGTATTTTGGTTTGTGTGTGCATATGTATATACTTTTTGTTTAAAACATTATTTTTATAGAATAAATTCCTGGGAGTGGAATTACTGGCCAAAAAGCTGAAACTCTGGATCTTAAGATGTATTGACAAACATTCAGAAGCATCCCGCCAAGATTTTCTGCCATCATTATATAAGAGTAGCAATTACACCACATCCTCATTAGCATTGGGTGCTGCTATCAGGGGGAGGGCTCTGATGAAATTTTCCCCAATATTCTTTGTTTTAATTGAGGTATAATTAACATATAATAAATGCATAGATTTTTATAGGTACAGTCTTACATCTGGCAAATGTATAAACCCACATAACCACTACCCCATTCAAGATCCAGAACATTTCCATTATCCCTTAAGGTTCTATCTGGACTTTTTGCAGTCAGTCTGTATCTCCTGTGTCCCCCACCTCCCCCCAGACATCCACTCTTCTGATCTCCGTCTCTTCTAGAATTTCGTCTAAATGAAATCTTACCACATGCAATCTTTTGTGTCTGAATTCTTTTGCTCAACATATTCTGTTGTTTTCAGTGCTTACTTACAGTCATAAATATTTGTCATTTTATTTTAAATTTCTTTGATGGCTAATGAGGCTGAATGTTTTTCCATGTTATTTGCTCATTGCCTTTAGGACAGTGGGTCCTGACCCTAGCTGCATATGCCCGGGCCCCAACATAGCTTAGTTAGATCAGAATCTGTGGGGACAGGGCTTAGAGATCAGTGTTTTTATAAAAGCTTACCCATGTGATTCTGATGTGCCATCCAACATTAAGAACACAGCTTTAAGAAAGAAAATAGAAGGAATTGTCAAAACTCTAGGTTCGTTTTTTATTTCATTCCCCTGATCCCAGTCCTGACCTTTGCAGACAATGCTTGTTTTTTCCATGTTTTCCCAACCACACTTCAGAAACAAATTCCTTGCCTTTTTGAAAGAGAAATAATAGAAAAGTCTATCTGGTTTTGCTTAAACATAAGCAAAAAATTGTCCCCAAATTTTAGAGCATGAGTATTATGCTGCCTCATAGATCTAGTAGTTAATGAAGCCAAAACTGAACTTAGAAAATCCATATGTTCTTCAGGCAAGTTGGCCCACCAAGCTTCTGACCAGAGAGCTGTGCCAACTTGCCAGCCAGCAATGGCGAGAGAAGGCTTCAAGGCCTCACCAGCTGTACTCCATCAACAGACTCTTCCAACCATGCATAACACAGCAGAGAGAAGCCTGAGTGTCCCGCAACAGGAACTAGTTAGGGCAAGCATATGGTACTCACTTGATGGAAGCCCATGCAACTGTAAAAGACGGGGTCCCTGAAGATTAGACGGTAGCACGGGGAAATGCTTACGATATAATAAACAGAAAGAGGGTAAGACTAAACTTTAACGTAGGCAATATCGAACAAAAGATGCTTATAAAAAGACTAGAAGGAAATACAACTCTATTTTAATACTGGTCATATTGGGAATTGGGTTTTCTTCCCAAATTTTCTATAGCTTATCATCTTATTTTTAAAAATAAATTAATTTTGGGGCGCCTGGGTGGCACAGTCGGTTAAGCATCTGACTCTTGGTTATGGCTCAGGTCGTGATCTTGGGGTCATGATCTCAGGGTCAAGAGACCAAGCCCCACATTGGGCTCCATGCTCAGCAGGCTGTCTGCTTAAGACTCTCTCTCCCTCTCTTTTTGCCCCCCCCCCACTCAAATAAATAAATAAATAAATAAATCTTTTAAAAAATTAATTTCTTAGTAGTCTAAATGGCAGAATAAGAGAGAAAGCAGCTAAGATTTGGGTGTTTTGGGGTTTTTTTTATAGGTTTTATTTATTTATTTGACAGAGAGAGGGACAGCCAGCGAGAGAGGGAACACAAGCCGGGGGAGTGGGAGAGGAAGAAGCAGGCTCCTAGAGGAGAAGCCTGATGTGGGGCTTGATCCCAGAACGCCGGGATCACGCCCTGAGCCGAAGGCAGATGCTTAACTACTGAGCCACCCAGGCGCCCCTAAGATTTGGGTTTTAATATCCTAGGGCAGGATGGGTAAAAATAAGTGCCAGAAATACATGTTGTGTTTCAAATGACGTCAAGACATCAGAGTAACTGACGAACAGCTGAGAAACCCAGAGGACGGCATGTAGATTGTTTGTACACTGTTAGATGTTACACCTCTGAAGCTATGCACCAGAGGGTGCTGAAACCCAGCGATATCTTCTGCCAAGCTCTTTCTAGTAAAAAGGGAAATAAGAACATTTATGAGATGTAAACATCTCCCTGTAAAGAATCTAAGTCGCAGCAGTGGTAATCGTGAACACAGTTCTGCAAAAATATGTCCCTCCTATTTCATAGTGGGTACTGCAAGGGTCACAGAACTGAACAGGCCTGAGGCAGTTTTATGAACCCAGGTACCTAGACCAACTCTCTTAATTAGGGTTTAGGTTGACTTGCTGGAGCAGAGACTCCAAATAACAACATCTCTTGAAAGGAAAAGGTTTCTGTCCTACCTAGCAGTGCAGACATAAGCAGTCCAGAATGGGTATTGTGGGTCAGTGTCACAGGAGTCTAGACTCCTTTATCTCGTTGCACCAGCATCTTTAACATGTTGCCCTTATCCACATTCAAGCCAACAGAAAGAAAGGGGGAAGCAAGGACGTTCCGTTTGCCTTTGGGACACACTACTTCCACTCTTGTTCTGTGGGCCAGAACTTACACGGTTCATTCCGTCTAGCTGGAAGGAAAGTCAGGACGTATAGTGCATTTGAGCGGCAACCAAGTGCCCAGTTGAAAATCAGGGGCTCTGTAATGACAGAAGAAGGAGAAAATGGACAGGGACAACCCCAGCAGTCAGTGACTGCCAAGTACACTGACAAGCTGTATCTAGCCTGGTATGCATGTCTCTGGCCTCCAGGAATCCAAACTTCTCAGCCGGGTATCTGGCTAACAGCTAAGGTAATCTTCAAAGGAAAAATATGCAAAATGATTCCTTTATGTACAATCAGCAAGCAGGAGAGAGAGGGGGGCACTATTGAAAAATGGAAGAGTCTTGCAAAAGCACATTTAGGGGTAAGACATAATTTACAAGACAGAAGACTTTCTTGGAGTAGCTCTTCCATCAGAGTTTAACTAGAATTAGCATCTAGATAAGTCTGCTTTGCTCCTTCCCTCCCATCTGGTTCCTAGTTATTATATAAAACAAAATATCAGGGGCGCCTGGGTGGCACAGCGGTTAAGCGTCTGCCTTCGGCTCAGGGCGTGATCCCGGCGTTATGGGATCGAGCCCCACATCAGGCTC